>NC_043701.1:150074606-150129824 GCF_006229205.1 Suricata suricatta | reverse complement strand
CTATATTTAGTTAAATCATGTCTGATGTTTTTGCAGCATCTTTGCCACAAGCATTTTTGCTGTATAGCTAATTGGCCATAATGCAACTTTACCATAAAAGATAAAATTATGAAAATAAAAGAGGGGCATTTATTTAAAACTAAGTAATGAAAAATGAAAAACAAAATTTCAAAGACTATTGTAAAATGCACAGTATTTGAACATAAAAATGTGTGTAGATTCATGGCAATATTGAGCAAATAACTGATTTTATTTTGTGAATTGTACCTAAGCACTTGTCTTCAGAGTCTTTTGTTCATAGTATTATACTTTTTTTTTGCTTGTTGATTCATGTCCTGTTCAGTATTGCACTTTCTTTTTTCACAAAAATTTTTTCTTTCATTAAAGAAAGCATCAGTTTCCAAATACTAGGATACATTTTTGTAACAGAGCTTTGTATTATATTGTGAAAATCTTTTATACTGTTGTTTGCTCTAATCTTTTACAGCAAAATTGCCTTATGTATGGCCTTATTAGTTACACAGCAACAATACTTGTGGCAAAGATGCTTATAGCAAAACTACCTAGAATGTGTTAAATATGTATACCTTTATTAATATCTTATACAAGATTATGGCTCTACATTTTCAATTTTAGTCTTTCTTTTCCCTATAAGCGGGCTAGTAATAACTTATAAGTAGTTAAAAGAGATACCTCTGAGTTTTATCTTTTAAATAATGACATTCAAGCCGTCTCTTATACTAAGAATTATGGTTTTGAGACACGATAAAGTCCTAGAACTAATATTAGCTTTACATCCTTATTTTTTAATTAAATACATTTCTTTAAACAATTTTAATGTTTATTTTTGACAAAGGGAGAGCATGAGCAGGGGAGGGCAGGGAGAGGGAGACACAGAATCTGAAGCAGGCTCCAGGTTCTAAGCTGTCCACACAGAGCCTGACGCAGGGCTCGAACTCATGAACTATGAGGTCATGTATGGCCTGAGCTGAAGTTGGATTTTCAACTGACTGAGCCACCCAGGCACCCTTAGATTCTTTTATGTATACCAAAAATTTTTCCATGTTTTTCTACATCACTTAAAACAAGATATATATATCATCGATAAAACAGATGCCATTGTTGTAAAACTTCCTAGTCGTAAATTAAAATTTTCATGATAACTTGATTATCATTTGGTTAACAAAAGTAATAAATGGCTAAGAGTGGTTACCATTATTTGTGGTCTACTAGCCATAAGAAGTTTGGATCTGTCCTACATTTTTGTACAGATATGTGCCACACATACACACACACACACACACACACACACACACACACAACAACAACAAAACCACAATACACATTGCAATATTTTTCAAAGGAAGCATCCAGACTTTCCCTACTCACTGAGAAAGTGACTAGAACTGATGTTCCCTGGTGTGATCTTCCATAGAGTCTGCCGCACTGGTAGAAACCATCTCTATAAAAAGCCTGCTGGAGTATTACGTATTCTTCTTGACAAATACTTTGTTAGAATGAAAACTCTCTCTGTAGCAGGGACCTCCCCTGCCTCCCGTCTCCTAAATTTAACCTTCTCTATTTATAAAATTAAGGATCCTTAGTTTAAAGAGAAATACAGAAGTCCTCACACAATTGGTTGTGGTATGAACAGAGAATGTGATTTTGTACATTTATAAATGGTTTTTGCATTTCTTTCCTGGTGGATAAACATTAACGTGGTTGTGGTTTTTTTGTTTTGTTGGGTTTTTTTGTTTCTTATTTTTTAAATAGAGTCTAAACCTTTCCAGACTTGTTGGAAATCGGTTGCTTTGTAACACAGTGGAAAGAATTATGTGATCTAATGCCTAAATACTCTATGGGAGGACTTTGGATATAAAAATATGTCTTAATGTGTTTTCCACATGTCTGTGACTTTTTGGAATTGTCCCTCCCCTCCACCCCTCACTTAATTTTAAGGCTTTAATATTTGTTGAGTTCATCCATAGAAATTTAATGAAGTAGAATGAACTGAAAGAAAATATATCTCTCTATAAGCCATTATCAATATAACAAAAAGAATTCATGGAAACTCAGTTCCCATATGGTGATATGCTCTAGTGGGAAATGGCATATTTAATCTAAATACTATGTTAATAAAGTTATAAATTATATAAATTTTAAATAATTAGAAACAGTGTCTATGTAACACAAACTATGCTAAACATAATTTTAATGTTTCTTTGATTTATCCAGGAGGTTATGGATGTATAGACGTTCTGGTTAAAAGTGTTACATACGGCATTTTAGTGTTATGTAAGATATTTTTCTTAATACTGTCTTCCAACATTTACTGAATATTCTACTTCTCATGATGTTCTGCATATAGTAGTCACAGAGCTAAGTTTACTGAAACTACCAACAATTTGAAATGTTTAAGGAAACAAAATTCTGATTGATTCTATCTATTTCTTTCAGAAAAATCACCACACATATAATGGAATTTTATCTGATTCTGTAGATCAGATTTCTTTATTCTGGATGTCATGGTAACAATACAGGAAGTATGCACTATTCCTCATTTCTGCAAGTAGTCTTCACTGCTGACAGAAGAAATTTTTTAAGCTATAGCAGAATTCATTTTGGTATCTTCAATGGAAATCTTGATTTTGTTTTTAATTTTTGATAACCTTTTCTAAAGGTATGAACAACCAAAGAACTTACCTCATTAGGCAAGTCCACATGAATAAGAATGCCTAGAAGAGGATTGATTCTTCAGACCCGGACCCACTGGCTGTTGTTGGGTCTTGTTTTACTCTGCAGTTTGGTATTATTTTTATACCTTCTGGAATGCGCCCCCCAGACTGATGGAAATGCACCTCTTCCTGGTGTTATTGGGGAAAATTATGGTAAAGAGTATTATCAAGCCCTCCTACAGGAGCAAGAAGAACATTATCAAACCAGGGCTACCAGTCTGAAACGCCAAATAGCCCAACTAAAACAAGAATTACAAGAAATGAGTGAGAAGATGAGATCATTGCAAGAGAGAAAGAATGTAGGGGCTAATGGCATAGGCTATCAAGGCAACAAAGAACAAACACCCAGTGATCTTTTAGAGTTTCTTCATTCCCAAATTGATAAAGCTGAAGTTAGCATAGGAGCCAAACTACCTAGTGAGTATGGAGTCATTCCTTTTGAAAGTTTTACTTTGATGAAAGTATTCCAGTTGGAAATGGGTCTCACTCGCCATCCCGAGGAAAAGCCAGTTAGAAAAGACAAGAGAGATGAATTGGTAGAAGTTATTGAAGCTGGCTTAGAGGTTATTAATAATCCCGATGAAGATGATGAACAGGAAGATGAGGACAGTCCCCTTGGAGAGAAAATGATATTTAATGAAAATGACTTCGTAGAAGGTAATGTGAAAAATGTGCTCATACATAGTATGACAAAATGCTATTATTCTATGCTGGTAATATAAGTAATTATTTACAGTATTGAAACATTAATTTTTACCCACTTCATTCCACCAAGAATTTGAAGTGGCTTTTTAAGTTTATTTATTTATTTTTGAGAAACAGAGGGAGAGTGGGGGGAGAGTGTGAGAGAGAATCCCAAACAGGAATTCTGTCTGTTCAGAGCCTGATGTGGGACTCAGTCTCACAAACCATGAGATCATGACCTAAGCCAAAACCAAGGGTTGAATGCTTAACCAACTGAGCAAGCCAGGTGCCCTAAAGTGGCTTTAAAAAAAAAAAAAGTTATATTGTGTTCATAATAAAATAGAGAATAAGGACCAGGGAAATAGAATATTTCTAATTTTGTGTAGAAAAGTACTACTCAAGTTAAAGGGCTCTTAGGGCTATGTATGTACATGTATGTATTTGCATTCCTCTTGTCTTGATGTTCCTTTTTGTATTTTTAAAAATATATGAACTAAGGTTGATGATTTGAGAACTATTTGATAAAGGAAAGAAACCTAACTTAGTAGATTGGTGCTTATTCTGTATTTTAGGGGGAAGAGGAGCACATGCCAGAACATCAAGGAGGCATACATAGTTTTGAAAAGCATATTTTGCATTTGGAAAAGTGAAGAAATAACCTGTTTTTTTTAATACAGACTGCAGAAAGGGGATGGCATTTATACATACCAAAATAGGGTATGACTCAAAAGTTGAGGAACACTTCCATAAATTTAAGACATTTGCTGATTGATAGAAACAGGAATAATTACAGATCCCTGCCCATTCCCAAACTTAAAACCATTTTGGATATAAATCTTTCTTAAAAGTTCTCTTTGCTTGATTCTATGAACAGTATACCATATGCAGTTTCTTTGACCCTGAATCATGGATAGTACTTGTTATACTACCGTATGTAGTACCTTGAGACCTTTGGAGGGCATTGTGTTTTCCCATGGCATTTCAGATTTCTTTCACTGGAGTCACTTCTTATTTCTGCTGTCACTTACTGAAATTTTGGATGGGTTGTTTCTCTCAAAACTATAATTTTTCTGCAATTTCAGCTTTTTTTCTTTTCACCATATTTGTAGTTTATGGCAGAATTAAAAGCTGCTGAGGAAATAACTCAGTGAAATGTAAATTGTCTTCACATCTGCCTAAAAGGAAAGGACACTATGTCAATTTTATATTCTACAACCTCTGCTTGTCTTATGACTCTTTGGAATCTATCACTGACAGGAGTTTTTTCTATATGGAACATATTTTTTCCCCACTTTTCCTCCACTCTGCTACTCCCCTTGCCAATATATAAATTGCTAATGATTAAGTCCTATTCCTCTTCTAGACTTTAGCTTAGATGTCACTTCACCTAGAAGTCATCTCCAATCTATAAGTTCTAAGATATCAGTGCTTCCTGTGTACTCCTAGTACCTCTACCCATGTCCCCTCTTATAGTACTTGTCTTAGAATTTGGCATTGTCTATTTCCTGATTTATAGTTCCTCTTACACTGTAAATCTCAGGAGGGAGTGGAATTGGTCTATCTTGTTCATTGTTTTATTCTCAGATATTGACTGACTCACACATCTATAGGTCTTACCTCTCTCTTGAATGTCACACTTAAAAACCAGATTGCCCAATAGACTTCTAAACTTTTCTCCTGGAGACATCTCACATCACCATGTTTAAACCTGTACTAATTTTTCTTTGACTTCACTCTCTTGAGAGAGAGAAGGGGGGGGGGGGGAGAGTAATATATCACTGTATTGTTCTTCCTTATTTTTCTGTCTCCCTCACTAGACTAACCCTTCCTCAAAACCAGGACCACATTGCCCTTTTTATACTACCAGTGAATGACATGAAGTCATTCCATGTCTTTTCATTGAACTGAACTGAGCAATAGAAGTTTTGACTCTCAGGTCTAGAATTTAATACTTCGAGAAGTAATTTATTTTTATCATAAGATTACTGTATTGATATGCTCTACTATTAAAAAAAAGTTATGTAAAAAGGAGCAATTGTGACTTGGAGCATATTTATGGATTAAATAATAATAGAGCAGTGAACACTTTTTTAACCTCTCCTTTTAAAGAAAGAATTGTTTACAACTGTACAATGGGGTAAATATTTTCACAAGATTATTAAAAACCCTGCAGTCTGGTCTTATACTCTTGATATTTGAGTAAAATCAATATTCACATTGAATTTGTAAAACTTTGACATGGAGACGTCTTTGACCCTAACTCTTTCCTTTAGGTTATTATCGCACCGAGAGAGATAAGGGCACACAGTATGAACTGTTTTTTAAGAAAGCAGACCTTATGGAATATAGACATGTGACCCTCTTCCGCCCTTTCGGACCTCTCATGAAAGTGAAGAGCGAGATGATTGACATTACTAGATCAATTATTAATATCATTGTGCCACTTGCTGAAAGAACAGAAGCATTTGCACAGTTTATGCAGAACTTCAGGTAACTCTCAGGGTGTCATGATTTGACTAAGCACTCGTAAAAAATCACATTTCATGCAGATTTACTTAATTCATCTTCAATGAGTGTGATCACTTAGAATTATAGGGTAATTTTATAGGCTTTGGGGAATTTTAATTTTTGATACTCTCTTTTTTAAAGCATGTATAATATAGTGTGTTATTGAGTTTGAACTTTGAAGCAAATTGAGAGTGTAGAAACTACATTTGGTGACCTTTACAAGTGTGTGAATACATTTTAGGGCAAGTTGAATTTTTAAAAATAACTTTATTAAAGTATAAATTATGTAAATAAAACCCACATATTTTAAGTATAAGTTTCATGACTTTTGACAAATCTGTACACTCATAATTGCCTACCCAATCAAGATATAGGACAATGCTGTTTCCCCAGAAGATTCCCTTGAGAACAAAACTGAAATAAATTTTGGAAATACAAACATTCAACTAAAAATGGGAGACAGTTATTCCATCTTGAAAAGCAGAGAGTTTAATGATTTTTAAAAACTTTTTTGCATTAAATTTGGATATTTCAAAATGCTCAAGTGTTAAAAAATTAATAAATATGTTATTAGGGTAGCTAGTTGGGGAAAGTTTTGCTATTTTGTTTTAATTTAACCTTTGCCATGTTTTTAATATTTTAATATGCTAGTTTTAATGCTTTATAATCTCCATCTTTATTCTCATATTGAAATCATTGGATTTAAAAGTGATTTAAGGCTGTTCTGTAGCAGAATATATAGAAATCATGCTTCCAAATGAGTTTTGCCTGTTTGAAATATCTCACTTGATATCTGATTTCCTAAAGCATGTTTTACTGCCTTTCTTGGAACTGCTTTCAGATGCTACATTATACTTTAAGTAATATCAGTCATGGCAAACATTTATTTATTCCTTAATGATAGGTATAATTTCTGGAATTAGCCAGTCTGAAGACAAAATCACTCTTGACCAACAACTTGAATATTTATTTGTTTATGAACTGATTAGACTTCTTTCTTTGAATAGCTTGTATCTACTTCTGAAGGCAATACCAAAGCAAATGTTTCAAAACAATTTTGAAATATGGCAACTTCCATGAGCCTCCAAGGGTTGTATTCATGTGCATATGTTGTTAGGCGTTTGCGTGACTTCTTTAATAATTCAACAATATTGCTGCTTTTATATTTACTTAAGCTTCACGCAATTTCATTCTAAATGAGCAATGCCTCATTCATTTTGTTAAAGCTTCATGTGATTGCTTTCTGAATGAGTAGTGCCTTACATATTTTTTTGAATGAACTTTATTTTTCAATTCTGTTAGGGATGTGTGTATTCATCAGGACAAGAGAATTCATCTCACAGTGGTGTATTTTGGTAAAGAAGGACTATCTAAAGTCAAGTCTATCCTAGAGTCTGTCACAAGGTTGGTGAGCTGTGTCCACACTGAAGTCATTGATATGTAACATTAGAAGAATGAGAATTTCAGATATTTAATGAGTTAATTTTGAATAGCTGCTATTTAAAAGTTGGCTGGGCTCATAATTGGTGGTTATAATAAGTTCCTCATTTCACCCCTCAGTTCACTCATCCAACTCTAAATATGTCTTTCCTATCTTCTTGGCAGATAGCCTAGCATGATCTGGGTCCTCTCACTCTGTGGCCCACCCACCTTCTGTTTATTTGCCTCCATTTACTATTTTTTCATTCCCTTCTTTTAGACTCTTCCCTTTTCTAAATCTAATCCCTTCATTTTGATATTATCTCCTGAGCTTTTCTCTCACTTGTCACCTTTTCTTCTTTCATTTCCCCAAGTTCGTTCTTCTTGCCCTGCAAATGATGATTAGGTCACCTCTGTCCTTAAGACACCACCACCTGACTCTCTGTTAACTTATTAGCTACTAGCAGGTTTCTGTCCTTTCGTGGCTAAACCTCATAGAACAGTAATTCTCTAATTAGGCAACTCAAACAGTACCTGGCACATAGTAAGTACTCAGAGGTTTGAATGAATGAATTTGTAATTCCTTAATGCTCCATTACTAATTCTACAGCTCTTCTGCCTTTCCATCTCTAAGTTATGGGCCCAAAGTTATGACCTAGCTGCCAAATTCAACCTGTTCTGTGTCATACTCTTTGATCACTTTTTTACATTTGATGCTTAACCAACCAGTAGTTCCTTCTTGACACTTTCATCTGATGTTATTAAAATGTAAATATTTTGTAAATGTAAATATATTATAATGTAAGATATTAGGTTGATTTTCTGGTCTGCTGCCAATTCTGTATCCTTTTACTTGCTTCCTTACCTTTCTGCTAGTTGTGGCCATATCCTAAGAGTCAAGATTTGGCCGGCCATTCCTCTCGAACTGTTCAACTAACATTCATTGAGTCCCACCAACTATGTTCCAGGTACACTGCTTGGGAGTCTGACTGGGGTGGTTGGAATAGCACGGCACCAAGGAAGGACTTGGAGTCCCTACCCCAAAGGGACTCTCACAGCACGTGAATAAAAAACTGTCTCCTACTTCACACTAGCTTTTTCTCCTGATGGCCCTCTTTCAGTTCAGACTAAGACCATTCTTGTGATCCCCTGGGCTTAATGTGTGAGAGCTAGCATCTTTCACTCCTTCTTTACCTCTAATTAGTTCTTGCTTACTACACTGGACTTCTCTGTTCTTTCCTTGCTGCTGCCACCACCTAACCCAGGTTTCCCCTCCTTTCATTTCTTTCCTGCTCTTCCCTCCTTAGCATTTTCAGGTCACCTACTAAGTGCCAAGCACTTTCATTGGTATTACCGAAGTTGTCCCTGCGTTAATCAAGACTCCTCTATGGCACATGTTGGAAACCTATCTTAAGGAATACTTAAGGAAACTGGGAATGTTATGGAAAAAATCTTGGATAGCTCCCAAACTGAGGGGATTATTGCCAAATTTGGGGAAGAAAACCAAAACAGCTTTCATATCTTAAGAACTGGAACCAGAGACTTGAATACCATGAAAATTCTCTTGTTATCTTCTTGTCTGTTTTTCTCTGCATGTTGATTTCGTTCTCCTATTGCAGATTGGCTTCTTCCACATGTGAGGTATATGGCTGTTGGCGGCTTTGGGCTCACATCTTCTCAGCTTTGCCATCAGAGAGGAAAGAGCTTTCTCCCAGATCCAGTTGAGAAAAGCCCAGGGAAGGAGTTTTGCCCACTCTTGAGCCGCTCACTATGGCCAGGTGGGGTGGGGGTATTGTGATTGGCTCAGCTTGAGTCTGGTTCCCGCCCCTAGGAAGTTACTGTGGTTGGGGTGGTCTGTGATTAGTTCCTCCACTGGGTGCTAGGAGTGTGAGGTGGGAATCAGCAGTTTTTCCAGAAGAAAGGAGAGATTTGTGTCCCATGAGAAGGGCAGTGTGGGCATTCAGAGCACATGGAGTCCACTCCATACACTATTTGAGCCTTTCCTTCCATCTCTCCATTCCCCATTCTATACTGTTCTAAGAGTTATCTTCCTAAAATGACCCTTCTTTGACTCGGCTGTATCCTAGCACAGCAGTTCTCCAACTTTAACACCAGAGTCACCTGGAATGCCTGTCTCAAGAGAGACACAGATGCTCATTGTCATCCCTAGTATCTGATTCAGAGGTCTGGGGGGGGGCCCAGACCCACCCAGGGAGTTTCTAATACTTCCCAGAGAGGCTAATGCTGTGGTTTGGGGACTTCACTGTGAGAACCACGGCCCTGGAAGAAAAACTCGTCCTTGCCTCAAGGACACTGACCAAGTCCTTTAACTTCTCACAGAAGTCTCTCCTTAGTCCGACCCTTTTCTGGTCTTCTCTCACTGTTCCCATTTTGACTTGTCTGATTCCTATTCTCTAAAATGTTTTCTACTCTCTTATCTCTTTGCCTTTGAGAATAATTAATTGGAATAACCTCTAAACTCACTGCTGAATTCAATTTTAATCAAGGCATAAGTTAAATTCTGCTTCTAACATCTTCTCTACGCTCAGACAAAAGCAATCTTTTTTCTCAGAACTGCTGTTCATTCATTCAGCAAATATTTATTGAACTCCTACTCTCTGAGGAGGTGCACTGTATCTTTAGTAACAAACAAAACAAAGTCCCTGCTCTCATGGAGTTTATATTCAAGTGTGGGAAGACACTCAAATAAACATGTCTGGTGATAGTGAGGAAAGCAAAGCCAGGCAGGGGGATAAATATTAAAGAGAGGGAGGTCGGGGCAACTTCACATATGGTGTGAGGGGAACCCCTCTGATTAGGGGACATGTGAGCAAAGATCTGAAAAACCCTAGACCAAGAGTATTCTTTTCATGTACCATTCATATGGAATGCATTATTTATTACAAATAATAATGGCCATTTTCCCCTGTGTATATTTCTTATCTGCCCAATAATTTTTTAAGATCCTGAAGGTCAGTGGCCCCTCAACACTTTTTAAGCTCACATCACCAGCATGTTGCCTCAAATATGGGCATTTAGTGAATATCTGTCCCTGATGATGATCATACATGTGAAGCTGAAGATTTCCTTTCCCTGTATGAATGTTGAACCAAAATTTAAAATATCTAGAGTGTAAAACATATTGTGTAAGTTGTGTTGAAACAAGAGAGTTGTTAAGCTTTAAGTGGGACTTATCCTTTGTTGTATATGTTTTCCTCCTAGTGAGTCTAATTTTCACAATTATACTTTGATCTCATTGAATGAAGAATTTAATCGTGGACAAGGACTAAATGTGGGTGCCCGAGCTTGGGACAAGGGAGAGGTCTTGATGTTTTTCTGTGATGTTGATATATATTTCTCAGCCGAATTCCTTAACAGCTGCCGGTTAAATGCTGAGCCAGGTGCGTAAAATGCTGGTAGATGAACTGAGTGTAGAAATTTAGAACAGTGTCAGCATGTCCCATATTTTGAATCAAGTTAATTATGTTTTCTTGAAGTTATATGAGGCATACTTTAACTTGAATGTTAAGTAGAAAAATGAAAATTTGCCCCTCTGAAGTTCATACTCCTGTTCTCTTGTGGCCAAATTCCATTGCCAACATTTGAATCTAGATAAGCAAAAGCAAAGCAAAGTCCTTAAAATTGACAAGCAGGAAACATCACTTATCAGAAAAAGAGCCAAGCGGACAGTGTGGAGATTTGTGAGAGTCAGTAGCACTTTACCTCAGGCAGGTGGTGCCAGCACAAAGACACATGCAGGTCTAGCAGATGGTGCCTGATGTCCATGCTATGTATGTGGGGGTGACTTGCTCTACTTTGCCTGTGTTGTAGATATTTTTTGAAAAGGTATGAGCAAATTACATTTTTATAAATCAAATCATTTTTAGAGAGAGAGAGAGAAATTGAGGATGCAAGCAAGCGAGAGAGGCAGAGGAGAGAGAGAATAAATCTTAAGCAGGCTTCACATGGAACCCAACACAGGGCTCAATCCATGACCCTGATGATCTGAGCCAAAATCAAGTCAGACACTCAAACAACTGAGCCACCCAGACACCCCCAAATCTTTTTTTAAAAAAATTTTAGGCGTACTTATTTTTGAGAGACAGAGTGCTAGTAGGGGAGGGGCAGAGAGAAAGGGAGAGGCAGAATTTGAAGCAGAAGCAGGCTCCAGGCTCTGAACTGTCAACACAGAGCCTGACATGGGGCTTGAACCCATGGACTATGAAATAATGACCTGATCCGAAGTCGGACACTTAACTGAGTGAGCCACCCAGGTGCCCCTGAGCACCCCCAAATCTTATTTTACACGTGCAAAGGAAGTTTTCTGTACTAAAAAATCTCATAGTAAATGTTTTTATGTAGAACTGTTCATATCATGAAAATTATTACTTTCTTATTTTCATGAAGGACAATTGTCAGGGACTCTTTGAGAACCTAGTGAATAAATGAGGGTTAGGTTTACTTTTGTTATACCAGTCAGCATGAAGTTCACAATGTAGAAGTAGAAGGAAACATATTTGCTCAATGTAAAAGAAATATTTTTATGTCTAGATGTAGATTTGCCTCTGAGCATTGAGCTCCTCATTCCTAAGTGAGTTTTAACAAAAGTGAGATGAGCTTCTCTAGTAGGGATCTTGTAATAAAAAGGCTACCACATTGCCACAGGTACTTGATAGTTACTGAGCACTATATTATCACATCTGACTGAGGCCAGTCTTTATTGGGGGAAAGATGGGCTAGTCTTTACAGGTCCCTTTAGTGCTGTCAATTTGAATACTAATGACAAGGCTTCTGCATCGGCTATTAGATCAGGTAATTTTAACTCTTCCCAGCGTTTGCAAATCTTATTCAAATCCATTTATAGTTCTATATTTTGATTGTTCTGTACATACCTGTTTATTGTATAGTATTCTTTGAATTTACTGTTTCTGTGATTTGTTTTGAAGGATGGCTTTAAAAGAAGTTTCTAAGTTCTTGGTGATTATCAAAGGTTAACCTACATCTACCGTACTAATTAGAAGAAATGATGAGTCATAAATGGCTTACCTAATGAACAGCTGAGAGAACACTTTGTGTGTCTCTCCAACAAAGAGAATAAATGAGTGGAACACCCTTTAGTCTATTTTTTAGTGTATTTTAGCTTATAATTTCATAACCTGGCCTATTGATAAAATACAATATTGATAAAATCATCTGGCAGAAGAAGGACTTTAGTAAAATATTGATAAATGCTGTACTGATCAGTCTTTCATTTTATGACTTCTTTGTGTGATGTAATCTTATATTTTAATTTATAGGTAAGAAGGTGTTTTACCCTGTGGTGTTCAGTCTTTACAACCCTGCCATTGTTTATGCCAGTCAGGATGTGCCACCACCTGTGGAGCAGCAGCTGGTAAGACTCACTGTCAGGAAAGGCCCAAAGATCCTTGCTAGAGTCCTTTATATTTGTCTTGCAAGTAGAAAAGAAAGTTTCAATAAAAAACTGTAGTTATTATAAACATATTTTCATCATCTCTTTTACACTGCCCCTCCCATAAGATGGTTTCACATTTATTGTTTTAGAATTAAGTACCATTGTAGAGAGAGGAAAGAAAATTTTAGGGCACAGAGAAAACAATGTCCTAGAATATGAAAATTTTAATTATTTCTGCTGACATATTTTCACTAATACTAAAAATAAATTTTAGGGGTGCCTGGGTGGCTCGGTCAGTTAAGCATCTGACTTCAGCTTAGGTCATGATCTCATGGTTTGTGGGTTCAAGCCCTGTATCAGGCTCTGTGCTGACAGCTCAGAGCCTGGAGCCTGCTTTCTTTGCCCCTCCCCAACTTATGCTTGCTTGCTCTCTCTCTCTCAAAAACAGATAAACATTTTAAAAATTTAATAAAAGCAAAATAAAATTTTGATTTTAAAAACATTGACTAGTGGCACCTGGATGGCTCAGTCTGTTAAGCATCCAACTTCAGCTGTGTTGACAGCTCAGAGCCTGGAACCTGCTTCAGATTCTGTGTCTCCCTTTCTTTCTCTGCCCCTTCCCTCTCAAAAATAAACATTAAAAATTTTTTTAATTAAAAAACTTACTAACTAGAAATTAAAACTACTAAATAAGAAGGAATAATAATTTGTGGGAAATTACTTAGAAAGTCATGGTGTGTGAATGCCACATATTAGAACTTCTGTTTCTTGATAGAGTTATATATATATATTTTTAAATAAACTTCTATGTTAGAATAATTTAGATTTACAGAAAAGTTTGAAAGAGAATATAGAGCTTTCCTATACTTCACCCAGTTTCCCCTAAGATTAATATCTTATGCAACTGATTGTCAAAATTAGAAATTAACATTGGTAAGTTACTGCTAACTACACTATAGGATTTCATCGCTTTTTCTACTAATGTCCTTTTTCTATTCTAGGTTCCAGACCAGGATACTATATTGCACTTAGCCTACTTTTTTATTATTAAATAAAAATGGAAACAAACTAAGAAGTCAGTTTAAGATGTTAAAAAAATGAAAAATAACTCTGAGGAAAGAAAAATAAAGGCAGAAATTAATGGACCAAAAATAATAGTTCCATTAATATATAGGACCTTATTCTTTATGTGCAAAAAAAATTTTTTAATCAAAGTGTACAGATTTGGGATAAAAAGGAAAACACAACATTGGAAATTAGAATAAAAAAACATTAAGAGAAATCAATTTTGTATGGTAATTTTAAAAAGTTCTAGATTTGAGCATTTATAAACTATTAATGTGAGCAAAGTTTGTGTTAGAACTTTATAACTATAAATATAAAAGAGATGGAAGCTCTGGAAAGACTAAGAACCACTTAAATAATTAAAACAGTTGCCAAAAAGTTATCCTGCAGGTGCATAGGTATAATGTTTTACTGGTAAGTTTTTCCAAACTTTCAAAGAACAGTTAAAATTAGTACCATATGATCTACTTAGTAAATTTTATGAAACCAACATTCTCTTCAGAGGAACACCTGGCAAAGCATTTATACACATACACCCCTGTACCTTATCTGTAGGCCAGTGTTACTGAAGAATAGAGAAACAGGTGGGATCAGAATGGAAAACCAAGAACCCACATTTGCCTTATCTGACACCCTAAATTCTTTGTAAAAGTGAATTACTAAAAACAAAAAGGTATATGAGCACTGGAAAATGAGAGAAGTGCCACTGGTAAATGCATACTGTGAGAAATTTCTGTAAGATGGCAGTAGTTGACATAAGGTCAGTAGAGAAGAATCTGGAACACGTTCAGGAGAGCATAAGATGGGGCTGCTCTGCATCCTCTGAGCTCACAGAAGGCAGAGAGTGGTAAAGTATGTATGCCTCTCTGGCTGTGTGCCCCTAAGCAACAGGCCTCATAGGCATTGGACTGCAGCCTGTAGCAGTGTAGGTAGTTCTGGAGCAGGAGAGGCAGAGCAGGGTTTGGGGAGTATTGAGTTGCAAGGTGGATAGGGAGCCCCAGGCTCTGAAGATGAGCTACTTTTGGTACCTTTGTCCCTCTTCCATGTTACTGGAGATACGCCCCTCTCCTCATAGCTAACAGCCAAGGGTTTTTGAACAATGATTTTTAAAACAAAAATCAGCAGTTAACCCAGAGTAGCCAAACCAACAGAAAAGATAACACATGAGAACATGAATACAGAATGAAAACAACTTTAAGATAAATATGTTTTTAGGGAGAGAAATCTTTAAATTCATAAAACCAGACTTGGTACTAAAAAGGTCCGAACTTGGAAATTATGAAAATCTGAAACTCATTAAATGGACTGAATAGTGGAATGGTCACAGTTGAAACAGATTTGCAAACTAGAATACAAGCCATCTGGGCACACAAAGACCAAGAGAGATGATGTGAGAGGAAAATTGTGACATGAGGAATGTAGATTGAAAAGGAGTTCCAGAAGGGAGAAAATAGGGGAGGAAATAGATGAAAACATCCAAGAGCCAAGGAAAGACCAGTCTTCTCGCCTTTGCGAACAACAGTGAAGGGACAATCCTAATAGCTTTTTGAGGCACCAAAAATAGCAAACCCCAGCTTGTCTACAAAGGAGTAAGAACCAGGTTGGCATTCACCTTCATTTTGATAATATAGGTGCTAGAAGACAATCAAACAATATCTTGAACATTCTGAGAGAAACAACTTTAATTCTGGAATTGATAATTTGATCTATTATTTGTGAGCAAAATAGACATTGTTGAACATTCAGGGACTCAGTTTACTTCTCACAAACCTCTTCAGCGGAATGAGAAATGAACCTGTTTGCAAGAAGATCTGAGAATGAAACAGTAGTCAACAATAAAACCCCCAATAAAACTTTTGTTTAAATAGTTGTTGATGAAACACATAATTGAAATGAATAACAGTTGGGGATTTAAAAGTCAGAGGGTACATACTTCTGCGTATTACCTAGCTCTGTCCCCTGAGAAGACTTCTAAGCAGTGATTCCCCAAGAGTAACAAGCACACCCAGCTCCCAGGTCTTAGTGATGGGACAGGAAGTTAAGGAGCCAGAAGGAGGAGTCCAGAAAGTAAGGAAGTACTCAGACAACAAAAGGATTAGGTGAGGGTCTGTCAAAGGGACACCGGAGCCTGAAAGAATTCCCAGTGGCAAAGCTGAAACAATTTGAGCACAAGATAAGTAACAGTACTGGATTGCAACCCCAAGCATAAAATAAATGGCCATGAGCTCATACTTACATAAATAAATGAGCAAGTGGAGGGGCGCCTGGGTGACTAAGTTGGTTAAGCATCCAACTTCGGCTCAGGTCATGATCTTGCAGTTTGTGGGTTTGAGCCCTACATCGGGCTCTGTGCTTACAACTCAGAGCCTGGCGCCTGCTTCAGATTCTGTGTCTCCCTCCCTCTCTGCCTCTCCCCTGCTTGCACTCTGTCTCTCTCAAAAAAAATATAAGCATTTAGAAAAATTAATAAATGAGCACGTAGATAAATAATCAGTGGGTAGACAAACTGATTAAATAAAATAAGAGTATATGAGGGGAAAGAAAAATATCTTACAGAATTTTAAATAAGTTGTGTAGGTATTTTCTTTTCCAGCAGGTGGAGCTAGGTGACTCACTTCTAAAGAATAGAGTATGGAAAGAGAAAAACTAACTTTTCAGGGGAGAAACCTGGCAGACACCACCTTAAGCCCTAAGTGATGAAGGTTAACATTACCAGGATTTTCTGCACCCCTGATACGATGTAGCAGGAAGGGCATTTCACTTCTGTGGCCTTCCTTCCAAAACCCTAATCAGGAGAAACTTAAGACAAAACCAAATTCAGGGATGTTCTACAAAATACTCGACCAGTACTCCTCAAAAGTGTCAAGATCAGGAGTACCTGGCTGGCTCAGTTAGAGGAGCAAGTGATTCTTGGTCTCAGGGTCATAAGTTCGAGGTTCACTACTAAAAAAAAATAAAGTGTTGAGATCATTAAAAACAAAACTAAAACTGTGACAGGTTCTCAGGAGACCAAGGAGACATAAGAGATAAGTGCAGTTTGGTGCCTTGGACTGGGTCCTGGAACAGAAAAAGGACATTAAGGGAAAAACTGGTGGAATACAAATTAAGTCTCAAATTTAGTTAATAATAATAATGTACCAGTGTTGGTTTCTTAGTTTTTATAAATGTACTACAACAATGTAAGACAATAAAATTTAGGGGAATTTAAAACTAGATGAGAAGTGTAAGGGAACTCTCTATGCTACTTTGCAGCTTTTCTATAAACCTAAAGTTACTTCAAAAAAATTATTTAAAAAATTACTTGATAAGCAAAAAAAAAAGTGCTAAATGGAGTCAACATATGACAGCGAAAAGAAATGTAAAAACATGCTAGTACTCTTGTGTGGTTTGGGAGGATATGGGAAAAGAATAATTTAAATGTAGGTTCATTCTAGACATTATGCAGAAAAATAAGTTTAAGTGTTTCCACTTCAAGCTCTGGCTTCACTCCTTTGTAACCTTTGCAAATTACCCTTTCTAAACTTCAGTCTCCCCACTTAAAGTAAGACAAAAGCTTGCTCTCCTTAATGTGCAATATTATCTCCTTAAGATTGAAAGTAAATAGGAAATACACCAATAGGAAAAAAATATTAAAAGAGTTGGTAATAATTCACAATAAACATTTAAATAGTTTATGAAGTATGGAGGTTCCTCAAAAAACTATCAGTAGAACTCCCCTATGACCCAGCAATAACACTGTTAGGGATTTACCCAAAGGATACATACAGAAGTGCCATTGCATAGGGGCACATGTACCCCAATGTTCATAGTGGCACTTTTCTACAATAGCCAAATCATGGAAAGAGCCTAACTGTCCAACACCTGGTGAATGGATCAGGAAGATGTGGTATATATACACAATGGAGTACTACATGGCAATGAGAAAGAATGAAATCTGGCCATTTGCAGCAAAGTGGATGGACCTCGAGGTGTCATGCTGAGTGAAATAAGTCAGGCAGAGAAGGACAGATACCATATGTTTGCACTCATAGGTCTAACAGAAAAACAGGAGAAACCTAATGGAGGACCAAGGGGAGGGGAAGAGGGAAAGAGGGTTGGGGAGAGAGGGACACAAATCATGAGAGACTATTGAATACTAAAAATGAACCGAAGGCTGAAGGGGTGGGGGGGAGAAGGGGGTGATGGTCATGGAGAGGGGCACTTGTGGGGAGAAGCACTGGGTGTTATATGGAAACCAATTTGACAATAAACTATTATAAAAAAATAAATGTTAAAAAATAGTTTATGAAGAATACATTTAAATAGCAGGGCAAAACTTTTTTGCTGCTGTAAAGTCACTGTTTAAAACAGTCATGCAAGTGAGGCTGGCAGGATGGGAGGTGGTGTAGGAATGCAGGCACGCTTTCTGGATCAGCAGTTTTCAAACAGGTGCATCCCTCTGATCCAGTAATCTCCACTCCCAGGAGTCTCTCCTGAGGAAGCAGAGCTCTAGAGTATCAATTCACATAATAATATTGACAACATTGAAAGCAAGCAAAACTCTAATAGTAAAATAAATTGGGGGAGCCTGGGTGGCTCAGTTGGTTGATGGCCAGCTTCAGCTCAGGTCATGATCTCGCGGTTTGCAGGTTCGAGCCCCATGTCAGGCTCCGTGCTGACAGCTAGCTCACAGCCTGGAAACTGTCTTCAGATTCTATGTCACCCTCTCTCTCTGACCCTTCCTTGCTCATGCTGTCTCTCTCTCAAAAATAAATAAAACATTTAAAAAATTTTAAATAATAATAAATTGAATTATAGTACATACAGTGGTGAATATGTACCAAAAGGAAAATGTTCATGAAATGTAGATATATATAGCAGTATAAATATAGAGGAAAATATAAAGTTCAAAAAAAAGGGAAATAGGGGTGCCTGCTAGCTCAGTCAAAGGAGTATGTGACTCTTGGTCTCAGGGTCATGAGTTCAAGCCCTACGTTAGATGTAGAGATTACTTAAAAATAAAAAAAATTTTTTATTGGTAAAGGTATATCTTTTTTAGATGATATTTTAATGCTAATAATGACTATTTCTTTATGTACCCTTTTCTCTGTATAAGGTACTGTTCTGATTTTCATACTTATTAAGTCATTTAATCCTCGTTACAACCTCTGAAGTAGGTGCTATTTTTACCCCTGTTTTACAGAAAAGGACACAGCTATATGGTGACTGAGTGCCTGGCAGGGTGGGCCAGGAGCCTGGGCAGTGTGTCTCCACTCTTATCCACTCCACAAACTGCCTCTTTTATATTAATTCATCCAATAGGCTTTGTTCTGTACCAGCCATTATTCACCGTTGGAACCCCCAGCACCTGGAACCAGACAGACATGGTTACCATTCACAAGAGTATTTATTCTGGTAGGAAGAAACAGAAGAAAAAGTCAAGTAATAAATACCATACAGATCATTAAAATAGTCTGAGTTGTGAAGAGTGACTAGGTGCTTTCTGTGGTGTGCCTGGTCAGAAAGACCTTTCTGAGATCGGGCTGCTGGAGAGGCTATCCAAGTAACGGGAAGAACCTGCTACCCAATGACTGGGGAAAGGCAGTTCCAGGCAGAAGAAGCCACTAGTGGGTTTCCTAAGGTGGCTGGAGCACAGTGGGCAGTAGGGCACAAAGCTGGGCCAGTCGTGTAGAGCGTGTTAACACTCCTATAAGGAGTTTAGGCTAAGTGTGGTAGAAAGCCTTGGGAGGATTCGGAGCCAATGCAGAATGGATTGTGTGTGGTTCCTGCTGCAAATAGCTTGGGTAAGGATGGTAATTGTGGAGAACGGTTTGGGTGTGATTTGACTGGGAGAACTTGCTGGTAGATAAGATGTGAGGAGTAAGAAAAAGACAAGAATGGCAAGAGGAGAGATTGAGAGTTCAGCCTGAGCATGGTAGGTGATTAGACCCTCAAGGGAAGGTGTCAGGTTGCCACATGGACTCATGAACCTGACAGCCTGTGAGGCACTGAGGGCTGGAGTTGTAGCAAGTGAAATGTGGATAGCTATATCCCCCACATGCTCAGGAGGGGGACAGATAAAAATAAAATATTAATCAGGAATTAGGGACAGTGGAAATGTGTTCATTTAAAAATCAAAACCAATGATTTCTTTCTGCAAACCTGGTAATATTTGGAGTTGTTTTTTTTTTTTTTAAGAAATTAAGTTATAAAGGAAGTCATAATATTTGTCAAACCAGAATTGTCATGGAGTAGAAATGTCAAAGTGGATGTTTTGTTTTAATACTTTTGTTCTAAGGAGATAAGAATATTAGAGCCTGGTTTTGCCACAGAAATTATGCCTCTATAAATTCTTTTAACAAATGTTTATTGAAAGCCTGCCATGTGCCTCTCACATTGTTCTAGCTGCTACAGATAGAGCAGTGGCCAAAATCAACAAAAAGTCCTGCTCTCTAGGAGCTCTACATTCTAGAAGGGGAAGAAGTCCTCTCCTGAAAAAATAAAAACAAAAACAAAATGGAAAATGCATACTTATTAGCTCCAACTTAAGCTGAGTCCTCAGTTGCTGCCTTGTTCTGTTTTCCAGCCAGTTCTCCTATTCCACACAGCAGCCTTTTCAAACTCTCCTCACTTCCCTCAAGATTTACCTCCTCTGTAGACCTGTATATTCCCTTCATTTTTGCTATCTGTGGTAATTCCCATAGATCACTCACATTCATTCTGTCCAGAACCCAGCTCTGCATTGTTCTGCTCCGGGCCGGCCCTTTCTCTGGTGCCCCCCTCTTGGGGGTGGTACTACCACGTATGCACTGTTCAGGACAGCAGCCTGCAGTCACCTTTGGTCGATCCTTCCCTCTCATCCTTACTCCTACCCATTGAGTCACTTGGCTGAACTTCTCTCAGTTTCTTGTCCTCAATCTTTTTTTTTTTTTTACCTCCATGCAATTTTTTCTTTCTGAACATACCATGATAATCTAAAACTAGGCTTCCCATTCCTAGATTATAACTGTTGCCTCTTAACCAGCCTCCCTTCTTGTCCCCTTTTATATCTCTACACTGTAGCCAGAGTGATCTTTCAGAAATGTCATCTGATCCCATTACTCCTTCTGCCCTGACTCTTCAGTGAGATTTCCATTACCATTAGGAAAAAGCCAAAACATGTGACCAGATACCCCTTCTCTATGATGAGGCCTGTGGATCCCTTAAACCAGGGGTCAGCATTCTACAACCTGATGCCCAAAACAGCCTGTCAATTTTCTATGGCCCATGAGTGAAGAGTGGTTGAAAAATATTTTTGAAATAATCATGGCAGATGAAAATTATATGAAACACAAATTTCAGTAGCCATAAATAAAGTTTGTTGGAACACAGCATGCTCATTTGGTTACTGTCAATGACAGCTTTCACACTATAGTGGCAAAGTTGAATAGTCGTGACAGAGTCTTGTGTTCTGCAGAGCGCAAAATATTTACTGCCTGTTGTGTTGCAGAAGTTTGCTGAGCCCTGGCCTAAATTTGTGGGCACCTCTACTTCCGTCTCTAATGTGGTCCCACCATCCCTCGCCCACAGTGCTCTCTCCCATCTGTAGATCTTTGCACAACCTGTTCTTTTGTCTGGAACTTTCCTCCAGTACATCGTTCACTTGGCTAACTCCTACTTCTGTCTCAGATCCCAGCTCCCACTTCACTTCTTTGAGAACGCCATCTTGGAACCCCGCACTTTTGATGAGATGCCTCTTTCTTTTCTGTCATCCTCCTCATGTCCACATCCTTACGTCTCTTCTTACCCAACTCAGACTCCATAGTTAGTCATTATCCACAGCCTCCTGGCTATTCTCGCCTCCTTCATCCCTCACTCCTTCCAGTGTTTTCTCTTAAAACCCCAGCCTGGTTAAGGGCAACTCTCACCCAGGCCTCTGAGCAGTGGAATGTGGAGGGCAAGAAAAACAATCCCCCTATAGGGCTATTGCTTTAAATATATGACCATAGGCCTCAGGGTTCCATGGCTGCCCTGACGTTCTGCACTTGACCACAGTCTACCTGCACTTGACCTTGTCTGTCTTCCGAGCCACTCATACTGTCCTCGTGCCTCCCAGCATCCCTCACCACTCCTCCCTCTCCACATATCTTGCTTCATATTTCACTTAGAGGAGTGGTCAGACATTCTTCTTTACTCTGTCATGAGATCCCTCAGCCACTCTTCATTCCCAGTGGACAAATTGCCCGTGACCCTTCGTAAGGCCAGCCTGTCCTTTTCTTTTAAACTAGAGCTTATCCCTCATGCCTGAACAAGGACTCTGTCCCACCATCCTTCACTCTCCTCTCCTAACATTATGCCTTTCTAGATCATTACCATATATATATATAGTGTAATACCAGTTATCTTTTTAAAATGTTAATAGCCCTTTCTTGTCTGCGGGGCCTCCTTCTGTTCTTGCCCTTGTTTTCTCTTGCCCCAGTCATTCCCTTCCTGCCTCAAAGCCATTGTACATGCTACCCTCTTTGCCTGGAATGATCTCCTTTAGATATTTGCACAGCTCACCTCAATATTTCACTACAGTCCCTACTCAAACATTATCTTCTCAGAGAGGCCCCTTATGGAATTATATCCAAAATAGGCTTTCTCTCTCTCATGTTCTCCCCTTGTCCTACTGCATTTTTCTTCCTAGCATGTATTACCACCTGAGATCTAGATTTGCTATCTTTCCATCAAAAGAGAGGCTCTGTGATGCCAGAGACTTCATGTCCACACTCTACTTGAGGCGTTGCCACAAACTTACTCCGTAAAGAGCCACGCAGAAAATACCTTAGGCTTTGCCTACCATACGGTTAAATTTCTGTTGCAACTACTCAGCTGTGCCACTGTACCATGAAAATATGCATAGACAGTTTGTAAACAAGTAAGTGTGGCTATATCCCAATAAAATTATTTTCAGAAGCAGGCAGCGGGGCCAGTTTTAACCTGGAGGCTGTAGTTTGCTGACTTTTGCCCTATACCATCCAAAAGAGGCAAGTGTCTTTTCTAGTATCTTTCTCAGAGGATTGAAGGGGCTTTGGGGGAATGAACTCTTCCACAGTTCTCAACAACCCTCTCCTTTTGCCATGTTGCCCTGAATTTTGTCTAATTCCTGTTAGTGAACCAATTCCTACAATTAGTTGGGTGACCGTGTGCTGCTGGTATAGAGTACTCATGGCTCAGTCTGAAGCTACAGATGGAAGGAGCTTCCCTGAAGCTCATGGGCTACATGGGGCCAGATAATTACTAGAGCAAAACTGTACGCAGTCAGGAAAGGGGCAAGGTAATAAATCCGGGGTAGGCACCAAATAAGATCTACTGTGTAGAAGTAATTTATATTGTATTTCAGTATGTGTTTGTGCAACTGTTACCCTCCCAAAATGGAATGTAAGCTCCTTGAGCTCAGGCACTACACTGTTTGATTAGTGGTAACTTCAGCTTGCATGTTGTACAGGGCTTGAATTCTGATAAACTGAATATGGCAAGAGTCCTTTGCTCATGTAGAGGACTATATTTTGTTGGTCTTATAAGGATTTAATAATATAAATACATGTGATCCATTTTCAGTCACATAAGTGACAGGAAAAATTATTTGGAAAATATCTCAATTTTTTTCATTATTGATTGAAACCTAGGTCTTGAGGGATTAAGTTGAATTTATTTTTCTTTTTAACCAAAGGTCCACAAAAAGGATTCTGGCTTTTGGAGAGATTTTGGCTTTGGAATGACTTGTCAATATCGATCAGATTTCTTAACCATTGGTAAGTATGCCTTACATTTAAGAATAGGACTATACAGGGGCACCTGGGTGACTTAGTCAGTTAAGCGTCCGGCTTCAGCTCAGGTCATGATCTCACGGTGTGTGGGTTTGAGCCCTGCATCAGGCTCTGTGCTGACAGCTAGCTCAGAGCCTGGAGCCTGCTTCAGATTCTGTGTCTCCCTCTCTCTCTGACCCTCCCCTGCTTGTGCTGTCTCTGTCTGTCTCTCAAAAATAAATAAAAAACATTAAAAAAAATTTTTTTTAATAAATAAAAATATCATTTTGTCTTGTTACCAATATTTGCAGTTGCTTTGAATGCTCTTACAAAAGATGTCTACATAACTTTGGTGTTGTGCTCATGGGTTATTACATCTGGAAGTAATATTAGATTGTCTAGTCCAAGGGCTTTTGCATTTTTTTATTTAAGATATGAATATTTAATTTTTTAGAGATGAAACCCCTCTTTAATTATCTGTTAAGTCTTAATGAAAATCATAGTATTCGAAAAACAAAAGAAAAGACAGCTGATCTTTCTAGCTTTGAGTGGAGGACTTGCAGTCACTGGCTTAATCATGCACTCCTTGAAGCCAAAGATGACCCTGAAGAATCTGGTCTAAGCCCCCTACCCCACTCTGGCTTCAGCCTTACCCAGCAAAAAATAGATTGTCAGAGTATAGTTTAAGAAAGCAGGCTGAAGGGGTACTTGGGTGGCTCAGTCAGTTAATCGTCTGACTCTTGATTTCATAATCTTCGCTTTGTGAGTTTGAGCCCAGGCTCCTAGCTGACAGCTCGGAGCCTGACTGGGATTCTGTCTCTCCCCCTCTCTCTGCCCCTCCTGTGCATGCTTTCTCTCTCTATCTCACTCTCACTCTCTCTCTCTCTCTCTCTCTCTCTCTCTCTTTCTCTTTCTCTCTCTTTCTCTCTCAAAATAAAAATAAAATAAAGCAGGCTAAAACTTGATTCCATGTCTCCTAATCAGTCAGTGGCTACATTTTCATAGCATATAAGAATATATTTTATATATTTATGTGTGGGTGTGTATACGCGTATATACACACATACTTATATATACACTTATATATTTTTATATTTTATAATAGAATATATTTTATGTACTTTCTAGGTCTGCCTTACATTCATTTTTATAATCATTTGTTTTGGAAATTCCTCCACTTTGTCTCTTTTTTTGTTTCTTTATTATTGTAACATTTGAATCATGGAAAAATCAGCAAATAGCAATAAGAAGACTATTAAATGAAACTAATGCCCTTTCCCCTTATTTCTGGCTTAATAAAACAGCAAGTATACATCATTGCCTTCTCACCGTGTTACTTTTCACTGCTCCTTTCTCATTTTCTCGTCATACTCCTTTTTGATCTGTGTTGGTACAGTTAATGGTGTCCCACATTTCTCTGGGATTGTTCATTTTTCATTATTCTTTTTTCCTCTGTCCTTTGGATTGCATAATCACAATTGTTCTGTCTTCAGGCTTGCTGATTCTTTGTTAGTTCAGATCTTCTGTTGAGCTGCTCTCATGAATTTTTTATTTGAATTGTACTTTTTTTAACTCCAGAATTTCCATTTGGCATGCTTGCATGTCTCCCTCCCTGCCTCCCTCCCTCCCTCTCTCTCCCTCTCTCTCCCTCCCCTCCCTCTCTCTCCCTCCCCCCCTCCTCCTCTCTCTCCCCCTCTCCCCCCCACTCCCCCTCCCTCCCTCCCCTCTATATATATATATGACTTCTGTCATTTCATTAATATTCTCTGTTTGATGAGACATTGTCATCTTACCTTCTCTAAGTATGATTTCCTTTAATTCTTTGAACATACTTGTTATGGTTGTTTTGTAATTTTTGTAAAAACCCAACATCTAGGCCCTCTCACAGTTTCTGTTGCCTACTTTTCTTCCGGTATATGGGTCACACTTTTCTGTTTCTTTACAAGTCTCATAATTTCTTTCTTGCAAACTGAACACTTTAGGTACTGTATTGTGGCAGGTCTGGATATTGATTACCCCCTGCCTCCAGGACTTGCTTTTTGTTGTTTTCTGCTTGTTTGTTTATTCACTTGGCTTTACTATTTTAATGAATTTTATCTCCCCACCCTCCCTCCACCCCTAGCAATATGAAGCCTCTCATGTTACTCCTTAGGGCATGTGCACAGCCATCCTGGGATGACATGGATTTAGTGGAGCTCTCATTTACTCTTCGTGTGCCTGTTGGTAACTCCCATCTGTTAGGCTCCACCTATGGCTCACTGACTTGCTCTCTTGTTTTTGACAGTGCTCTGGGGCATAAATTGCTCCACAGTCTGACCCAATTAAATGGAACCCTTTTGCAAGGTAGTTTCTGAGGCAAATCTTTGAGTTTTGTTCAGACTTCAGGAGGACTCTTCTTAGCTGTCTCTTTCCCTGTTTCCAGTAAACTAACTGGCCTACCTTTTAGCTTATTGCTCTAATGGAGCTATCAGCCTCCTCTTAATTGCTTACCACAAAAATCTCTTATTATTTTCAAGAGCCCCTTAGGCTTGAACTTCTGCACACTGTGTCAAGTAAAATCAGTTCCTTTGGGAAGAGTTTTGCAGCAGTTTGTTCTCATGTACTGCCTCTTCCCCTGGGGAAAAAAAATCTCTGAGTCTCTCCTCCCGAACTAGGGAGTGGAGACAGTGGCACACTTCTCTCAGAGTGATATCTCTACCTTATGAGTAGAACATGGGGCAGGGCAAGAGTAGCCCCGCTCCCTTCTGGAATGGAGCCTCTACCTGTGACTGTGAGCTGGATGAGGAAGGGAGCCCCTGTCCTCTCCATGCTTGTTTGGAATTTGGCCTCTTTCATTGTGGAGCTTCTATTCCTTTTTCCTTTTCCTCTCCTCTGATATTCCCATTATACATATGTTATACCTTTTGTAGTTGTCCCACAGTTCTTAGATATTTTATTCCGATCTGTTTTTCCCAGCAGTCCTCTTTGGGTTTGCCTTTTTATTTTTGGAAGTTTCTGTTGCATCCTCAAGCTCAGAGATTCTCTCCTCAGCCATTACAAAGACATTCTTCCTTTGTTACATTGTTTATCTTTGGCATTTCTTTTTTATTCTTTTTTAGAATCTCTCACTCTGCTTACATTACCCATCTATTCTTCCATGTTATCTACTTTTTCCCATAGAGCCCTTAGCATATCAGTTACAGTTGTTTTAAATTCCTAGGCTGATAATTTCAACACCTCAGCCATATCTGAGTCTGGTTCTGATACTTACTCTATGTCTTCAGTCTGTTTTTTGTCTTTTAGTATGCCTCATGTTTTCTTCATAGCTAAACATAATGTATTGGGCAAGGCCTTTAGTAATTGGTGGTGAAGTTTGGGAAAAGAGGAAGTATTCTATATACCTGTGATTAGGCCTCAGTCCTTTAGTGAAATTATATGTCTGGACTTGTAACTTCACAAGTGTTTCCCAGACACTGCCCCAACCTTCCGTGGAAGAGGATGGCTAGAGTGGGCTGGAGTTGGGTATGTCCTTCCCCTAGGTAGATTTGACTCTGGTAAAATAGTTTCTCCTGTGGGCAGGCCTCGTTAAGAATAAAGTGCTCTCTCTGGCTTGTTTCAAAATGATTACTTTCCCATTGCCCTGCTGAAAGCACTAGGAGATTTTGCTCCAGTCTTACAGTGAGGACTTGCTAGAGCTGCTAAAGGAATGTAGGGACCTTCCTATGACTGGGCCCTCAGAAATTTTAAGCTCATCATTTACAGTTCAGATTTCCACCCCTTCCTTACTCCTGGACATTACTACTGGCAGGTTTCTGCTCTAATACTTGTGATTCTGTTTTACCCGCCTGTCTCTCCAATTTGGAGGTGGCTGTTTGCTCTGTGACCTTATTTCTTTGAGAGATTTGAGAAGAGTTGTTCATCTTTCAATTTGTTTGTTTTTTTTACTTTTTGGTAGGATGAAATGACTTCTAAGCTCTGTGCCTGACCAGAAACTGGAAGTCTCCCATTTATGTTAACTATTTACACCATCTCTAATATTTGAAGAGCTTATATCTACAAAGAACAAAAACCAAGACAAATTATACATTGTGTTTAGTAAGGCTGTGACTATTTAATACTTTTAGAGATCTCAGGATTATTGTCATCCTTTGAGTGTGAAATTAAGTGACATATATTTGACAGAAGACATAATTTAGAAACCTAGCTCCTAATTAAAGAATTAATTTGTTCTCAGTTTTCAAAAATATTTTGTAGTTCTTCAAAAAACGCCAAATGGTTTATGTTTTCCATGCTTCTTTAGACTATTCATTGTTCATCTTAAGCCAATTTGAAAATAGTCTCAACTTTATCTCCTATTTCATGGGTCCACCCACTCCAGTTAGCCATTTGCCCCATCACTCCATCAGAATTGTTCTAGTGGGTAAGATTATAAATGACATGTATTGTTCCTAGGTCTGCCTGGTTCTTTTTTAAGTTCTTAATTAAGCAGCACATGCATGACCATTTCTCAGTCTCTTTTGCTGACTTATCTTTCTCTGCATGTTTAACCTGTAGATATTGGCATTACTTACTTAGCATTTAGACCTGAGCCCTATTTTCTTTCTAAACTCCTTCAGTAATTTCATCCATTTCTATGGCTTTAAGTCATCTGTGTGCCCATTCTCAAGTGTATATGTTCAGCTTAGCCATTTCTTGTCTTTTCTCCTCTGGAAAATTTTCTGTGACCCAGAAAAACTTGTATCTCAAAGGATAATTATGTTAATTATAATATTAATGGTGGTAAGATTATGGTGATTTATATTTCCTTCTCCTTTGATTTTCTGTAGATTTTCTATTTAATATTGATGTTTACAAAGCATTCTCAAATATTAATCTTATTTTGATACTCTCAGCAACAGAGCCTGCACTCCTAGATATCTGCTCTTAACTGACTTCCAAACCAGGATGTCAGTCCTCTACATCAGGTGTCTTTAGTCTGTACCATGCCCTCTCACTTGAAGCAGAACATCTTAATCCTTATCAGGTCTGACTGCGCTCTAGTTGTCAGTTACCTGCAGTGTCCATTTTTATCCTGCAGGTGGATTCGACATGGAAGTAAAAGGTTGGGGTGGAGAAGATGTTCATCTTTATCGAAAATACTTACATGGTGACCTGATTGTGATTCGGACTCCAGTTCCTGGTCTTTTCCACCTCTGGCATGAGAAACGCTGTGCAGATGAGTTGACCCCCGAGCAATACCGTATGTGCATCCAGTCTAAAGCCATGAACGAGGCCTCTCACTCACACCTGGGGATGCTGGTCTTCAGGGAGGAGATAGAGACCCATCTTCACAAACAGGCATACAGGACAAATAGTGAAGCTGTTGGCTAATCATTGGCATACTAGTCTGAACCACAAACCAGCACTGTTTTTTTAGCCTTAATTCCAATTGCAGATGCAGTGCCTGTTTCAGAGAAGACATGCTGTGTTTCGTGTTCTTTCTGGCTTTACTTTACTTTAGCAGTTTAACTTGATATGAGAAGAAAAAGCAGTGTTTCAGTGCAAACCCTGTTTTGTGAAAATACTGCATTTTTGGAATTGCTGACAAATCAGAAATCTGGTGTTTGCCCCAAAAGTAGTTTTAAGTTAGTTTCTACCCCGCACTCATCCTGATGTGCCTGGTTGCATCTGGGTCGAGGGATGGAGTGTGTTGTGCTCAGGGTGGGTCAGGAGCATCCGGGCCTGCAGAGGAGACAGAGTGTTGTGGATGGATTGTGTTGACAAGGGTTCTTCACCTGCTGACCACGGAGTCAACCTGCTTTTAAATTAAGATCTTTAGTCAGTTGCTTGAAGAATCCTTTTTCACTGAAGCAGAGGATGACTAAATGACACATCTGAAATTCACAATCAATCAAAAGAAATCAGAAATAAAAAACCCTTAATGTTGCTTAGCTCCCTGAATATTTGGTATTAAACAAATGAGTAATAGTAGAAAATACTTCGGTTAGAATCTATGACTTGATTAGAACTATAATGTGTTCTCATGTTCTGGATTAGTAGTCAAAGTTGCTATAGATTGTTTTAAGTAAACAAATAAACATGAAAATGTCTTTACTAGAACATTTACTTATGTTGGAGAACAGGGCACTAGTGATATCTGGGAACATCAGTTTACATGAGCCAGGTGCTACTGGGGCCTTCCTATAGTGGTTCAGAATAGATGAACATAGCATACTTTTGTGGTTTTTGCTTTGTATTGCCTCATTTAGCTTGAATCCGCATATATTTATTATCCTTTTTTTCCCTAATATGTTAATATATGCTACACCTGTATTTGTAATATTGTGATACTTTGAGTTTAGAGTTTCATGAAGGGAGAAAAACAGTTTAATGAGGTATAGTATTGATCACACTGATTTGCAAAAAGAGGTGGAGGGGAAAGTGATCTGAATGGAAATCTGAATTACAGAATATTTTAGAGAAATATATTGTTTGCAGATAGAATAATGTTTTAATTGAGGTAAAAATTATGTTAATGAAACAAGATGAATAAGAAGTTATATTCAGATAGGACTATATACTATGTTATTTATCACACATGAATATTTTGCCAGAGGGCCAATTGCTGGATCCAAAAATTGGAGATATGGTGAAAGGCATGCATAGATTTTGATTTGGCTTTTTAAAAGGATGTGTATTGTATCCTTCTATGTGTATATAAGCCCCTAATAATTCACAGAAGAAAAGTCATTACTTTTTACTCAGTAAATCCTATCATCTGAAATATAAATTCCAAATTTCTTGGTGCTACATGAATTAATTTTATAGTAACTCTTATGAATTATTCTTTCAAGTTTTAAGTTGGGTAGTTTAGGCTTTTTTTTTAAGATGTGTAAAATGTTCTCTGAAGAATTATGAGGCCATTGTCTCCATTTATATACAATTATTTATTATGAAGACCAGTGAATTTTGGTATTTAAAGTGAGAGAACCTAATTACTTGCAAAGGTAAGTTGCAGCTTGTTTTTTGACAGAATCAAGTGATTTCACCTTTTCTCCGTTTTTTAAAAAAAGCTAGCTTTTAATTTAAAAATGGGAAGCTAAGCAATGGAAACATACTGTGTTTTTGACATTAAATGGTACCAATAAAGTATTTTATTATCAAAAGTTAAATGAAAATGTGATAAATTTTTTCTGTTGCAAAATACCATAAATACAGAAAAGTATGTAACATATAATTATGTGGTTTAAAGAATAATAAAGCAGCTACCAGGAGTGAGATAAAGAACATTATCAGTGAAAGGCCTCTGTGTGCCCTTTCTTGATTATACACCCTCACCCCCTGTAATAATAGCCATTCTGATTTCTATGATAAATTTTCACTTATTTTACTTAATTTTCCCAGTTATATATGTATCTCTACCCAAAAGACTGTTTAGTTTTGCCTGTTTCTGAATTTATGTGCATATTATTTCATTATATATTCTCTTTTATTCAGTATTATATTTTTGAGGTTCATTCATGTTAATCTCAAAATTCATTTTTATTACTGACTGGTACTCCACTGTATAAATGTACTAAATACTCATTAACTCTGTTGTTTAAAGATATTTGGGCTGCTCATAGTTTTTTGTTGTTTGCTTTTGCTATCAGAAGCTGCATTGTCATGAACACTGCTTCACATATCTCTTATAATAAGTGTGCAAGAATTTCTCTAGGAGTAATAATGCTGGGTCATCAGTTGTGTGTACATTCTGTTTCCAAAGTGGACCATCTTCAGCACCGTGAGTTCATTTTGCATCCTGGGCAATACTTAATTTTGTTAGGTTTATTAATTCTTGCTAATCTAGCAGGCCTTAGGCATGAATTACAGTTACAGTTTGCATTTGTCTTGCCCATTTTTATCAGTTCATAGGAATTCTTCATATACCCACTTGTTATTGGTTAAATATCTTCTCCCAGGATGTGGCTTGTCTTTTCCCATTCTTGCAGATACTTTTTCATTAATAAAAATTAACTTTAACATGACTATTTTTTTCCTTTAAGGATTCTACTTTTTATTATTAATTATATATCGCCTTATATTAAGGAAAGATAACTTAAAGCTATTATTCTATATTGTCTTCTGAATACCTCATATATATCTTTGCTTTTCCTTGTTAGGTCTTCAACCTAACTGGAAGAGCTTTTTGTATATGCTGTGAGATAAAGATTGTTCCCCAGCGTCACCTTACAATATAGTCCGTATTTTACCCACTCATCTGCAGAACCACTCATCAGATCTCCGTACGTTCAGAGGTCTTGTTCTGGGCTCTCTGTTCAAATAGGCTTTCTGTCCATCACCATACCCTTACCTCATGGTCTAAATTACTATATCTTTATAAGAAGTCAGTATTTCTGAGAGCTAATCCACTTGCCTTGTTCTTAACAACTGTCATGGCTGTTTGTAGCCCTGGTACTTTCAGATAAATTTGAGAATAAGCTAGTTAACTTTCACAAAACTTTCATGAATTTGACCAGATTTAAGTGAATCTATAAGATCACTTTGGGGAGAATTTACATCTTTGTGTACAGAGTCTTCCAGTCCTTGAACATGACATATCTATTTAGGTCTTTATTGTCTTTCAATTAAATTCTATACTTTTTCACATAGAGGATTTACATGTAGTATTTTATAGATTTTCCTAGATACTTTACATTTTTTATGCCATTGTAACTATCATTTTTCTTTTTTATTGTCTATTCCTGGTATTTAAAAATTCAGTTGATTTTTGTGTTTGGCAAGCTTGCCAACCTTGTATTTCTAGTTTCTTTCATAGTTTTTCTGTTGTGCAATCATATCTCTATGAAAAGTAAACATTTTCTTTTCAATTTTTATATCTTTATTTTCCTTGTCTTACTGTGCTTGCTGAGATTTGTTGTGCAGTGTTGAGGTGATAATAGTGAACTTCCTGCCCGTGTTTCTGATTTCAAGGGGAGTAGTCTCAGTGTTTCATCAGTAACTATGGTATTTGCTGAAGGTATTTTTATAAATACCCTTTATCAAGTTAACAAAGTTACTTTATATTACTGCATCTGTTGAGAAGATATTTTTTTTTCCATCTTTGACATATTAAATTGAGGTGTTTTTTGAAGTACCGTTGCATTCCTTGGGTAAATTCCAATGTTTCATGATGTATTATCCTTATTATGCATTGCAGGATTCATTTTATTGTGTGTGTATGTGCACACACACAGGCTTCATTTGCATATCTGTGTATATATTTGTGTGTGTGAGAGTGTTTATGTGTGTATATATTTCAGGTGTTTTTCATCTGTGTTAATGAGTTTTTATTAAGGTTATGCTAGCCTATAAAGTAAGTTAGATGTCTTCCTTCTTACTCTGTTCTAAAAAAAAGTTTTGTAAGACGGAATTATTTCTTTGAATATTTGGCAGAACTACCTGAAAGCCACATAACCATGAAGTTTTCCATATGGGAAGATTTCTGTTCACAGATTCTGTTTATTTAATGATTATAGATCTATTCAGATTTTCTTTCTTTTAAAGTCAGTTTTGATTATGTTATCTTAGATAAGGTTTAGAAGAATTTAGAAATTCTTCTAGGAATTTATAGTGATAAATTTGAAATTTTAGATGAAATATACAAAGTTATTTACAATATCCTCTTATTATCTCTGTAATATGTACAGGATCTATAATGATAACCTTTCTTTCATTCCTGATACTATATGTGCCTTTTGTTTTTCCTTGATTAACCTTGCCAGAGGCTGACCAATTTTTTCAGTTCTTTCAAATAACTGCCTCCTGCCTGCCACATGTGAGGAATCCACTTGTTTATTACCAAGGAAATGAAATCTTTTCATGTGCTTATTGGCCATTTGAAGATCTTCTTTGGTGAAATACATTGATTGGTAGGAGTTACTTCTGTATTCAGGATGTGAGTCTTTTGTCAGATTTATGTATTGCAAATATCTTTCTCTAGGCAGAGGACTGTTATCATTCTCTACTGTTATCTGTTAATAAACAAAAACTCTTAATAATGTCCATTTTATCATTTTTCTTTCTTTTATGGCCAGTGCTCTTGGTATCCAATTTAAGAAACTTTGCCTGCTCCAAAGTAAAGAAAAAATGTTCCTGTTTTCTTTTAGATGCTTTATTAAGATTGCCTATAACTTCCCTTCTCATCTTTGTTTGAGCCATTCATACTTAGATCTATGATGCGTCTAGAAATATTTTTTGCATATAGTGTGGGAGTCAAGAGTCAATCTTTAGAATTTCTTTCAGTGAAGGTCTGCTGATAGCAAACTCCATTTTGGTTCATAAATATCTTTTATCTCATTTAAAAATATTTTTTGAAGAGTATAGAATTCTAGGTTGGGTTTGTTTTTTTTGTTTTGTTTTTTAGTACATTGATGTTATTCTACTGTCTTCTGGCTTCAGTTACTTCCCTTGTAAGTAAATTATCAGCTTAAGGTTGATACTCCTTTGAAAGTAATCAACCTTTTTCCCTGGCTGCCTTCAGGATCTCCTCCTTAACTCTGTTCTGAATCACTAGGATATATGTGTGTTTGCAGGTTACTTTGGTTTTTTTTTTTTTCTGATCCTGCTTGAGATTCTTTAGGCTCCTTGGATGTTTATTATCTTTTGTCAGTTCTGAGAGACTTTTAGCTATTACATTTCATTTTCTCTACCTCATTCTTTCTTTCAAAAGCTCTGATAACATGTTAGACCTATTGTTCTATTGTCCATGCCCTTTATATCTCTTAACCTGTTTCATAATTTTCAGCTTACACTCATAATTTCTTCAGAATTATGACATTTAGAGAAGAACCTCTATTCATTAAGAAATGAAAACAAATTTTAAAATTCCAACATTTTCTTATATTCTTGACAGCACTGTTTCTTCAACATTGTTGCTTAAGATCCATACCTAAGAGTTTGGGGTTTGTTAGGATAGGTATTCAGGGGTGAGGGGGATGGTAGCCCTTCACCTTCCTTACAGTAACATGACTTCTTTCTGGGACTGAAAATAGAAACTGTGTTGGTATGATCTCAGGTCACTAGCCTGTATGTGGGTAATAGGTTTTTCATTTAGAAAGTGGTTCTGAATCCCCAATTTGTGGGAATTTTCCCCATATATGTCTATATACTGGTTAAATTGAACAGAAATGACTCTTCAGTAATGTTAGAATATATTTTATATTAACCAGAACTTCAGTTGTTCCTTTGAGAAGGTCACTTATAATTCTTGTTTGACTTTTCCCAGGAGAGTCTGCTCTGTGGGAGAAGTGGGGTTCAGTTTCATCAGGAGTGCTGCTGCGAGTATCCAGCTAACACTGACTGCTTCTAACGAACCAGCACTGCACCTTCTGCCATGTAGCATTACAACAGCCCCTTCAAAGAAGGGACAGAGAGTATTGTATGAGACAGAGAGTATTGTAAATTTATCTTAATTGTGAGAAAATGGAGGCTTTAAAAGATAAACAACTTTTCCAAGGATGCCCTGCTGAGACCTGGAAACTAGGATCCGAATCCAAATAGTTTAACTTTTGATTCCTTGCTCTTATGCTTTTCCTATCTTGCCTTCCTGGGGAACAGGGCATCTATTTTATATACAAGTGTAATAGGTGTATGTTTCACAAGTAATCTTAGTTTTGATACAGAAGTCTCTGTGGCCTTAGGAGAGATCCCTAGCTTATTTCCTGTCACATGATGCTGTAACATAGATTTGTTCCAGAAATGTGTGTGTGAAGTGAAAGTCAGTGTTCAGTCCTCATATGGTGGCATTAGGAGCTGCATACCGTGCTGATCGCTGGCCACACAGTTACACAAGTGGCTCCTACTCGGAAAGCCAAGACTGGCGGGTGAGACAGATGCCAGTGGTGTAAGGTAAGAAGGCAGATGGGCCCAGAGGAGCACAGAGCATCACTCACCAGAGAAGCTGTAAGCAGACTCTGGAAGAACGTGTGTGAGGACAGGACCACAGTACATTAGAGGAGGTGCACTAGTGACATGGAGGTTCCGTGTGTCTGCAAAGCGAGAGCGCACCTGTACCTGGGAGGTACAGGGCTGTATCTGGCAGAGGTAGACTGTGAGCATCAGCAGAAGAGCTTCCCAAACTTACTGGGCTCCCAACCCCCATTTTTCCCCTTTAGTGGGGCCCTGCATCAGCTTGAGCCAGTGTCCAGTGCTGCTAATGCTGCTGTCAAAGAGCCACACCTTGAGAAGCATGCCCTAGAGGGACCACTCTGTGAGTGAAGGAGCACCACAGCCAGCCGAGAGCTTGCCACCCACTCCCAGCTCAAGCTCCATGGCCAAGGCACACACTGAAGGATGTGCTGCCCCGTCTTCCACTGAGGTAGGTGGAAACTTTCAAAAATAACTTTACCAGGAAATTAAGAATTCCATTGAGTTATAAAGACTGAAAAAGTGTCATTTACCCAAAACTCACTTGTGCATCCTCCTAGGTGTCCTCATTTGCTCTACAAACACCTAAGCACCTATTGTGTGCTGTCTACAAGCCACTAGAAGGACAGCAGGTGACAAAGCCCCACACTCATCTGTCCAGTGGCCACTACCTGTTTACACCTAAAATTAGAAATTCCATTCCTCAGTTGTGTTGACCTCAGTGCATAGATGTAACTAGTAGCAATGCAAATGGAGCGCACTCCCATCACAGAAAGTTTTCTGTTGGGCAGTGCTGGTCCAGTGGGGAGGACGGACACTGCACACATTGAAAAGTGAGTCCGACTTAGCTCTGAGAGAAAAGGGTACAGTTCAGTGAGCTGTAGAGCAGATCCCATCCAGCCTGGGCATTGTTGACAGAGTGGCAGTGGGATAGGCTGGAGAGGGACAGGTGGGAGTTTGGCTTCCATTCCAGTGTCTCAGTGCTTTTCCGTCAATTCCACAAACTTTTGTGTGCCTTTCAACAAATCCCTTTTCTTTAGTGCTCTTGAAGGTGATGCATCACAACAGAAAGAGCCCCATCTAGAACTGCATTCTGCAAACTGTTCTACAGAAAGATGTCAGCAGGTGTCCCCAACTTCCCCTGCCCCAGGAGAGATCCACAGAGCCCGTGGACACTGACAGTTCTGATTGTGCCTGTAGTAAAGGAGCGTTTACGGTCTTACATGAGTTAGGTTTCCTGAACTTAATATGACTATGTGATACAATCAACTAGTGGTACAGTTTTGGGTCTGTCTTTGAGGAAAACAGGACTAGAACATGCCTCTTATACAACTTTATCTTGTTTTGGATTATTTGTTTGAGAAGCCCTTTGTCAGAATGTGTGGTGTAGATGAGAGTCCCTTGCTCCTTCTCTGAAGGGCCATTTAGGACCTCTTTCCATCAGGCCTAGCCAGCTACACACAGAGAGCAGGCATGCAAGGGGAGCAACATGTTCTTTTATTGATGCAAGTACGTCCAGTCACACCAACAGCTGACATCCTGCGTTATGGTACAGCTTTGTACTCGAGTTCATCTCAAAATACCAAAACATAAGGTGTGTCTCAAATTGGGAAAATAAAGTAGCAAACATAGACACTGTATCAGGTAGGTACTAGAACTGATGACCCAGTGGAGTACACACTGACATGAAGGCTCCTTAACTCGCAAGACAGAAGGTGTTCTAACATTGTATTCCAAATATATAGTCTCAAGTTTTCAGCCTTTCTTTATCTCAAATACATAAACAAAGCAATATGTACTACCAAGATAACGATATGTACTATCTATAACATCTGAAAAGTGCGAAAACACTGTGACAATACAGTGTAAATAATCTTGCTTCCACCCAGGGCCGAGGGCGACGTCTGCGTCGGATTGTGGAGCCACCCCTTCCTGAGGCCTCACCTCCACGTCTCCAGGCTCTCCTAGGAGCTTTGGAAATTAGCAACTACCTGACCCATCTTCACTCGGGCATCTCGGCTGCAGGCTCCTGGGAAGCCAGGCATGCGGAGAGAAACAAAGGTGAGTAGTTCCGAACCTGCTTGTGCAGAATGAAAGCCCTGCTGTGAGGGAGAGAGAGTCAGAGCAGATGGCTCACCTCTGGCTTTTGAGGGATCAGGACTTGCCTTCCCACAGCCAGAAAGACAGAAAACGAGTGTACTCCTCAAGTTTGAGTATGGAGAATACCTCTAAATGCTGGGCACTTTTTTGTGAGTGGGCTCCAGCAGTCTGGTCTGGGTAATCCTCTGTTTCAGATTCCCTTCAGGGGAGCCCCCCACCCAGAGAAAAGGAGGAGGCAGTCTGCTAGAATACTGATTTATGAGTTGCTTCTTTTCACTTTGTACTGGAGTTTCAGGAACTGCTTTAAATGTCCCCATCCTCAAGTCTGCCTTGTACTCTCTTCATTACAGCTCGGTGTACCTTTCAGTTACAGCCTGGGAAACAGATAATTCCACCACACACACGCCCCCTCCCCCACATTTATTTTAGATTCTCTCTTTTCCTAAAGTGTAGTTGAAGAACAATTTGCCAGACATATTCCAACAGAAAATATGCTGCCAGGTATCCCCCTGCCCCTTCCCAACCCCCTAAATCCCTGATAAAGGAAAATGAAAAATGTAAACTTTGGAAAGCCTGTACTCAAGGTTTGCTTCTAGAAGTATGCAAATGAGGGCCCCTGGCCAGCCAGGCCCTTCTTGCTAGGACCTCTCTGGCCTAGACTGAGGACAGGTACTTTGTGGTCCAGGGCAGAGCTTTCCTGGCATTTCCCTGGCACTGGTGGCTGAGGGCTAAAAGAACAGAGTGGGAGCCCGGCCCTCCAGTACTCTCTAAGGCACTGACCCCGACATCAGAGACACTGGCTGGAAGGCCGTCCAAACAGGCAGGGCTCACATTGGTTTTGGTTGGGTTTTTTTTTTTTAATATTTTTTCATAAGATGTTAATAATCAAAAGTAGAAAATAAAAATCTACATTTCATTAGAATAAGATGTTATCATGGATGCCATCTCCCATGATACTCTTTCCCCACCCTCCCCAAAGCAGGGCCCTGCCCTGTTATTTAAAATAAACAAACAAAAAAAACTTTGTAAGTGCCAAAGGTTGATGCATGAAATAATTACTTTTTTTTTTCCATAAAAGTTATATACAAAATGGACCCCAACCAGTGAGGCCTGCTCATCTCAACCCTTATCAATCAAGGTTAAAACTCAGTGCATGTGTGTGCTTCATCCAGCATCTGCAGGCTGCATCCGTGCCTTCAGGCTCTGTTAAGGAGAGTCGTCCTAAAGGTAAGCAGGGGACAGAGAAATGATCAGGTGGCTGGGAGGGCCTGGATTCAAAGAACTGGCCTTCGGGGGAAGGGTCAGGGACACTCAGCCTCCCACCAAGTGACAGCCTGTGTGGAGACACCCCTGGCCACCTTTCAGAAGGGCAGACCCATCATGCTTCCCAGTCCTCTCCCTTCCAGTGGACTTGGGCACGGGGCTGGTCTCAGGGGCTCACAGGCCTGTCCCTGGGGTTCTCCTACCTGAGAGTCTTCCAGCTATCCTTCTCCATGTGGTTTTCAGGACCTTCACTTTCAAAGGAGGCGATGAAGAGAGCTGAGAGATGAGAAGCCCCTCAGAGCCCATGTCTACATGCAGTGAGTCTGCCTACCACACCAGTTGTCCCCTCCTTTCTAGGGCTGCAACTGGGCCTGTCCACAGGTCTCTGCTCCCTGGGGTTCTAGAGCTCCCAGCTTGGAGACTGAGAAGTCCTGGTTCTGCAGCACTATCAGGAAGCTTCCAGATTCCAGAGCCCCATCTACCCACAGCCCACCCTCATGTTCTCACCCCTGTGAGTTCAGCTTCCCCTGTAATCAAGCCTGCCTCCCAGAGCAACCCCCCCATGAGAGCAGAGGCCCTGGACGTGGGGGTCAGGGTGACATATACAGTGTGGGGAGGTGGGCCTCACCTTCCTCACTGTAGATGGGTGCCGTGAGCAGGTAGTTCTGAATCTTCTTGTCCTTCTCGAAGGGACACTCTACCTGAGTCCATGTCATGAAGTCATGGATCTGTCTGGAGATTTCCCAAAATTTCTGAAGGTACAGAAGACCAACTGGATGTTCATTTGTCACCTTAAGCTTAAAATCCTTGGTTCAGGCAGGGGATGTAGATTCTGATTTCATTCTGTGACCCTGCTCAGCTGACTTTGTGGCCACAGCAGCACTTTATGCAGCATCAGAGCCAGTAAGTGTCCCCAAGATCACTCGGTCCTCCACTTTGCCTAGCCCCGAGGCCACAGCAGGGTCTGTGCCTCCCCCATGCAAGACCCTGGAGGCCCCATCCGGGACTTCAGGCTGAGACAGGTATGCCAGCCATACCCAGCACAGCACTGTCAACATGAACATGCCATGATCTCATTCCTGTGGAGCTGTAGGGGAAACGGGGCTGTCCAGTACTTCCCTCACACAGGTAAGGGGAGGAAGGAGTTATGGATTCTTACACAGGCCCCAGTCACCTTTGTCCTAGCTTCCCACCGTTGGCCAGCTACCCTTGTCTTCCATCTGGAATTCTGCTGCCTCCTCGAGCATCTTCTTGCCTAAAGCCTTGCTCACTCCCAAACCCCCAGAAGTAGCCCCTTCTCTGCTCCCTGGTGGGTCAGTGTTGGGACCAGCGTCCTGGGTAAATACAAGTTCCCTGTGGCTCCAAGCCCAGAAGGGATGCAAACAGCACACATAACTCACCACGGAGCTTTCGGTCATAAAGGCCTTTCTGCAAAGGGCCATCCTTTATAGCTCTAGGGGCACAGATTCTGCCTGCCCTATGATAAGGCTGAGAGGTCTGGCCCCCCTCCCCTCAGACCAGAAGGGTGCTGAGCTCACCTTGAAGTTAACATGCCCATTGGGCAAGTGGTTGGTATGGATTTTGTGAAGGAAGTAAATGTCCTTAACGAAAAGGTTGAATACAGGGATAACAATCTTCTCTCTGCTGCTGTTGGCCATTTGGGACCTTTGCGTGGCCCCCTGCAGGGCAGTGCGGTAGTTGCAGAAGTTGCTGGATGGGTCCATGTGGTGCTGTGGGCAGACAGGAGGACCTGGTTTAGCAGTGTTCTCCCTGCACCCGACTTGCTCAGGATGCCCCTTTGCAGAGCAGGAAACAGCGATGAGGAAGGCACCAGAAGAGGCCTCCTTCCTGGGGGTGAGCACCTGGCTGAGTACTAGGTTTGGATCCAAAGAGGAAGAAAGTTACAGAGAAGTCTCACAGCTCACACACTTCCTCTTCCCTGCCAAGCCTGGGTCTTACCTTCTTTCCTTTCAAAACCTTCCTTTGCTCCTTTCCTTGGACCAATAATCTCCCAAAGCTGATGAGCTCCTTAAGACACTTTTGCAGAAAGTGGATTCTGTGATCAAATAACTTCAGGGAAGGCTGCAGGTAAACATACCCGCTCTTGGGCCACCCAGATGATCCAGAACCACAGCAATTCAAGCCAGGAAAAAGCCAGTCTCTGCTTCGTCAGCATCACCCAACGCCCCAGGGCCAACCTTTGTCGAACTCTTTCCTAACCACTCTAGTCAGAACTGGCATTGCCTAAGGCAAGTTCTGCAAAGTCCCAGGGGCCAAGAAGAGCTGCAGCTACCCACCTCCTAGAGCAGCCAGGCCGGCTCAACATGGCCTACACCAGATGGCACTGTGGGCAGTGGGTTCTGAGCAAGGGGGCAGAGCGTGATGGGAGGCCCACCCCTCCTCAGGCCAGTGTAGGACAAGGCTGAGGTGCCTACCTCCAAGACATCAAACTTGGCCGTCTTGACTTTGGACCACGTTTTCTTTAGCCTCGCCACAGGACTGAGGTTCATGCCAGCTGCAGGAAACAGTAGGTAGAGTCAGGGTGGGGTTAGGTAGGCCAGGCAAAAGCTGGATAGGAAGCCCCCGGGGTCTGGCCACTCACAGATGATGGCCATCATGGAGTTGAAATTCCCGATGTTGAAGCACTCCCGGGCCACATCAATAAAGAACTCTAGCATGCGGGTCCGGTGCTTCTTCTTCACCACCTGGAGAGCAGCCAAACAGCCTCCGCGTGAGCCCCCCACAGGACCATCCCCCCTGACCGTCCCTGAAGGGCAGCCTAGACAGGAGCTATGCTGGGCCCTCAGAGCTGTCAGACCCAGGGCTGGGGAGATGCTTGTCAGCTGCAGAGCCACCAAACACAGCTGTGGCATTTTCCGACGCTGGGCAAGGGGCAGGAGGGCAGTCAGAGTACTAAGAGTTCCAGATAAACTCCCAGAACATGCTGGGTGCACCCCATGGATGGGTGTCTCTCATAATTACTGTGAGATTGGCCAGGGGGTAGGGGGGGAGCAGGGATTTTGGTGCCCCAGCAATGGAGGCTTCTGTCTCCACTTTCAAAGTTTTTTCATCTGAGGGGTATAGAAGTCAGAGCCTCAGGCAGCCCTGTGGGTCCAGAGAAGGGACAGTGCCACCCCACCCATATGGGCCATGCAGCACTTACCCGGCACACCTCGGTAGCCACTAGCATGCTAAGGCAATTGAACCAGTTGTCATAGGCCTCTAGGCTGTAGGTCTTGGTCAGGTCCCCTCGGCACTGGGGGAAACACAACAGGTCACAGGGAACCTAAGGACACCGCCAGCAGGTGCTGCCCAGCCCTAACCCAAGAAATGAGGAGCAGGAACCATGGCCAGAAGAGACTGAAAGTGATGGTTGGGTATGGGCAGCTGGACAGGTCCAGGATCCCCCGTCCCCAGGCTCCTGAGAACATGGGCCCCCTTCCAATATGCATCATCTTGTGTAGCTGTCTGCTGACCCCTTGGGTCGGGCACCCCTTTGTGAGGCCCCCACCCTGCATAGGTATAGGTGCTGGCCCACCCTAAGGCCACCCCTGAGCACACAACAGCTCCTCACCCGGTGCTTGTCCCGAGAGTCCATGTGGCTGACAATCTGCATCAGGTCCTCAGGGTGAATGCTGCTGACCCTCTCCTAGGGTGGGCAAGGAGGTAGCACAGGAGGGGTGATGAACCTGCTGCTCTCAGGCAGGCCCCACACTCGGGGGTGAAGGCCATGCTTAGAGTAGCAGGGAAGACCTTCCTGCAGGTGCACACTACAGAGCGCCCAGCCAACGGGCAGGCCCTGAAAGGGTCTGCAAGACCCTCCCCTGGGGGGGCAGTAAACGGCTTCATGGGATGAGGTGGAAGTCTCACCTGCCCAGCCCAGGGCATATGCAAGATGAGGTGACAGGGTGGGGGAACAGGCTCTCACCCTCTAAACCCCTCACCTCTTGGGCCAGTCTCCATCACCCCAGCCCCTCCCATATATATGGGGTTACTGTGATCCCAGAACCCAGGAACTGACAAGTGAGCTTCACCTGACACCCCAGTCTGACCAGCAGAAGAGGCCCTGCAGCACGAGGTTGAGAAAGATGCTGGGGGTCCAGTGGCCTCAAGAGCCTTGGTGAATGCACCCCACCCCCATGCCAGGCAGGGCACACTGCAGCACTGACCAGCTCGATATGAGTCAGCTGCTGGGCCAGCACCAGGGGGTCGCAGCACACGCCCAGGATGTCCTTCTGAGTGGCTGGCGGCTTAGCCTTGAGGACAGATCCTTTGTCCATGGCCGGTGAGCGAAGCTTGTCCCGCAGCTCCTGAAGCTGGCTCCGGGCAGCCAGCGACAGCAGCAAGCTCTGTGTCATTTGGACAATGGCCTTCTTCACTGTGCCATTCTCCTGTGGGGGGCAGGGGACAACAAAGGTGCTGGTGTGGGCTGGCAAGATCACCACCTCTCCAGAGAAACCCATTTCCTCTCCAAGGATGTGTCTAACTTTGAACGCACATTCCTACTCAAGCCTGCCATGACTGGGCCTTTGAAGTTAGAATGGTACACGGGGTCGGGGGGCTCCTGAGCACTGTTGAGGAGGGTGGCTCAGCTGGCTGTCCTGTGCGGATGGGCACTGAGGGCCGGGGCAGGGCCAGGGGTAGGCTGCTGGCTCCGAAAACCATGGTTTTTCCTAATGGTGTCCAGCTTAACTACTTTTGGCCTCCCCCCAGCAGGGAAGAGAACATCTGGAAGGGCTTCCTCCAGACCAGGAACCTTTGCTTCCTGGGGGGGAGCAGCCCCTGCTGGAACTCTCCCGGGGCTTTCTGGGCCCTCCAGCCAGAGAAAAGCCGCTGAGCACACAGAGCACTTCCACTGTGGAGACCCAGCCAGGTTTCCTGTGTCCACGGAAGGCCAGGAGTGAGCCGGGAGCCAGAGATGCAGACAGGCTCTTAAAACCTCTTACTAGGTCCACTCACCCCAAGCCCAGGAAAGATGGGGCCTGGGCTCACCACTCAGGCCACAGGGTCTCAGCACACAGAAGATGCCAAGGGCAAGTCTGGCCCATTGCTGGACAGCTGAGTCTTGTGGGGAGGGGCACAAATGGAGCCATCCAGCAGTTGTCTTGGGAGGATGACCGCATAGCGGACCATGTACAGAGCTGTCCCTGAAGAGCCATCCTCCTGTGCGAGTAGACCTCCCCCGGCACTCACCCAGGGGGCCCTGCCAGAGTCCGAGGAAGACCTTACCTCATCACACTGCGTGACCCGGTGGGTGATGGCCTTCAGTTCAGCCATGGCCTTCTCATCCTGGAAGTCATAGGGGAACGCCTCTGTCCACTCCTTTAACAGCTGCACAATCTTGGCTGAGAAGGACTTCAGCTTGGCCTGAGGCAGCAGGGCATAAGGTCACCCTCCAGAGTGGGCACAAGATGACCAGTGGTACAAGCTTCCCAACTCCCCCAGCTCTGCAACACCCCCCCACCCGCTATCCCCCATGGGACCTGCTCCCCAGCCCCATGCTGGAGTGAGGGTGGTAGGGAGGGACCTCACCCGCTCTCCCTGTGGCTTTGTTGTAGCTTCTTGGTTTCATATTCCCCCTTATGTCAGCTCTCTTTTACACTTAAATTTATTTTCAAAAAATTTGTCCTCTCATTACCATGACACTGAAAACTAGTGTCCTTTGCTGAAATTAGAAGTTACCCACTTAAAATGACAACAACGAAAACCACGGAAAATGGGAGACTCTCAGGAAGCCTGAGTGGCTCGGTTGGGCATCCAACTCTTGATTTCGACTCAGGTCATGATCTCATAGTTTGTGGGTTCAAGCCCCATATCAGGCTCTGCGCTGGCAGCACCAAGGCTGCTTGGGATTTTATCTCCCCCCCCCTTCTCTGCTCCTCCCCCATTTGCTCTGTATCTCTCTCTCAAAAATAAATAATAATAAACTCTTTTTTTTGAAAATGAGAGATTCTTGCCTGCCCCTTCTGTTAAAAGCAGGTTGGCAAGTGCTGGGAAGGGGTACAGACACTCAGAGGCATCCCCCTCCAGAGCTCCTGTCATTAAAGACAGGTTGGGCACCCCTGCTCTCGCCCTGGGTCCACACACAGGTGAGGCCTGAGAAGGATATGCCGAATGCTTGGCTGCAGTATCCCAGCTGGTCTTCAGGGCCCAGCCCCACACTGTCCCACTGAAATGCCCACAGGTGCCCACACCCCTCCTGTGCCCACCATGCCTCCTCCTCGGCACTGAGCAGCTCCCTGCCTGCCTGGACCTGCCCAACCTGGACTGTTCCGGCTGCCCTGGGGGCCTCTCACCACTCTCCATCGCCACATTTTTTTGCCCCCATCTGCCCCTAACCCTGCTGAGCTGCCTCCAACCTGCCTGATTCTGGCCGTGTCCCCAGCTGGTCCCCTACTGATGGCTTCCCATGCCTTACAGAGCCTGTCGCAGCTGGCCCCTCGCTCCCTGCAGCCACTCCTGGCCAGAGCCCAGTGCAGACAGCATCCAGGGGGCCTTGCTGATGCTTCCCCAGAGGACCCCACACTCCGCAGCAGCTAGAGCCTTGAATCCCCCGGGCCCCGCAGTGCATGTCACCATGAACAGGCTGGCGGGTTCATGCCAGCTTCCTCGAGCTTCTGTCTCCATGCTGACCTTCAGTCCATGCTTTCATCTCCCCACCCCACCCCCACCACCCCACTTTGACTTCTTTCCACCTATCTCTTCAGGACCCTTTCCTAACCCTCAGGCTGTGCTCAGTGCCTGTCTCCCTGCATCCACGGACTCCAGGAGCACATCCCATGCCCCTCTGACCAGGAGACTCCGTTCACAGGCCTGTGCTGCAAACCTGCAGGGGCAGGTGGCCTAGCCTGGTGGAGGGAAGGTAGAGGGGAAAGTCATCCACCAACGGGGATGGGACATGCATCCGCCAACGGGGATGAGTCCGCCTGAGAGTGCTGCCACCTGACACCCCCCCCCAACTGAGGGGTCAGCGACCCAGGTCCCACTAGCAGCTTTTCTACCAGCTGGGGGTCCCATCACTGACCAGGACTGCTGGCAGAGCTGTCTGTCCTGGCTCCTTTCTGGAAAGGGTGCGAGTGCCCACCAAGAGCGGTCACTTCCAACATCCCGTGAAGAGTACTCGGCTCTGGGTGCACCTCATGCCGAATAGGGAGCCATGCCCTAGGGGTGCCAGGGACTCCAGAGACAAGCCAACCTGCCCTATTAGGGAGGGCCCCCTGCTGGGTGCAGCCAGCCGTGCTGTGCCAGAAGCACAGAGACAGGCAGCACCCATCTGCGCCTTTACCTTCTCAGACCCGGTCTCCAGCTGCTGCCTCTGCTCCAGGCAGATCTGCCCCACACGGGCCAGCAGGTCATGAGGGGGGATGAAGACACGGGAGCTCAAGAGAAATGTAAAGATGTATGTCCTCTGAAGAAGAGACGGAGAGAGGATGAAGAGGAGATCAGGCCCTGTGTGGCCCCCTCCAGCTATGGTCACAGCCTTGACTAGCCACCCCCAGGGCCCAAGAGCACCATCCAGCAGCCATGCCTTCTGCTGCACGGTTTACCCCACCGTGGACGTCCTTCCTTTTCCCTCGCTGCCACCCAAATCCTGCCTCTCTTGCAAAGCACAGATCAAACCCCACTTCCCCGCAGCTCCTGGAGGCTTCCCCTGACAAACTCAGTTCTCCCCCACCCTCCGTCCTGCCCCATGGAGGGAGCTAACAGCTGGCTGTTGGGGGGACATTCCCAGCCGGTGTGAGCTCCCACCGAGCCCGCAGTGTTTCCAGGGGCAGTGTCCAAGTCTTCCTGGTCACCTCCTCGCTGGCCTTGCCGGTGGTGGGCAGAGTGGGGCATTCTTGGGTCCAGCACCTAGCATCAGGAACTGTCACTAGCCCCTGTGCTAAAAACCAGCTCCGGGCCTTAGGTCCACCTGCCGTACCAGGGCCCCTCTGTCCCACATCCATGTGCCCTTGTCCCTGGGCTGTGTGGTACTGTTTCTGAAGGGCCCTCATGATCTGGACTAAAAGGTGTCAGGGAACAGGGCCCAGGGTTCTCTGAAGCCTGTTGTCTGACATGGGCCAGCACCTGTGAGATCTTCACACGCCCCTGCCTGGGGACAGATTGGACCTGGAAGTAGGGGAAGCTGCCTGAAGCTCTCCTGGGGACCTACCCCTACATGGCTGCTGCAGGCCGGGGGCCTGGGACCCTCTGCCCTCACTCTGGGCCCAGAGGGGCAGGTCTTCCTTGCTCCATCCCAAAGCAAGTGAGCCATGTTTGTTGGGAGCCTTGCAGAACAGGCCTCAAGGCCTCAGGTCTCACTGCCCCCCTGCAGTCTTCAGAAGCCACTTGAGATTCTCCTGGGAACAGCAGGGGTTCCTCTAACCCCCCTCCCCCCGCAGACTCCCCATGCCCTGGCCCTAGGCTGCATTGCATGAGTGCTCAAGGATCCCAGCTGGCTGGCGGCCCCCTTCTAAGCAGATGGCTCAGATGTGTGATGAAAATCACCCAGGCATCACACCTTGGAGTTCCTAGCCCAGGAAAGGAGAGCACCCAGGGAGGAGCTGTGCATTTCCAAAAAGCACAGAGACTCACTGATGTGCATGCATCCCCAGATGCCCACATACACAGGGGAGGGAGGCGGGGGCCTGGAGGGAACCCAGGAGCTTGGCAGAGGAGCTGAGGCCCAGCTGGACTCTGCCGGCCCTCCCTCTGCACTACCACTGCTTTACGCTCTCCTGGAAAGCAGGGGTGATCCCAGGGCATAGTGTTTGGGGGATAATACTGGGCAACAGCTGAGGAGGCCTCTTGAGACCCAAAAGAGAAGTACCTCCTCCCACAAGGTCACAGAGCTGTGCTGGGTGGGAGGCGCCAGCCCCTAGCTTCTTCAGGACACCTGCCCTTCAGCGGCAGTGTCTCCACCACCAATGCCAGTCCCAGCCCAGCTTTGGGAGGGTTTTCAAGGAGCATGGGCTAGACAGCCCCAGGAGGAAGGAAGGCGGCCTGACATGTTGGGGCGGCGGGGGAGGGGGTGCCAGGAACACCCAGAAGCTGAATTGACTCCAGCCCATTAGATAAAAGCTAGAGAGTGGAGGGGGGCAATTCCTCCCCCACCCTCCCATCCAAGCCCGTGTCAGAGGCCAAGGCCAGCAAGCAAGCTCTGCCCTGAGGAGGGAGGGGGCACCCAGAAGGGAGATGTCGCAGCCTGGCTCTCCAAAGGGAGCAGGCAGGCCCAGCACCACTGCTGCTAAGAGATGTCAGCTCTCAGAGGCAAAAGGGAAGCCACACAGGACAAGGGAACTCTGTCTTTTCTAAGAATGAACCAGTGGCATCTTGAAATGAAGAGGATATGAATTCTTGCAAAAGGCCAGTCCTGCCCATGCAGCCATGTGCCTGGGGTCTGCATGCTGGCTGGGCATGGCGGGGCTGTCCCCTCTTTATTCTGGACCAGGGCATATTACGTACAAAATGAACTTCCCAGCTCGGGGACCAGACACGTGCTGGGTGGACCCTCACCAGGACCGTAAGGCTCTGGTCTTACCCCTTAGACTCTTCTTCCCTAAGGACCCAGTCCAGAGCTCAGACCCCTGTTCCCCCCCCCCCTTGTCTATCTGCTTTCTTGTGCCACCAAGGCTATGTAGCTGCCTGGGGTCAGCAGGGATGTCACTGCAGGTTCCTCAACGCTGCAGGGGCAGGGGGGCAGAGCAGGAGGTAGGGCTGAGGTTCCCTGATGCCTGCCCCTCCCCTACTGCCCTGTCCAGCTCCATCTGGGCCTCCCTTCCCATCCCAGAAGCAGCGTCCCCTGGAACCGAGGTGGCCCTAATCAGTACCACCCATCTCCAGGCCCCAGGCACTTACATCCGGGTAATAGTCCACTGTGGGGACCAGGTGCTCCATCAGAGCCTCCAGGGATCCAGAGATGAGGCGTCCCTCTTGGAAGACGAGGTCCCCAGAGCTGCTGGCCCCGCTTCCTCGCTCCCCCATGCCAGGCAGCACCTGTCCACTACAGCTGGGCCCAAGTATGCTGGAGAAGACGACAGACGTCTGGGGCATAGCTTCCTGGGAGAGAAGAAAGAGGCATCACAGGCCTGGTTACCTGCAGCCTGAGTGCAGGTGCACAGTGAGAGCCCCAGCGGGGCCAGGAGAGGCACCCCACCCTGAGAGCGGGCATTAAACGTCAGCTCACATGGGCAGCCCTGCAGCCACTCAGTGCTAAATGTTTCTTCAATACCTGCTCCACACATACCAGGCCTCATTCCTAGAACCTAGACCCACAGAGCTCTGCCTCCTGGGGCCACATCCCAGTGGAAGAGGAGAAACTATGGAGGAAAACAATCCCCAGAGGAGGACAACCTTGAACATTTCGGGGTGGTCAGGGCAGCCTCAGATAAGATGGCATTGGAATAGACTGCTGGTGTCAGTCATGCAGCTGCCTGGAATAAAAAAGGAACATTCCAGGTATAAGAGACAGCAGGTGCCAAGGTCCTGAGGCCAGTGTGTGCGAGAAGAGGCTGGGAGAGGGGTCTGAGTAACACGCCAGTCCATGCACAGTATCGGCCAGGGGGCCATGTGCTGTTCCTGAGACAGGAGGCATGGAGGCTCTGAGCACAAGAATGACCTGACTCAGGGTGAATGTCATTATTTCTGCTATGTGAAGACCCAGCAAGTAAAGGCCCTGAAAACCAGTTGGAGTGTTTTGCCATCACCCAGGGAGGGATTGCTCAGGTCAGGTGGTAGCAGAAGAGGTGAGCAAGGCAAACTCTACATGCGAAAAATGGCCTCAGGCCTGAGTGATGGACCAGCCTAGGGAAGAACATGAGGCTGGGGTTTGGAGAAAGATCTGGAACTTGATTTTGGACATGCTAAATTTGAAATGCCCCTTAGACATACATGTCGGACAGCAGGCTTGGGGGCGCTCAGTGGTCCCACAGTGGCCTGGCCTGGTATGAGCAGGAGGCCGAGGGGGCCCACCTCACCCTGAGGCACAGGCTCTTAGGGGAAGTCCTCATGGGCTCTAGGAGAGTCTGCAGCCCCCCTGGGCCTCAGTTTCCCGTTGCTCAGGGCAGTGGCAGCACTTCCCAGGAACCAGAGTGAGGCGCATCTGCCAGCCTGCGGCCCCCAAGACTAGTGCCCATGACAGTGCTCTCCCTCCCACCGGCTGGACTAGTGTTGCCCTTTCCCCTCTTGGCAGGCAGGCAGGTCCAGGCTGGAGTCTAGGAGCAGGGCCTTCCTGCACCCTCTCCCGTGTCGGGGGAGCACTGGTGAGTGGGCACCTCCACCCCAGCACCTGCCTCCCCGGTGCCTCCCTAGAGGCGGAGCGGAGCGGAAAGTGCACACTGTCCTCAGGCTCCCACGGCCCTGGGCGCTCACCTTGCTCCTGCTCCCAGCCCTCGCCTGCTTTCTGACTCTAACTGGGGCAAGCTTCTGAGCCAGTGTGACCTCTGTTTCCCCACTGTGCAAACGGTAGCCGTTATTATTTTACTGCCAACCAGAGGGCCCCAGGACACTGCCCCCAGAGTCTACCCAAGCAGATTGACATCCACCTCACAGCACATTAGCCACACTTCACATGAGAGAAAAGGGGGCCCAAGCAGCGCTGGCTGCCCTGCCACACGCCTGAAGGTTGCCTTAGAATTCTCACAAAAATCCTTTGTAAGGAAAGTAAACTCAAGGAAAGCCCCTGGGGATTGAGATGTCCGTGGTCCCCAGGCTCAGCTGCCTCACTTGGGGATGGGGTTTTAGACTCACAGAACACTCCCCTCGACACGTGAGAATGCACATTCTCAGGCCCTGCCAAGGCAGAAAGTCAGGAATGGCCCTTGATCTGTACCTTGATGAGCTGAGGGGCTACTGAGGTTCTCAAGTCAGAAAGCCCAGGACTTGGGCAAACCCTTCATTTTTCAAATAATGAAATACTCAGTGGGAAGAACTCAACTGAGGAAATCCTGAGTCCCAAGTCCAGCCCAGATGTTACCACCTCCAGGAAGCCTCCATGGGTTATTCCCTGGACCTCTGACTGCAGGCCTGATCATTTACTTTCATGCTCTCCTGCCTAGCCATAGCCCAGCCCACTAACCATTTGTGGGATAGAATAATGAAGGGGCTCCCCAGCAATCCCTACCAAAATAACACCAGCATTCTTCACCGAGCTAGAACAAATAATCCTGAAATTTGTATGGAACCAGAAAAGACCCCGAATGGCCAAAGCAATCTTGAAAAAGAAAACCAAAGCTGGAGGCATCACAATCCAGGACTTCAAGATTCATTACAAAGCTGTAATCATCAAGACAGTGTGGTGCTGGCACAAAAACAGACTCTCACATCAATGGAACAGAACAGAAAACCCAGAAATGGACCCACAAACGTATGGCCAACTAATCTTTGACAGAGCAGGAAAGAATGTCCAATGGAATAAAGACAGTCTCTTCAGCAAATGGGGCTGGGAAAACTGGTCAGCGACATGCAGAAAAATGAACCTGGACCACTTTCTTACACCATAGACAAAAATTAACTCAAAATGGATGAAAGACCTAAACATAAGACTGGAAGCCATCAAAAGCCTCAAGGAGAAATCAGGCAAAAACCTCTCTGACCTTGGCCGCAGCAACTTCTTATTCAACACATCTCCAGAGGCAAGGGAACAAAAGCAAAAATGAACTACTGAGACCTCATCAAAATAAAAAGCTTCTGCACACTGAAAGGAACAGCAGAACTAAAAGGCAACTGACAGAATGGGAGCAGATATTTGCAAATGACATGTCAGATAAAGGGTTAGTATTCAAAATCTAGAAAGAACTTATCAAACTCAACACCCAAAAAACCAAATAACCCAGTGAAGAAATGGGCAAAGGACATGAATAGACACTTCTCCAAAGAAGACATCCAGATGGCCAACTGACACATGAAAAAATGCTTGACATCACTCATCATCAGGCAAATACACATCAAAACCACAATGAGACACCACCTCACACCCATCAGGATGGCTAACATTAACAACTCAGGCAACAACAGATGTTGGCGAGGATGTGGAGAAAGAGGAGCCCTTTTGCACTGCTGGTGGGAATGCAAACTGGTGCAGCCACTCTGGAAAACAGTCTGGAGTTTCCTCAAAAAGTTAAAAATAGAACTACCCTATGACCCAGCAATTGCACTAGTAGGTATTTATCCAAGGGACACAGGTGTGCTGTTTCAAAGGGGCACATGCACTCCGTTTATAACAGCACTATCAATACTAACCAAAGTACAGAAAGAGCCCAAATGTTCATCGACAGATGAATAGATAAAGAAGTGGTGTGTGTATGTACACACACACACACACACACACACACACACACACGATGGAGTATTACTTGTAAATCAAAAAAAATAAAATCTTGCCATCTGCAACTATGTGGATAAAACTAGAGGGTATTACACTAAGTGAAATTAGTCAGAGAAAGACAAATAACATATGACGTCACTCATATGAGGAATTTAAGATACAATACAGATGAACATAAGGAAAGGGAAGCAAAAATAATCTAAAAACAGGGAGGGGGACAGAACATCAGGGACTCTTAAATATGGAGAACAGAGGGTTGCTGGAGGGATTGTGGGAGGGGGGATGGGCTGAATGGGTAAGGGGCTTAAGGAATCTACTCCTGAAATCATTGTTGCACTATATGCTAACTTGGATGTAAATTTTAAAAAATAAATTATTTTAAAAAAATTTAAAGGTATTATATTTTCAAAGCACAACTTTGCTACAAAACATGGAAAAAAGGTGGGCTCCCCAAGCACCCTGGAACCCTGACTCTGCTGTGCCACTGCTGGCTCCCCAGGGGACCTCAGTGCCAATACTTCACCTGAGGCCATGCACTATTGTGGGGACTTCCCCAAGATCACACAGTTCTGGTTTCAAAAAGTGACCCAACGGTGGCGACCTTGGTGAGTTGGAAGACCCTTGGTCACAGAGGCGGCATTTTTCTGAGCCACCAGCCCCTCCCACCGCGGAGGCAGCAGGGGCTGTGGGCAGGCATGCTCAAATACTCCACTAACTCTCACTCATAGCCTGTCCCGGACCCCACTCAAAGCAAGGCCACCCCAGCCTGCAGGGGACCCGCCCCAGCGCTGGGGAGGCTGCCTGCCTGGGAGGCCAGGAGCCAGCGGAGAGCCAGCCTAGGACTCAGCACCACCCCGTTCTGCCCAAGACGGACTGGCAAGCCTAACAGGGGGCCAGGGTGCTGAGCTCTGTGCTGCACCCGGGGGAGCCTCGGCACTCACTGTTACTACGGATAGGTAAGGGACGGAGGTTCAGGGTGGTCACCTGCCCAGGGAGGGTGAGGCACCAGTCCATGTGTCCCAGGCAGCCGCTGGACCGTGCTTCCCCCCGACCCTGCCAGTCCGGGTATTCGCACACCATTCCTCCCCCAAAGCTCTTTGCTCTCGTAGGGGCCTCCGTCCTCCAGCGACTGCATCCCACCCACGCCCCGCCCACCACAGCCCAGAAGGCCACAGGAAGGAGCAGCCAGGAGAGGCCCATCCCTTCGGCTTGGGGTGTTGGCCCTTCCTGCAGCATCTGGGCTGAGGACCCCATAACTGGACTCCCTGGCAGCACAGGATCCCATCTTGCTCATTTTTCAATAGCATCAATAGGAGTGTAAGTGAATGCACAGAAACGTGATCGTCCATGACCACACCGGTTAGAGTTTACCGCAAGGGAGCCGGACAGGGGGACTTCCCCTTTCATGCTCCACATTTGTAAACTATTTGGCAAGTTTTCTAAACGGCACATCTATTTTGTCATTGTTAAAGTAACTTTGTTTTTCAGTACAAAGAGGCGGAGTTTTGAAGTCAGCACTTTTAAAAGGCGCATCACAGAGGCTGGGCCTGTGGATGGGGGCACAGCCACCACAGCAGGCACCTGAGAAGGCAGGCTTCGAGGCAGGGGACCCAGACAGAGACGCTGCCTGGGGCTGGGCCTCCCTGACCAGGTGTCCTGCCCACATCTTCCCCTCTGTCCCGTCCTCTGTGCCCCGAGCCCGTGGGTCCAGGGGCCTCTCAGAGCCCCTGCTCTGCCCCCACTCAATCCCTAGCAGAGCCTCCCCCCACCGGCCCTAGGCACTGAGAGGGCTCTGGGCTCAGTGCCGAGGGGGCAGGGATTTAGAGCACTGTCAGGTTTGAATCCCACTCTGCAACGGCAGCTCCTGGCCCCTGGACAATGCTAACCAGCCTCAACCTCTGCAGCCATTAAATGGGAATGAGGGCGACCCCTGCAGAGCCCCTGCTCAGTTCCGACACCACCCTCACCTGGCCCTGTGGTCCCTTCTGTTCTTGCCCATGGCTCCTCCTCCCAATCCCAGCACCAGCAGGCACCGTGATCACTGGCCACACCCCTGTGTGTCCACCAGCCCGGGTGGCCCCCTCCTCGGGGAAGGGCCAGTCAGAGTGGAGTCCCCAGGTTTCCTGGGCTCCTGACTCCGAGGGGAACATACAGCAAGTGCAACCATAATAAGAAACAATAGACTCTGAGTACATCACACGAGCCTCAGGGACACTAATGCCAGCACCAAGTCATCGCATTAATCCTCACCAGAAGCCTCACAAAACCCGTTATTCTCCACCTGCTGAAGAGGACAAGGCACAGAGTGACTAAGTAACCGGCCCAGGTCACACAGCTAGGTTGCCGCAGTGCCAGGATGGCAAGGAAGGCAGACAGGGAGACCTGAATCTGAGCCTGGCCCAGCCACTTACTTGTAGCTTTGTCAGGATCCTCAGCTTCCCCAGAGCCTTAATTTCCCCATCTGTGGAATGGGCAGAGGGTGCACTACTCCAGAGATTTGCTGGGAGGATGAAATGGGCACTTGTGTAAAGCATCGCAAATGAGACGTGGTATCACCTCCCCATCCCGGCAGAGCCGACTCCCACAGACATGCCTGCCCAGCACCCCGCACAGGCCGCGTGGGGCGGCTAGGACAGAGGCACTGGGTTACGGTAGACACACAGCCCCCAGATGCCTCAGAGAGTCCAGTCCTACACAGACGCTCGAAAGCAGGTGTCACAGCGTCAGCACCACCAGGGGACTTGCGGGGCAATGGGCTCATCGAGTCAGAGCTCACCCTTTCTCGTGAGATTTAGATCCTCTCCTAAAGTATTGCAGCTGCTTCGAGTGTGGCCCAACCAGCAGCACCTTCACCTGGCGGCCCTGGAGTTCCGGCCAGGCCTGCCAGGTCAAGGCTGCATTTCAGTAGAACATACTTGTCCCTTTGAGAGCTTTAGCCTGCAGGTGAGGAGCGCCAGCTTCGCCTAGATCAGTGCTGTGGTTGGACACCAGCTTCGCCTAGATCAGTGCTGTGGTTGGACACCAGCTTCGCCTAGATCAGTGCTGTGGTTGGACACCAGCTTCGCCTAGATCAGTGCTGTGGTTGGACACCAGCTTCGCCTAGATCAGTGCTGT
>NC_043701.1:150006618-150074506 GCF_006229205.1 Suricata suricatta | reverse complement strand
GGAGAGCTCTGGAAGCTTCCTGAGGCTGGGTCCTAGAGGTGGGGAGGATGGAGCTGGGCCACGTCAGCTTCCCTGGGTCCTGAGGCTGGAACCCGCACCTCTGCTCCCAGTTAGCTGGGGCCTACTGGACTCACACCGGGCCTCCTGACTCTCGGCAGCCCCTCCCCTGCTGGGGCAGGAAGGCAAGCCCCTTCTAATTATAGACTCGCCCAGCTCACGGTGAGGCAGGTGAAGGTGGTGCGCTCTCTCCTGGCAGGAGGGCCTTGCAAGCTTCCCACCCTCCTCACAGGCCCAGGTGGGCGCAAGGGGCAGGCCCGGGGCCCAGGTGCTCCTGCGCAGGGGAGGCCTGCTCTGAGTTAAGAGACAGCAGCCACGTGCCAGCGCTTGCCCATTCCATGCCTGGTTTTGCTTGGTTCTCTGGGCACACCATCCATGGAGGGGTCCCCTCCTCCTGCCTGCCTCTGGGCCCCAAGTCTCAAGGGTGCCCAGGTGCCAGGGGAGAGGCCATGCCACTGCCCTGCCCTGGCAGAGTGGCACCCTGGAGGCTGGCATGCGATGAGGGCAGCAGGGCGGGCTGGCCTGGTAGAGGCAGAGCCTGAGGGTCCCTTTGCTACCTGCCACCAGCAGTATCCAGCAGGCTGGCCATAGGTGATGAGGGCCAGGCGGGGACAGCAATGGGGCCGTGTTGTCACCCCCTCCATCTTTCTGCCCCTTCCTGGCCCCCCCACCACCACTCTGCTCCATCTGGCACATCTGGGGCGACTCCCCAGAATAGGAAGGGGCACAGAGGGGTCTCATAGCTACCCCTGCTTCAGGGCTCACACCTGCTGCCCCTGCACGGTCCACTAAGGAACCCTCAGCCTCCTGCATCTCCAGTCCTAGAATGCTCCTGGTCTGCACCCCCACGCATGAGTCCTTTCATGTGGGTTCAGGTCTGGGACTACGGTGGGTGAGTCCAGAATGGAGTCAGGAGACACGCGCCATGTCGACAATGGCAATGCCTCTGAGCTGCTCTGAGCGTTGGTTTCCTCTGCTGCGAATTGCTCCACTTCCCTGGCAGGGCAGTGGTGAGGCCTAGATGAGGAGATGGAAGCTACGGTCTCTGTGAGGGGGACTTGGTGTCACTGTGGGCCACCACATCTGTGCCTTGCCTCACCTGAGTGGCCCGGCGCTGGCTGTCATGGCCTCACACCTACTGTCTCTGGCCTAGGGCCTCATGGTCATCAGCAGACCACATGACTCCTGCCCTCGGCTGTGGGCTCTCGCTGAGGCCGTGCTCTGTGGATCCATCCAGGCCCTGTGAACAAGTCAGAAGTCAGGATGCCACCAGGTTTCACCCCAGGGGTGAACTTGGGTCAGTGAGACGTGGGAGGCAGCGGTAAATGCCCCTTCCTCACCTCAGATGGACTGTTTGAGATAGAAAAGCTTCACAGAGGCGCTCCAACAACCTCAGTGAGACGACTCCTATAGGAAGGCACCCCCCATCCAATCATCCCACCTTTCGTCCCTCCTCTTCCCTGGGACCACACTCCCCAGTAGTGCTGGCACACGCACTTTGGCGCAGGCCCTGATATCTATGGAAGCCGGGCTTGGAGAAGAGCATCTGTCTGTCTGGTTTCCGTGCCTCCACCCCAAGCCTACAACCGGCACACGCTCATGGCCAACTATCAGACAAGGACACTGGCCCCTGAACTTCACAGCAAGGGTGTTGGAGTGCAGGAGGGGAGAATGCGTGGAAAATGGCTTCCAACCCAGGGCAAGTACGCACCAGGCAGTCATAGCCCAGAAAGTAAACGCTGGTGTCCGGGTTCTGCTCAGCCTGGCCGAGGACTGCTTGCACGCGGTTCTCAATCGCTAGGTGCCTTCCCACAGGGCACAGTCTGGAGCTCTGCATCAGTGCAGCTCAGCCGAAGGACTTAACTTCTGAGTATTCGCAGCTGCCCCCGCACCTTGTGCGGTGCGCGCGCACACACACACACACGTTCGAAGGAACACACTGACAAAGGCATCAGGAGCATGGATGCTGCCTGGATGGAGGGCCCAGGAGAAGAGGGAAGTGCGGTGAGTCGGGCAGACCGTCCCAGAGACCTCGAGAGATTAAGTGGCAAGAACATAGGCAGCCCCAGGTCTTCCTAGAGACCTGGCAGGGAAGGGAAAAGGGTTTTGAGGGGCTTTCTATGGAAGATTATCAATCAAATTCCCTTCTGCAGCCTCTTAGCTAGAGTGCCACTCACGGCCACAGTGCTTTCTGATTTGGGCCTTGAGGGCTCCACGTGTCTCCGTCGGGCAGCAAATCAGAGAGGCGGGCATCTGCTTCTAGCCACACATGTGCAAAAGCCAGAGGCACCCTGGGAGGGACAACCACACTGTACCTCCTGGACCTGGGACACAGATCTTCTTCTCACAAACTCCAGGTGTGCAAGATGGCCTCCCCAGACCCTGCACCCCACTCCAGTCTCCCCCTGACCCTCGCCCTCGCCTCTGAGAGCTGCAGCTCTGATGGACGCCCAGGGCTTGCTGTGAGCACCCAAATGTGCCCATTGCTACGTGTCCCCATATACTGTCATGTCTGCCCAGGCCTGGGTAAGGGCTACACTCATTTCTGAGTGCCTTTCTGCTTTTTGTACTGAGATGCCCAGCAAGGCCCGGGGGAAGGGGAGGTCACACTGCCCAATGTACTTGCAAAACACCCCCACAACTGATGAGCTGATGTTGTCACAAACAATTTATTTGAACACACTTGTGTAAGGGATATAAGTGACACTGACTCTAGAGAAACATCCAGTTACTGCAGCATCCGTGTGCAGGGTCTTCTGTGTTCATGACTGTCAGGGTGGCGCTGTGCACCTTTCTGGAGGTGTTCCCATGCCCAGGGTCTGCTCTCATATGAACTGGCCTTCCTCCCTGGTCCCCAGCCCTGAAGGGAGCCTCCAGTTCACTGCTTCATCCCACAGGGGCTTTACCCTCCCGGCTCTGGGCAGGAAGGGACTCAGGGCAGCCAGGTGGGGGCCGGAGCCTCATCACGGGAGAGGCCGTGGCCTCCCCCACTGCCGGGCGCTCTGGGGCCCTCAGGCCTCCTGGCCTCTGATATCCAGCTACCTGCTCCCAACACCAGCTCTGCCCCCCAAGGCATCTTCTGGGAAAGGGGAGGCAGGGCTCAGCCCCAACCCAGGGCGACTGCAGGAAGCAAGCCCTTCAAAAGAACTAACGGAAGAATGCCAAAGATAACTGGCTAGCCTCAGACCAGCCAACTTTGCCCCCGTCGATAGTGGGACGACAGCCCATGGAAGGGACAGGAACAGTGTCAGGCCTCCGTTCCACTCTGAAGGAGAAGTGGGGCAGGTTCCCAGGGCAGTTAGAATTTTAGGACCTCTTCCAGATCCTGGAGTCTGCAATTCTGGAAATTTCTGAGAAACATAGAAGTAAAAATAAGCTTGCTTTCTTTTGACTAACCTTGTTGTACTTTAAATGTTTGTCATTAGGACTTGGAGCCCAGCCATATGCTGGGCATCACACATCTCATTTGATACAATGCCCCCTAACCTGGGGCAGTGGGAGTGGGGTGAGCAGCACGGACACACCCATTTCTCAGATGAGGACACTGAGTTCACGGCACTTCTACAATGTTGCTCAGGCAGGCAGCAGTGAGTATGTCTGTCCCACAGCCCTGCTCCTTCTCAGACTGTCATTTCTGCTCACAAGTGTCCCTGGCTGGGGCATGACCCCCCAAGCATCAGATGTAGACTAAGGCCCTTACCCTGGACACATGGATGAATGCACATTCCATGGCATTCGGTATTTAATTCCAGGGATTGATGGGTTCCCAGAAGCTCATCTATGGATACAAAGTTAAGGATCCCAGCTTCCTGGAAAATGGGGACAAAAACGGCCTTGAGCGCCCATCCTGCATGAGTCCCCAGGGATCTGGCGGTGGGAGACAGAAGAGGGGCCCGAGCCAGGCCCTGCCTCCACTGGGCTTTGCCAGGAGTGCTGCTCTCGGAGGCAGCACGTGGGCTTCTATTTTTTAACCTACTCAACAAAAATGAAGACTATTTTTAGCTCAGCAAGCTGCAGGGCATCACAATTAGCAACTGAAAATTACACATCTTGCCAGTCTCCCCTCTTCTGGCTGGAGGAGAGAGAGAGAGAGAGAGAGAGAGAGAGAGAGAGAGAGAGAGAGAGAGAGAGAGAGAGAGATGGAGAGAGAGACGGAGAGACAGAGCGAGGCTGGGTGAGGGCAGAGAAAGTGCTCCTGGAGGGAGCTGGGTACCAGCCTGTGACCCCACAATGGTGGGCCACTTAACCAAGAGGGCAGCATTTGGCAGAGATTTTAGAATGAGTATATTCATGGAGCTATCTTAGGTTACATCCTCGTTCCAGAAAAATCCAGCCATGGTGAGAGCAGGCAGGAGCCACACTGACACTCAGAGGCCACATCTGGGGAGAAAACTGTGCTGGCTACTTGGACCAGGGCCAGCAACGGCCAGAGCTGGGAAGGAGCACAATGGACCCCATCACCCTTCTAGGGCTGTCTGGTTCTGTGAAATCATTTGCACTAGGATGGGGGAGAAGGTGGGAGCTCCACAGAGCCCTTACTCCTTGCCCATCCACCCATCCATCCATCCACCCACTCATCCATCCATCTATCCATCCATCCACCCATCCACCCACTCATCCATCCATCTATCCATCCATCCACCCATCCATCCACCCACCCACAAATGTTAACAAGGACCTGCCTAGACACTGTGGAAACACAGGAAACAAGGCTCTCTGACCCCACTCAGCCCCCACTGGAGCAGGCTGTGGCTGCCATGCATGACGATCCATATCTATGGATGTGATATTAGAGGTCAGAAGAAGATCAGCGCTCTGGGAGAGAAAAGAGTCAGGAGGTGGGGACAGAGCAGTTGGTAACCTAACCAGGAGGAAAGGCTGGCTTCCCTGAGGAGGTGAGGTCTGAGCAGACTCAAAGGAGACTTCTAGAAAAGGAAAAGCACTGTGAGCAGAGGGAAGGGCTGGTGCCAAGGCCTCTGGAGCCCAAGGCCCGTGAGCCTCCCATCCCACTTGCCCTCTGGAGAGTCTTCCCTGGAGCAGGTTGCTTGCTCACCTCCAAACAAATACATCCTGGTCATCTATCAGCCATGCGGGGCCACCATGTGCAGGGTCCTCCCTGCCTTCTCCACTGCCGCCCGGCCGAGGGTCTCCAGGGAGACTCTCCTGGCACTTGTCCAGGATGAAGCACTCCTTTCAGGAGGCTCTCCTGGGATCCAAAAGCGACCCCTTTGGGGCACTACCAGAATGAGGAATTGGTTGAGGGGAGCCTCACTTTACACAGCAGGGAATTCTAAGCAAGAGGTTGCAAGACAAATCTGTAAATGAAATGCTCTTTGCAATGCATGCCCCCACCCCACCCCCAACCACTTTTACAGGATTCCTAGTGCATGTGCAAAAGCTTCCAGTAAACCTTTAGTGGATCCGTTGCAGCAGTGAAGATTTGGGCCTACTCTTTGGACCCTCTCAAGTCACACCACCTAAGCTGGGGAGCCGGCAGTGGAAGGGGGCTACCCCTGCCAAGAGAAGGCTGTCAGCATGCTGAAGGTGGCCTCGATTCTCCAGAAGGCTGTGACTCTAAATTATAACTACGAATCTGCCTGCTGGGGCGGGGAGGTTTGGGGAAGAGTAGAAAGCTGCTTGTTCAGTGACTGAACCAAAGGGCCCAACTCACCTACTGACTCTGCCACCCACTGGGGAGGGGGGAGGGGAGGGGGGAGAGGCCCAGGAGACCTCCTGGTTTGGATGGAGGCTCAGGGACTCACATGCATTGTGTCTGCCTTTTCTGTGCCTTGAGGCAGTGGCCAGAATCTTGGGGCCTCCTCCCTTCTGCCCAGCAAAACCAAGGCCTCACCCCCGCCAAGCAGGACAAGTCAGGTGGCAGAGGCAGTGCCTCCTCATTCCCCCATCACCCCACTTAATCTTCCCTATCCTGTGATCCTCCTGTTTCCCAACCAGTATCACAGACCAGAAAATGGCAGAAGTGGGAGGGCCAGCAGTGGACAGGTCACTTCACATGGTCTCTGGAGTCTTATCTTCATTGCTGGGTGCCAGGGGAGGGGGAGAGACCCAGAGGGTCTAACTGGCCAGAAAACCCTAGCGGGAGAGCCCAGACTAGTTGGGGGAGCAGCGTGCCAGACACTTGGGCCAGCAGAGGGGGTATGGGAGGGGGCTAGAAGCCCAGAGGGCGTAGCACCCACAGCCAGGGAGCGGGGAGCAGTGGGAGTCTGAAGGGAGACAGGGGGAGGAGGGGTGCCCACCCCAAGTGCATCCACCTCCCTTCTCTGGTCCTCTTTCCTCTCCCCACTTCTCTGATACACCTGTTATTCATGATAAGCTCACTGTCCGTCCCCCTCCTTCGCGTCCCCTTCCCACTCCAGTTCTGTGGAGCTAGAGCTGCACCCTCACTCTGGGCATTCAAACCGTCTCAAGCAGCCTCTATCCCCACCTCACACCTGCTTGAGAGAGTCTGTGCGCATAACCCACAGTCGTTTCCAGAAATTCTGGGGGGTGCAAGAGCTTCCAGGAGCCAGGACCCTGCAAGCCATATGTCGCTCCAGCACCCAGAGTAGTCCCCGGCCTGCCCTCTGGCTTAGGTGGTAGGATCCCAGGCCACTGGGGAACAGCTTCCCCCAGACCTGCTGCCCATCCCCTGGCTGCCCATCACAAGGAATGGAGGGCCTCCTGCCGCAGCAGAAGGGCATGCACAGCCCCAGCCTGAATTCGGATATTCCTAAGGCAGGAACCTCCCTCCTGGCGGCTGTCCTGCCCTCTTCAAACACCAGCCCTCAGATCCTCCTAACTTGGACTTGCTATGCATTTCCCTTAAGCACCAGAGAGCCCTGGTCCAGTCTGCGGGGGCCACGCCCCACAGATACTTGGGGTCTGACAGCAAGCATGAGCTGGGGGTCCAGGGGACTGGCAGCAAGGTCTGACCACCCCACCAGCTGGAGCCACACCCTCCTCTGTAAAACCCAGCACCACCAGCACCTGTTTCCCAGGCGGTAGCGAGCATGCTGTGAGGCCACCAGGCTCCAGACATGCACAGTACCTGCTGACTTGGTGGACTTGTTATCAAAATTACCTGCTTCCTTCCTAACACAGATGATGGAGGCTGGTGCTGACGTCTCCCTGGTCCCACCTCTGGGATCCCTTTCCCCTCCCCATGCCCAGGTCCGCCAGCAGGCCCCCTCCTGCACAGGAAGAAACTGGAGAGAAGCTACCCCCTGCTTCCAGGCAGGCAGACCCATTGACTTGGTTGCACTGCCCTGCCCTGGCATGCAGGGGCCCTGGGCTGGCTCTGGCCTCGGGGTAGCTTCTTGGCCCCTGTCCAAGGTGGAAAATGGCAGACGTGACACGCCCCTGTGGACAAGTCCTCACCCCTCCTCCCTCTGCACCCCCATGGACTTTCTATCACAGAAGTCCTGGGGAGGACATGGCCTGCCCCCTCCCTGTGGATCAGGCCAGGGAGCACCCTGCAGCTCCCACCTCTCCATCCTGCCAGCCGGGTGGGCATCCAGAGCCCCTGGACAACAAGGGGTGACATTTTTTACATAAACCAAGCTTCAAGAAATCACCTCCACGGATGCCCTGAGGAAAGGCCATATTTACCTCGGTGGACCCTCTGGGCCTGGCAGGGCAGTGCAGGCCGGACCCCTGCCTGGAGGCGGCTGCCATGGGAACCACAGGGAGGCAGCACCGCACGGGCGCCACCTCCACAAAGGCCCGGCCTAGGGAGCGATGCTGATAATTAAAGCTTTGTTACGGATGCATGATTCATTTTTTTCCTTCTGAATTCCTTTCTAGCACCTAATACTATTCAAATTGAAGGAATCTTGTCGTCTCCGCTTCACACTCCAAAGTACAAATTCTGCCGAGCCGGCTGTTTTCCTCATTTTTTTCCTCCTTCGTTTCCCCTTTCTGTCCAGTCAGCTTCTTCTGGTGGCTGCCCAAGGGACAGAATGTCATTGTCCACCAATAACCGTCCCATTATTGAGCCCGGAGAGGCCCAAGGACAGAGCAGGTGGGATTTCAGAGAAGCCCTGCCCTGTCTGCAGGGCGGTGGCGGCTCACTGGCCTCCCACTTCCCGCCCCTTCCCTTTTGGCCTCCCTCTTGGGCCGACTCCACTGGATTCCACAGGGGTCACCCGGGCAGGAGACTTGGCCTCCTGGAGGCTGAGCGGGCGGGCGCAGGCTGGGACAGGAGAGAGTGCGAACTGCGGTAAACTTGGGAGCCGGTCCTGTCATTTCTGGGAGTCCACTCAAGGGTTGGGGGAGCAGGGCGCAGACCCCCACCTCAACTGAAATCCCCCTCTGGGCCCGCCTCCTATGTGGAGCGTCCACTTGCGGGGCTGCTCCTCAGAGCCTGCATAGTCACCAGAGCTCAGCATGGCCATGAGGGAGCAGGACAGTGACCAGACCGCATCAGAGTTGAGGGTCCTTGAGAGGCAGGGAGGCTGGGCCCCTCAGAATGGATGGGTGGGGTGGGGTACAAGCCACAGCTCAGACCTTTCAGGAGCATCAGCCTCCACCTCCAAGGCTGCCCGGGGTTGCTAGGGGATGGAAAAAAAAGAACACACAGTTCCTTTAAATGACATCTAATTAGGCTGAGCAACGATTTTCCTTTGTATTTAAAAACAAATAAAAATCAATTTCCTTTCCTTTAATTGTCATCCTCCTGGCAAACACCCATAGTGACGCCCCTGGGACCCTGCTGTGCTCCAGGAGCAGAAGGGCTCTGTGCCCCAGCCTCCTTGCTTGGCCAGGGGCCACAGCCTCTTGGAAAGACTGAGGCACATGTGTTGACCCTCCAACAAAAAGCCTCCCACTTCCTGGGTACACTTCCTGGACACAGCAGCTTTCCTACCACCCGCCCCATGGCCCCTAGGCTGGGGACTCATGACCAAGTAGCCAGAAGCTGGCCAGCCCCTCCCCAGGGCAGCACCCTTTTCCACCCAAGGCACTGCCACGAGTGCTGCTGGCAAGGCAGCCACTGTCCCATTTTGCAGACGAAGGAACAAAGGCTGAAAGGGCATAAGTCATCACCCCAGATCTTACGGACCCAACTTGGGCGGCTGAGATTTGAAGCCTGGTGAGTGTAACCACCACAATCTAACATAAAACCTAGAGCCATCAGCCTGGGCTCAGGAGAAAGGAGAGCAGGTGCAGGCTGAAGGCGGGTGGGGAGCCAGCCAGGCCCCTGAGAAGCGGTCACAGCCCGGCCCAGGTGGAGCCACCTGCTTGGAGTGTGCACAGAGGGGCCGGACGAGCTCAGCACTGCGGTGGTGTCAGCAGGCAGGAAGGTGCCACACCAGAGTCCAAGGCCAAGCCACAAATGTGCCCCCAGAGTCCCCAAACAGAAGTGTACAGACAGGATGTTGTGGACACAACAGCTGGATATTAATAAACAAAGAATGAAACAAAAGTCTACCCACTTGATTTAGAAACTTCCCTAAATCGTGTTTTTGTTAAAGAAGCAATGAAAACTCCAATTATAGGGGCACCTGGGTGGCTCAGTCAGTTAAGCATCCAACTCTTGATTTTGGCTTGGGTCATGATCTCACAGTCATGAGACGGAGTCCCACATCGGGCTCCGCACCGACAGCACGAAGCCTGCTTAGGATTCTCTCTCTCCCTCTCTCTCTCTCCCTCTCTCTCTCTTTCAAAAATAAATAAAAACTTTTTTAAAAAACTCTCCAATTACAGACACATCAGAGAAATAACCCTTATAAGAAAACTCCTCATGAAATTTGGTATGTCCAAAGCTATACTCAGAGAAAAATTCATAGACTTCTTTTATGTAAACAAGAAAAAACAAAAATGAACAAAGCACTTGATTCTAAAAAAGCTTCTAGACAAATAGAACTGCAGCAAAGTAAACTAGAGGAAGGAATTTCTAGAAGACAGTGTATTTAATGAAAGAGAGCAGAATGTGCTGATTGAATTTAATAGCAGATTTTCTTTTGAAATCACAAAATAAAAAGATAAACCTCTGGCAGTTCTAATCAACAAAAGGGTGGAAGAAAGGGAAGGAGGGAGGAAAGTAGGAGGTTGAGGGTGGGGAGGGAGGGAGAGAGGAAATGCAAAATGCAGCTACTAAGAATGAAAAAGGGAATCTGGCCACAGATACAGACAAGAAACTTTAAAATAATTGACTCTATAAATCTGTGCTAAAAGATCTGTAAGCATTTTGAACTAGGATATTATTTAGAAAATATAAATAACCAAAACAGACTAAAAACGCTTAAAACCCCAAAAGACACAATAACCATGGTACAAATTAAGGTAAGTTGACAGCCAACCAGACCTTAGGGAAAAATTAAACCAACTCCTGGCTGAGACAGTTTCTAAAATGAATTATTTCAAGCCTTGGAGAATAAGATAATTGTATATGATATTTAAACTATTTCAACTACACAATTCATATTGAAAACCTTTCCTATTCATTTTACAAAGCTGACATAACCACGATTTATAAATGTGACAAATATGTCCCGTAATAGAAAGTACATATAAATTCTTACTTATGAACATAGATGAAAAATACCCTAAGCAACTTATCAGTAGAATGAACCTAGAAGCATTTTAAAGCACAATTGAGCCTCACCCAGTGGGATTTATTTCAGAAACATGAGGATGATTTAGCTCAGAAAAGCTAATAAGTCAACACATTAATAGGTCCAAGGAGGAAAGGAATTTGATGATCTTGCTAGATATAGGAAAGCTTTCAATGAAATTTAATACCCATTCTTGGTGAACACTCTTGGCAATTAATGCAGGAGAAGAGCATACCGTTCATGATGAAGAATATCTATTGAAATTTAGAGCCAATTTCAGACTTAGTAAAACATTAAAGGCCTTCTCATTAAAACAAAGATCACGCCAAGGACAACTGCCACTATTTAATGTTGCCTTGGACCTTTCAGAAAACACAATAAGATAAGAAAATAAATAAAAGATACATTAGAAATGAAGAGGCAGAATGTTCCTTATGCACAGGTAATATGATTAATCTCTTAGATTTTCTAAGAAGCCACACTGAAAATCTGTTCAAACTAATAAGAGACAGTTCCATTACCAATTACTTAACATACATTTTTAAAATCTCAGTAGCTTACCTGTCTACCTCCCCTGGGGACAGGTGTCCCTAACCCCAAAGATACCCCCACTCAGTCTGTGCGGAGCAGGGGCTGTGATGTTCACTTCAGCGGCAGCAGTAGGGAGAGGTGTGTGTGAGCAGGTGCCCTGGGACCCGCCAGTTGGGCAGGTGTCCCAGCCTTCGGCCAGGGACACAATGTCCACCCAGGCCAGCCACCTGGCCCACAGCCCGCTTTCCTGGCCACACACCCATGACCCTGCACCATTGTGCCCTCTGGGCTGGGCGCTGCCATTTCCACCCTCTTCTGGGACCCTGCCAGCCCTCTTCTAAGGATGTTGCTCACGGCCTTGATGCTCACAGGAAGGCCAGGCTCTGGGGATGAATGTCAGCTCCTCCTGCCTCCTGCTGCTGAGCCTTAGACTTTGGGGTCTTGGCTTCCACTTGTGTCACTGGTACAGCGACCTCCTGAGGGCTAAGGGAGATCCACGAGCTGGCCCCCAGGCCCTGTGACTCACACCCGCCAGCCCCACCTCAGGCAGGGGCAGCTAGTGTGGCAGCCACACTGACATTTGGGAAATGCCGTGGGCTTCGCCCCAGCCAGGCGGGCGGGTGTGAGCAGGAGAGGGAGGGCGGGGTTATTCCACTGGAGGCAGAGGTGCGGGGCAGTGGGTTACCAGTGAAACCCTGCCTACGACAGAGAGGCCTCAGAAGCTACAGGACTCCAGAGGGGGAGGGTGAAGAACCCCAGTAAAGGTCCCTGGCTGCCCTTCTTCTCCTGACACCCCAAGACCCTGGTGCCTTTGTCCATATGCTCCCACATGACTGCTTACCCCAAGGCCCTCAACCTGTCTGCCTTGGGGATCCCCCTTGTTCTGGAATCCACAGGGAACCAGCCAGCCCAGAACCTAACATAGTGGAGGCATCCTGATCTGGGAACTGGTTCTGCACCTGACCTCCGGGCTGAACTCAGACAGGTAAGGCAGGCCCCTCTGAGCCTCAGTTTCCACACGTGTAAAACCAGGAGACGGAAAGAAGCAGTCTCCACGAGCCATTTCCAGCCCTCATATTTGTTCCTTTCTTCCTTCCCTTACTTAGTCAGTCAACAAACACCTGTGAAGTGTTCCTGACCTGTACTGCACCCTTGGAAATGGAAGAACCCCTGGATCTCAGCATCTGCTCTGGCAGATGCAGACAGATGTAACACCACAGTGCAGTACGAGCAACTCAGGACCAGGGTACATGCTGGGTACTGAGGAAGCACAAGCGTGGGGGCATTAACTCTGTAGAAAGAGGTTAAGGAGGGCTCCCTGGAGGAGGTGATTTTGAGATGGGCTTCCAAGGATGACCAGAGGTTTTCCAGCAGCTTAGGAGAAGGAAGAGCAAGGAGATATAACGGCTCCCTTGGCTGACACAGCCCTTCTCTGGTCACCTACCAGCGGCTCCCCTGGAGGGTGAGGTCCAAGAGGCCCAGAGGTATGGTGGGTGCAGAAAGCTTTCAGAGGTACAGCTCCAACATAGGCTGCGTCACTCCTGAGCAAAACCCTACCCCTTGCCCCCAAGCAGCCCTCCGTACTGCCCAGCCCTTGAAGATGACACTACTGTGGTCCCGTGATTGGTAGGTACAGGCCTGCCGGCAGTGCTGTCCCCAGGGCTCGTGTATCTTGGCCAGCCCCCTGTGCGCACAGCAGCCGGGTCAACACAGCTTCTGCAGCTCCCTCAGTCCACCCTGCTGCCCCCAGTGAAGATCACACAGAGGGTCCCCGCCCCAGCAGGCAGGCCCAGCGAGATGGCCGTATGGCGCCTGGGGCAGAATGGGACCAGCAGGCACAGGCATAGGCAGTATGGCCAGGAGGCAGCAAGGGACCCAGAGGGTAGGGCAAGCTGGGGCTCCAAATTAGCACTCTGTGCCAGACCTCTGCTCACATTCTCTCTCACCTGCCCACCCCCTTGCTAGGTGACATCTCCCCAGGGGATGTCACACTGTTTCTGCCTCCTGCCCACTCCCCCCACCATTCCACCTTCATCCTTTCCCACCTTTCCCTAAGGGCAAGGCCCTCCTTCCTGGAGTCAGCCTGCCTTGCTCTGTCTCCAGCACCACATCTCAGCCTCGACCAAGGCCTCTTGCTTTATTTTTTTTTAATTAAATTTTTTAGTGTTTATTATTGAGAAAGAAACAGAGCATGAGTTGGGGAGGGGCAGAGAAAGAGGGAGACACAGAATCTGAAGCAGGCTCCAGGCTCTGAGCTGTCAGCACAGAGCCGGACGTGGGGCTCGAACCCACGAGCCACGAGATCATGACCTGAGGCGAAGTGGGCCACTTAACCGACTGAGCCACCCAGGCGCCCCCCTCTTGCTTTAATCCAGAGTCTGTCCCAATTGGCCCTTCTGTCCGCCCACCCCACCCCCTTCCCACTGCCTCCCTGGTCTGAGCTCCTGGGTCACGGTGCTGGCCCCACAGTCCTCTCCCTCCCACCTGCTCTGCTCCTGACATCCAGCCTCTGGTCTGGCCTCTGGAGCACTAGCCTCTTCAAAGCCCTGCCTGGTGTTGTCCTGGTGTGCCCCTCCATTCCCATTGCCATTTGTCTCCTTCCCTCCCCTCTGTCAGGTCCTCATTCACATGTCACACATACGGAGACCTCCCCTAACTGTCCTACCCAAGGTACAAACAGCCCCGTCACAGTGGTGCTCAGTATCCTGGGCCCTACCTGCCGGGTTGAGCATTGTCACTACTGGTCCTAGTGAGGCTGAGTGGGGCCACATGACTTATCTGGCTCCAGAGCAGCAAGTAGAAGTGACAGGTGGCACGCCATGCTGGAGTATTAAAATACTAGTGCAGGAGCTTCTCTCCCCCTCTGCCACAGAGCCTGTCAGCCTGTGGCCTTGAGTGAAGAAGGCGTGGAGCAGGGTCCAAAGTGCACTGTGTTGTTAAAATCCACTGGATTGGGGGGGAGGGGGAAGAGGGAGGGGGTTGTGTTGTTTCTGCAGATAACCTAAACTATTCTGAGGGAGGTACCTGCCACACATCCTATTCCTCCTTCTTGCTTCACTTTTTCTCTTTATCACTTACCACCATGCAACATTCCATACTGTATTTAAGTTTTTCTACGTTTATTTTTTTAAGAAATCGCTCCACCTGAACTCGGGGCTTGAACCCACAACCCAGAGATCGAGAGTCGAGCACTCTTCCAATGGAGCCAGCCAGGTGCTGCTTACATTGTATTTACTGATGGTGCTTCCCCCCATTCTCACTTGTTAGAAGGTGGGCTCCCTGAGGGCACTGACTGTCATATGTTTGGTCCCCTACTAAATTCACAGAACCCATACACAAGTTTCCAATAAATGTGTGCTGAATAGGTGAATTCATGAAGCAACCAATGAGCCCCGCGTCTTCGGCACAGCTGGGGCCAGCCTGCTCAGCTGAGGCCTCTTCTGTGCTCACACCCACACTGAGCTCCCAAGTCTGTGCGGTCATCTACATGCTAAGGGGGCTTGGAACAGCGGCAGCATTGGTACCTGAATCACACCACCAGTCCATCTCAAAGGGTGGGTCCTAACAAACAGCCACAGAAATGCATCACACTGCCTCAAGCTCAAGATTAAGTGTCAGTCTCCCTTTTGAGCCCTCCAGAAAGGAAGCTGTCCCTCACCTTGGAGCCCAAGCTCCTGAAGCCCCCCTGGAGCTCACTCTTCTTAAATATGCAGGCATTTGTGTGCCCACACAGGCACAACCCTGCCCCCATAGACGCCTCTCTCTCCTCCTCTCCCGCTTTCATTCCCCATATATAAACATGCCTGCATTTTCACATACTCTCACTCTCGCCCACACATGGCATACACACAGACACACCTCCCACGTCCCCACTTCATCACAGACCTCCTCCTCTCCCCCACCTCCTCCAGGGCAAACAGGTGGTTCTGTGCCCCTCAAGTCTGGGAAAGGATTCGGGGTTGTCCTGGCTCTAAACAGCCTGACTGCCAGTCCCAGGGCAGTCATCCTCCTCCCTGCCTTGCTGCTGGGGCTGCTGTCTCCGGCTCCCTGGCCCGGTTCACACCATAAGGGCCCCTAATAGGTTGGCAGGAACACCGCCCCCCCCCCCCAGTCATAGACGATCACTGGCATCAGCAAGCCATTCCAGAAAGGGCAGCGGCAGGCTGAGCCATCCACCGGTTCTGAGCCCCGGGCGCCGCCCACCTGGCAGCAGGTGCCCCACTGCGGGCACGCAGAGGGAGTGGTTCCCAAGGGCAGGCTCCTTCTGAGCCGGGCCGGGTCGAGATGTTCCGGATGGTTTCACTAGTTGTCGGAGGTCAGCGCCTCTTCCCGAGCTCTAGACGGCTCAAGAACCCCCTGCCCCGGCCTTGCGGCAACCAAGGGGTGCCCTGCGTGCGCACCCACGTCGCCGCCTCGCGACCCGCCGCCCGCACCTGCCACGTGCCGCATCCCTACCTGGGGCTCCAGAAACATCCTGGTCGCCTACGCCCCGCACTGTACACTGGCGCCGCAAGCGCCCCGCGTGCGGCCGCTCCTCTCCCAGAGCACCCGGGAAGCTCCCGCCCCCCGACCCCGCCCGCGGGCTTCCCCATTCTCGCAGCCCTCCGGCTCGCTGCCTCCGGAGGGGCGGGGCGGGGTCAGGGGCGGGGCTAGGCCCAAGGAAGCGGAGGGGCTGGGTGGGGCCGAGGACCTCTTGGCCGGGCCAAAATCGGGGCGGAACCTGGGCGGCGGGCGGGGCCGGTGGGCGGGGGCTCCGGGAGTTAGGTGTGGCTGGCGCGGCGGGGCGGGGCAGGCGAGCGGGCGTGAGCGGCGCGTAGCCACCTGGAGGGCGGTGGGGAAGGGACAGGGGTTGGGGCACCGCGAGGGGCGCGGCGAGGGCAGCTCGTACGAGCCTGGCGCCGGGTTTCGGGGCACCGGCCGAAGCATCAGTCGGGCGGCCGCACCAGCGCGTCAGTGCTGGGCGGTGCGGGTGTGCCACGGCTCCAAGGGTGCTCCGTGGATCCGGATTCAGTGCGGGATGCGAGCGGTGTTGGTGAGATCCCGCTCGCGGAGGGCCCCGCTAGAACCCCGTCTCCTCCCTTTGAGCCTCTCTTCGACCTTTGCGACCTCACCTCATCGTAGATATCCACTATCCAGCTACAGCAGGTGCCTGGCCAGCACTTGGCCTGAGTGCTTCCCTTGACGAGGCGCTCACTCGGGCCTCAAGCGTCACACATAACTCTGTTCTTCCATTTCCTTGAGTGAACACAGGGGACACGGCAGCTGCTTTTGTGGGAGGACTAATCTGAGACATGGTGTGGGGCGGGCTTGGCACATGGCACAGTCAGGCGTCATTCCGCCCCCAGAAGCCACAGCGCTCAGAAGAAATCCTGTCAGGTGACAGGTCACCCCCTCCACCGTGTGCCTGCCGTGGACCCCAACCCAGGCTCTGAGAATGTGAATGGAAAAGATGGCTTGAGCAAAGAGCTCTTCCCTGGAAGATCTGGAACTGGAGAGCCCAGAGGCTAAGTTGGGAGACCAAGCTGGGGTAGGACTCTGAGGCAATCACCACTCGACAGAAGCAGGGACATTCTCAGCTTGCACGTTACAGAGAGGAGAGAGGGGTGCTCAGAGAGAGGCTGAGACAAGCCCAACAGAGCTCACAAGCAAGCCCTAGGGCACAGATGGGCAGAGGTGACCCTGTCTGTGTCCAGACCAGTCTCAGGAAGCCCACCCTCAGCCCAGCAGCCTTGTGAGACAGCCATCTCTCCTCCCAGCTACCCCTTCTTCTTTGCCTGCTCTCTTAGCAATCCCAAGACTGGCCACCAGGCTGAGTCTCAGTGGACAGTTATTTCTGTCTTGTTTAATTAGGGGCTGTGCAGGGTCCACTCACTCGCCTTCCCCAAGAGGATGCAAGAGTTTGGAAACAGGTGTCTTTCTCTTGGAGCTCTGCTCACCGCCCCCTCATTTTCTCTGCTAGGACTGGAGCCCAGCACTCACTGCTCCTGCACCTGCGCTGTTAACTACAGCCTGGTGCAGCGCCTGTGGGCGGGAATGGGGGCGGGGAGGAGCACCAGGCAGCAATGGCCAGGGCCACAGACCATCAGTACATCAGCCCTCCAAGCTTTCACACTGTCCTTTCTCCCTGCTGCTTCTGCATCTCATTTCAGGCCAGCTGGAGGATACAAAGTTCCTGTGGCCTGTGCAGGTGACTTGTAGCACCAGCAGCGAGCCTGGGCTCTTAGGTCCTGGGCCTGTCTGGCCACCTTGCCCCTTCAGATGGCTCCAGAGCACCAAGAGGGTGAGGCCTAGGTTCCTGCCCTGGGGAAGCCTGCCAGGAACCCGATGGTCCTCAGCTCTAGCCCACATCCCTGCATGACATCTGGGCCCTAAGCTGGCCACAATATTGTCTCAGGATGTCCATGTGGACAATTAACATCTCTGCTGCCACCTGCACCCAGAGCAAGCCTTCTCCTCTGCTGCTCTAGATGGTATAGCCCAGAGGAAGTGGCTGAGCTGACACCCAGCCCCACAGCACCTTCTTATAGTCACAGAGCCATTTCCCCTAGGTGTTCACCCACAGATTTCACCAGCATTCCCAAGGACCTCAATAAAGTAGATGCTTCCCCAGGAAGAAGGAGGGCCCTTCTGCCCATTGTCACCACAATGGGAATGTCCTTGCACAGAGGGCACTCTCTCCTTTACTCACAGGTGTGACCTCAGCATTCATATACCTGGGCTGCAGTTATATCCCTCCTGGTATTCAAAGAGGCAGGGAGATGGGCATGCCAGGGCCGACCCCTGCTGGAGTGTTCCCTTGCTTGAAGCCATGGGTGGGGTGAGTTCAGGAAGTAAGATCTGGTATGGAGGGCTTGTGAGGACTGACAGAAGGATCTTGTTACATTGCCAGATTTGGCTTTAAATGTGGAGAATGAGCCAGGTGTGGTGTGGCCAGTAGACCTCTGCTGGGGGCTTCTGGAAAGACAAAGCACACAGGAAGAGATGCCCCAGATGCTGTGGATGTGGGTTGGATGTGAGGCCAAGAACAGTGTATCCATCCTGGGACCATGAGAGGATGCTCCAAGGATGCAGAGCTAAGAGCAGGGCAGCCTGAGTCTGGGATGACACTGACCCTGGACGTGCTCACAAGTGCTGAGAACTGAGACAGATGGGACAGCTGGACAGGAGCCCACTGCAACAGGTTCCTCGTCAGTGTCTCTCCTTCCACCCATGCTTGCTCAGCACAGCAGCCCGAGGCGAAGGGCCTTGTTAAATCCTGAGTCAGGTCCAGTCCTCCTCTGCCCAGAACCCCCAGTGAAATGCAAGCCAGAGTCCTGGTGACCTGGTGACCTGCCCCCATCTCAGACCTGCCACCTTCCACTCACCACTCGCTCACCCGCAGGCCTGCCCACCCTCCCTCTGCCTGCAGTGCTCTTCCTGTAGGTCCTTATGGATGTGTCACCTCCTCGGTGACATATTTATAGTGTGTAACCTCCACTGTCACACCTCCTCCCCCACTGAACTTTTCTCCTCACTTTACTGCAGTCCACACATCCTTTCTACTTCCTTATTTGTTAGTCTCCTCTAGGGAGAATTTGTGAGTTCAGAGCCTTTGTTTCTTTCACTCACCCCTGTGCCCCAGTAACTGTGACATTTGTGCATGGGGACACCCAGCACTGACCTTTTGAATAAGTGTGTGTATATGTGTGCAGATGTAGATATCCAGCACGGGCCTCATAGTCTTTCCAGAAGCCCCCAGCAAAGAACTCACATGAATGAATTAAAGAAAGTCAGAAGACCCAATTTTTTAAAAATGGGCAAGACACTTGAAGAAGCATTTCACAAGAAAGGATCTCCAAAATGGTGATATATGTAAGAAAAAGGAAATAACACTCAACTACATTCGTCATCAGGGAAGGAAAATTAAAACCACAGTGTGACACCACCGTACACCCACCAGAATGGCTACAACCAAAAGACAGAAAATGCCAAGTGCCGATGAGGCTGTGACCCAATGGAAACTCCCAGCCACTGGCAGCTGGAGCAAGACTGGGTGGAGCCACATAGGAAGACGGAAGGCGGTCTGACAGTGCCTGGGAAAGCCGCGCACGCGCAGGCCCAGGGCTCCCTCCCTGCGTGGAGCCCCGCTAGAAATGCTTACAAACTCACACCAAAGTCACATCTAGAAGCCTTTGTAGTAGTGCTCTATTCGTGATGGCTCCTAACTGGGAGGCAGCCGCTGCCCTCCAAGTGAGCCGTACTGTACTGTCCGGTGAAGCCACAGCAGAGAGGCCGGACGAAATCAACCACTCGGGTGCAAGGACCAGTCTCACCGCATCCCGTGCAGCCTAAAGAGCCAGGCACGAAAGAACATCTAATCAGGATCCCGTGTACACGAAGCTCCGAGGGGGCTGCTGGGGCCGGTGCCAGTCACCCATGTATTCATCCCACGAAAAATCACCAGAGCTTCACACTTATGACTCATGAACTTTTCTGTACGCACATTACACTTCAAAACGATTTATGTTAAAAAAAAATGTTGAGAAAGAAAAATAATAATGCAGTTCAGGCAGAAGCCACCAGAGATCAGGGACCTTCTGAATCTACTGTGGGCCACACCTGAAAGAAGCTGACTTGAAGAAGGAGCATTTGGGGGACACTGGGGCCATGGCCTCCCTCTCTTCATCTGCCCAAGACCAAAGGCCCCTCTGTTGAAAACACTTGCTGCCTTTGTTTAAAAGGTAAACCTGCGAGATGTTGGTTTTGAAAAATGAAAGGTGGCCTAAACTGGGTTGGCTGATCTTGCAGAACAGAGGAGCAGGGTCCGAAGTGCCCCCACAGGACTGTTGACAAGGACAACAACGAGCCTGCAGAGGCTAAGACCTCAGAGGCTTGGGCTCCAGATTGAGGGAGGCCCGGCTGCCAGTAGGCATAGGCACAAGTCTGTATGACACCTGTGGGACCATGCAGGAGCCGGCACTGAGGGTGAGGGGGCAGATGAAGGTCGGGCACTGCTTCCTGCACTGACACCCCTCCTGCTGCCCCTTCATCCTCCAGGACAGCTACAGCAGAGCTCCAGCTTCAATCCTCAGCACAAGGGACAAGACATGTGACTCTTTCAGTTACTGTTTTTGGGTATAAAGCAGGGTTTATGACACCCAACTATCAGGGTAATTGGTAAAACATAAAGCCAAGCAAACCAAGCTCTTCTAGAAACTTCTAGTTCCAAGAGCTCACACTGTGCAGAGGCTCTATGCCTCCCCTGGGAGATGGCCTGGGCTGTCTACACTCAGAATCCCTTGCTAAGAGCATTTAACAGGAACTTGCATGACACAATGTGGCCTGTGGGCCAGTCAGCTCTCTTAGAGTGGCCACTGGTCCCTCTTGTGGAGCAAGCACACCGATGAGCTCCATGGCAGTGTGCCCAACACCCGGGGAGGGGCAGGGAGTGCCAGTTCTCCTCAGCTGCTGACCCTAACCCCAAGGAACCTGGACCAGTTGGGCACTATTTGATGTCCCCTGGGGAAGCCACACAGGCCTCTGATTTCCCTAAAACCATCCCATTGACACTCCCCTTTAGAGAATAATATTCTAAGCAAACAAATCACTAATGAATTTTAGGCACCACCAAAGCAAAAGGTGTGGGGGTAGGGTTGGGGAGGACAGCTAACCTTCTTACGTACCCTCATATAGAGGTAACAGCTCCGCCTGAAAAAATGACACCCCACCCCTACCCCAGGCAGGAACCTCCCAGGCCTCTCCCGGAAGCCTGCCCTTGTCCTTGGACTGTGGCCCTCCCCTGGTCCTGACATGATAACAGGTTGCGGGAGAGCTGTCCACCTGCCCACAGGTGTAACCCAGCATGTAACTAATTCAGGGCTCGCATCCCCTCTGCCCAGCCTTTCCTGCCCTCTGCATGCCTGCCCCTGCCCCTGCCCCTCCCCATTCCCAGGGATCGATGGTGGCAAGAGTTCAGAGGGGTGAGGTGAGCTATGTGAGGACCTGATGCCAGGGATGGGCATCACCCTTGCGGGTGGAGCTGGGGTCCCCGAGGGCTTCCTCACCTCCATACACTTCTATACCTCAACACCCACTTTGGGAAAACAGGGTGTTACTTGCCACTGAAAGACCCCCAAGGGCTAGAGGCCCTGGTGCACCTCCCTCCACTGGGCCTGGCTCCCACACACCCTCTCCATCTACTCTGCAGATGCCCTGGGTCTACATCTGGAGGGCGCAATTCCCCAGAAGGCCTGGGGTCCCCTAGGGTGGAGGCCTGGGGGACACAGAGATCCTGGGTCTCCGGAGGGGACCCTGCTCCTGCAAAGAGAGAGAACTCGCCCTTTGGAGAGAGTGCTGGGGTGTGTAAGGAAAACAGTCCATGCTCCTAGCCTGGCCTCCACCTCTGGAGAGGGAGAAAACATAGGTAGGAGGGTCCTCTCTCCATCCCAGTGAGGTACCTCGGTGGACCCAGGTCATCTGGGAGAGAGGGCAATAGGGCAGGCCTGGCTGTGAGCATCTGCAGGTCCTGTCCTCCCAGGGAAGGGGTGAGGGGTCGGTTCCTAGCAGTGCCCCCCACCTGGGCATCTTCCTGGGTCCTGCTGCCCCTTCGCATTGAGTCTCCCCCAGCCCTGGCTGGCAGAGGCAGGCAGAGCATGGACCACAGCCCCCTGCACAGATCAGATCACCAGGCAGAGGCCAGGTGACCCACCACAGGACACTGCCCTGGTGTCCACCAGTGGGTGGGCCAGCCTAGGACCCAATGTGGGGGTGGGCGAGCGAGCACCACCAGTGCTGCTAGAGGCCACATGCTGGCCCTTTCCCCCGCCCCACAAAAGGCCTCTGAGAGGCCATACTCAAGATTCCTGCTCATGAAGAAATAAGTTAATTTCTCACAAGCGAGGCTTCCCTTTGGGTGACACTCGCTGGCTGGGCCAGCTTAGGGAGTGAGGCGGTTCTCCTGTCTCTGTGTGACACCAGCAGATACCACTTATCCTCTGAGAACACAGAAGTAGAGAGAACGCTCTCCCAAGGAAAGGCAGGGAGAGAAGCACCCGTGAAGGAAGCCCAGACATGCTGCCCTGACGAGCGCCCGCAGGGGCGGGAGCTGCAGAGGAAGCCGACTGCTCCCCCCCGTCAGGTTCCCGCCAGGCCAGAGCAGCAAGGCCCCACCTGCTGGCGGCCCCCCGAAGCTCCCATGCCTCCGACACGGACGTTTGGCCCTGATGTTGAGGGGCCTGGTTCCATAATTGGCAGTAGTTGTCTTCAGAGAACATTCCCTGTGCTGCGAGGATATAGCCTTTCGGTTTGGCAGCCATGCTCCCAGAAAGCTGACCCTAGAGTCATCACAGGGAGGTCGGGTCTGAGGAGACTTCTGGATCCTGCAGTGTCCGGGCGGCGGGGGTGGGGGGGCCTCTAGAGCTGCAGAACCTCAGGCAGGACAGTCCCCTGGCCTTGTGGGACAGCAGGCCGCTCCGTCCAGGACAGTGGTTTGTCTCTGGGTGGTGAGGAAGTAGGGACTCGTGGCAAGCTGCCCCTGGACTGTGATGTCATTAGCAGACAGTCAGGTCACAGCTTCTGTGAGCCTTAGTCCATCTCCCTCAACCCTGACTGAAAACGACACTCACACTTTCTCACAAGATGGAGCTAAGAGCCAAATCTGATTTGGGTGGACCCTGGTTCTCACGCAGCCCTTCAGCCGAGAGGGCTGTAAGAGTGCCCCCGGGGAGGGCAGGGAGGGCAGGACATGTGGGCGGCACAGTTGGCCCAATGGGAGGGGGGCATCCGGTGAACACCAAATCAGGGACAACATGGGGGGAAGGCGCAAGGGCAGAGGGAGGGACCACTGGGTCTAGCATTTCCCCTTTCTCCATCCTCCAGGGAGGCAGCAGAGGCCCAGAGATGTGCCTCGTTCCAATGCAGGAGCTGGGAATCCGTCCGCGTCTGAAGGCCTGGGGAAGCGTGAGTGCAGGACAGCCCAGACCGCCGTCCTCTGCTTCTGTCACGGGGTGTCACTCCCACCCACTTCATCTGACCTCACCTTCACACCTGGCCCAGCCCTGCAGCCCTGTCAGTCACCATGACGACGGCAAGGAGCAGGGGTCCCTTGGTGGAGCTGCCATCTGGGTTTGCACCAAACAGCCTCTGCACGACTTGCAGGTGAGGAGATGGGGCCCAGAGCAAAGCTGAGACCTACTCACAGCTGCAAAGCAGGGATGTGCAAACATGGAGCCAGCCTGTCTCCTGAGACTCTTGTGCCCCTGCCCCGCTCCGGCCAGTGCTCCCTGCTGGGCCACAAGAGAACAGGGTTCCAGGGTCAACACCAGGCAAACACTGGGCTCTCTAACCAGGGCTTCTCAGTGTCTTGTAGAGCCAAGAAGGGCTGGAAATTCTAGTCCTTGCCGTGCATTTGTGAGAATTAGAAAAAAGCACCGCTTGTTCCAGGAGGGCGTGGTCACAAACAGAAGGTGAAGCTGGCTCTCAGCCCATGCGCCCCTCGGCCTGTCCCTTTGTGTGGCAGCCATGTTCTGAGGGGCACTGGATAGAGCATTTCTTGAAAGCATTTGACCACAGAGCTGCTTCCTCCTAAATGTTCCAGGAGAGACTACAGCAGCTGAGGAGGGCCCTTCTGACGTCCCCCTATGCTGGCTGGCCACTCTTGATCTGCCTGCCCACCTACTCCTGGTCCCAGTGCGGGTCTGCAGCACTTGCCCTGACCCCATGTCTGCCCCAACCAAGTCCAGCCTCCTGGGTCAGCTCTGCCCTGGAGGAGGCCCCTGCTGGGCAGGAAACGGTTAATGTGCATCCCTCTTCAATCATCAGAGAATCAGAATCTCCATCCACACAAACGCGTTCCTCTGGGAAATGCCTCACGGTGCCACAGAGGACTCCTAATGTCTTTTCACACAAGGCTTCCAAGAATCCATCCATTTGCTTCTGCCTCCTGGAGGCCAAGAGGACAAGACATGTCCTGAAGCTCTTCCCCCTCTGCTAGCCCTGCAGGCCCGGGGTCCACGAAGCCCAGGACTCAACAGTGGTGCACCATGGAGCTGCCGCAGATGCAGGGACAGAACAGGCAGGAATGCAGGGCTGGGAGGTTCCTCCAGACAGATGCTCTTACACCTGAACAAATCCTCGAGGAACCTGCAGAAAAAGCACCTGCCAGGACCAGTCCTCAGACATCCTGCCTTCATGGATGGGTGTGTGGGGACTCACTGCTCCTGGAGACAGCACCAGACTCTGGATTGGAGAGGAGAGCAGGGCCACAGGACTGAGGAGCAATACACAGAGGAGACCGCCAGAAGCCATTCAGGGAGAGGAGGGCAGGGCCACCAGGCAGCAGAACCCAGGGAGATTCAGGGGGCTGGGGGTGAGGGTGGAAGTTCTGGCAGAAGGGTGCTGGGCCACCGAGGCAGGCAGGGGCTGGGGGAGGTGACCTCCCCAGATGAAATAGGTCATGACATAAACCACACACTCATAAGGAGCCTAATGAAAGTATCTGTAGGGGTGGCAAGGATAGGGGGTGGCAAGGGTAGGGGGTGGCAAGGGAAAGACAGAGTGAGACCTTTCCTCCCAAATGCTCTCAACACCCACCCCATCATCTACACGGAGGACTGCCTTGAAAACAGGTCAGCACCCAGTTAGACAAGGAGGAGGTGTGAATGTCCTGTGCACCCTGCAGAGAGCCTCCACCTCCCAGCCCTGAAGGCGGGGAGGGGCTCGGGCTCACACAAACAAGAAGCAGGAAAACCCATCAACAAGGAGCAAATTGCTTCATGGCAACAAAAGGCCCTGAGTAATCAATTTTCCCCTGTGGAATCTGCAAAATTAATGTTAAAGGTAAGGCAGTGTTAGCGCAAATGACGGGGAAGGAAGGCCAGGGTAGGAAAGGGACAGAAGTGGATGACAGAGATGGGTTTCCACAAGGCCCCTCGCATGAGAAAAGCCACTTCTTGACAGCAGGCTCCGTTTAAAGCACAACACATCCAGGTGTGTGTTTGTGTGCACTCGTGCACATGTGACTTTGTGAGCACACGTGCGTGCATGTATTTTCATGTGTATGTTTGTGCACGAGTGTGCATGTGTTGTGTGAGCACACGTGTGCGGGTAAGTGTGTGCATCTGTGTGCGTGTGTGTGTGTGCTTATGAAACAGAGTGGCGCGTACACCCTGAAAGGTTAATGGGCGGGGTGCTCGCACTGGCCTCGCTCATGCCCTCCTTTGCTCTTCTTCTCTTCACTTATCCTTGTCCAGTACTTCCCATGTTTTCTCCAAAGAACACGAATGGCTCTGTCATCCACTGAACACAATGCATGTTCTTTTCCTAAAACCAAGACTTAAAGCTCAAGCTCCCTGACAGGCTCCTGAAGAAGGGAGACTTCCTCCGGCCAGCAGGGGTGTAACCAAGGCATGGAGGGTGCCCAGGGCAGATAGGGGTGGGGAGAATGGGAGGTCTGAGAAGCTGAGGAGCATCCTGGCTGGGTATCAGGAAAGGCTGCATCAGGGTGTATGGGAGCAGCACCATCTAGACCTATGGGTCCTTGGAGGGGCAGTCTCTCTGGTCTGTCATAAAGAACCTGGAAGAATCTGGCTCGCCACCTCACCCCTGGGTAGGGGTGCTCAGCAGTGATCATCACTGCATGCGCACATCCCTCTAGCTTCTCCTTCTGGCTGGCCAACCAGAAAGCTCTACTTGGTGGCAGGGAGGGACATGCTGTAGGAGCTAACCAGGGGCAGGTAAGTGTCCTCTGAGCCAGACTGACTGGAGCCCTCCTCTCCACACAGGCAAGTTTTCACTGTCCAGGGGACATGTCCAATTGATTCTTACCCCTGCTGACAGCAGAGCCAGACTTGGGGCTCAATCTCATGACCTGAGCCAAAACCAAGAGTCAGACACTCAACCAACTGAGCCATCAAGGCGACCCTTCACTTACTCATTGTTTAAAAGTTAATAAACATTTACTTGTGCCAAGTTCTTAGGGATGAGGTCACCGCTCTCAGGGTTTATGCTCAGGGCCATGGGAGCAGGGCATGGTAAACATGTAAACAAATGAACAAGAAAGGGCTGGTGACAAGAAAGGCAGCAATGGAGGCTGTGGTCATAGGAGGCCTTCCTGGGAGGTGAGCCTGGAGCAGAGCTCCTGATGTTGGGTTGGAGCCGTCCTGTAAGCAGGTGCGAAGACCCCAAAGCTGGAAAGAGCTCGGTGCATCCAAGGTACAGAAAAGCCAATGTGGGAGCCTGTAGTGAGAGACACCCGGACACTTAGGGCTGTGCTGGAAATTCCCGAGAAGTTCAGCACAGTGGCTAAGCCTGGGGATGGGGTGGAGTAGGGTGGGGGGCTATGCTAGCTGGGAGGCTCTCGTGTCTTCTGTTATGGAAAGCCTTGCAGGGTTCTGACATCCCCACCGGAGGCCCCAAGTGGCCCCAGTACAGCTGACATGCCAGTTTTAACCCATTTGGGGCTGACCTGGCAATAGCTCTTTTTCAGCTGGATGGAAGCTTCCCTGTTTAGACCCAGCCTGGCCATCCGTGTGCAGCATAGGGAGGCTCGGCCTCTCTTCCAGACCTGAGGCTAGACCTAGCCCCGACCTCCTGCAGCAGTCATGAGGATCCCCTGGAGGGCTGACTTTTCCAATCAAGCCTTTATTTCTTAAAAAGGGGAAGGGAGGGGCGCCTGGCTGGTTCAGTCAGTTAAGCGTCTGACTCTTGATTTCTGCTCAGGCCATAGTCTCATTTGTGAGCTCCAGCCCCATGTCAAGCTCCAGGCTGACAGCACAGAGCCTGCCTGGGATTCTCTCTCTCTCCCTCTCTCTGTCCCTCCCTCTCCCAGCCCTCAAAATAAATAAATAAACATTTGAAATGGAGGCCCTATGTGAGCCAGGTGCCCCAAGGTGGGTGGCAAGGGACAGTGAGGGATGAGCCAGGAAGACTGTTCTAAAAGGTGAAAAAAGGGAGGGGGCCTGGGCTCAGAGTGTATACAGAACCAGAAGAAATAAGGGTGGCATATATAGGCTGTTCCTTCTAGAAGTGTGAATGCGAAGTTGGAAGACAGCTCAAGAAGGGTGGGACTGTGTGATTATGGGTCTGGACAAGCGCATAGGCCAGCAGGAGATGGGGACAGAGAGGCTGAAGTGGGGGAGTGGGGAGGAGGCAGAGCAAGGGTCAGGGCCACAGCATATGACAGGTCAAGGTCAGCTCTGAGCATTGGCCCACACAATGGCTGGGGGCTCCATCCATGGGGAAGGGCCAAGCGGAAGAGCAAACCAGGTGCCAGGAGGGACTGGGAGCCAGGAGGGACTCCAGGAGCATGCGGGGCAGGAGGCTGGGTACTGGCCAGGTGCAGGGGGAAACTAAGAGCCCCATGAGACAGAAAGAGTCCTCTCCCCACTAGCTGACATCTCTGAGTCCCCCAGGCCAGGCTGGACTTGAGCATTGCCCCCAACACACACACACACACACACACACACACACACACACACACACACACACACACGGGGATCTCAATTATGAGCTCTCTGATAGCCTCCTCTGGGGACTGTGGGCAGTAGGCAGGTGACCTTGTGGAAAGGAGAGGACACAGCCCTCTGATCTGGCCCTACCACACCGTCTCTGGGCATCCCTAAGACGTTGCAAGTCCCCTGTTCCTGGAACAACCAAATGAGGAGCCCGACCTAGATGTGTTTGTGAGAACAGCACTCTACAGCGGAACAGCTCTTTTTAGGCATCCGGGGCCCTCCCCATGGAGCAGGGAGGGTATGAGGCCTGGCTCTCACAGTGACTGTGGCCTCTCTGGGACTGCTACCCAGGATGGCCCTGCCCCCCACCTCGCTGGCCCGAGGGTGCCCAGAAGGCAACCAACCTCAGCCTCCAGCTGGCCCAGTTCCGACCCCAGGCAGGGAAACTGAGGACAGAGAAGGCACAGGAGATGAAGGCAGCACCATTCCTCCCCCTTGGAGGGCCCAGACCGGTCATCTTAACAATGGGGTCAGCATGGACACCAGAACAGGGCACTGTGGACACCTAGCAGGCAGAAAAGAGCGATTGTGCCTGGAGCCCATGACTGCTGCTGCTTTGGAACCAGAGGCCTGGGATACGGAGATTCAGGAAGCCCATTGTCCTGCCTGGGCCCCCAGCATGTTCCACCCACACTGGAGTCACATGGCCCTAATGACTGAGGGCCAGGTGGTAGATGCAGCAGCAGCATTAGCACAGCCGAATCCTTCCTACCTGGAAACCACAAGCTTGTGAAGCAGGCGTGCTGTCCCTGGGAGACTTCAGCATGGAGAGAGTGGTGGGCCAGCCCCACTCCTCTGACCTGCCTGGAGTGCCAGTTCCACCTTTCTGCCCAGCGGCCTTGTGATGTCACTCTGCAGAATCAGAGCTGGTCACCTGCAGGGCCTTGAGAGATTACCAGTCCAATTGGGGAAACTGAGGCTCACACAGGGGCAGGGTTTGCCCAAGGTCCCACAACAGGCCTGTGGCCTCGGACCAGCTTTGGGGGTGTGCAGTCAGCTGCTTGGATACAGATCCTTGTGCCACGCAGCCACCTGTACCCAGGGTTCTGCGGTTGCTGGGCTGGCCCCTTGTCCCTTCATCTTGTGCCAGGAGGAACTATTTATGGATTCCAACGTCTGTTTATTCTTCTTGCAAAAGCATTTTTGAAATATTGAGATAACCAAAGTCCACACAAGCCATGCTTGCATTTCCAAAGTCATAGTGCAAGCATTTGGACTCTGTCCAAGAAGAAAATGCCAGCAGCCCAGAGGCTAGTCCCTGTGGGTGCGAGGAAGGGTCCAGGGGACAGGCAGGCCCTGGCTTGGGGTCCAGAGGAGAGAGGCAGGGACCCTAGGGAATTTTGGGACATCTTTCTGGGAGTGAGGGATGACACAGACATTGGAAGACAGTGGTTCCCATGATTCCAAGAGAAAGAGGGAATACGTAGTCCCAAGCTCCCCTCCTGCCATCCATAACTGTAGGTTTTGAGATGTAAAGAAGAAGCGAGGGTTCTCATCCCTGATTCACACCCTATCCTAATGGGCTCTGCCTCCTTGCCCCACCTCTTCCTTTAAAGTTCATTTATCTGGGGGGTGGCTGTGTGCAAAGGGGGAGGGACAGAGAGAGAGGGAGTGAGAGAATCCCAAGTAGACTTCTCACTGTCAGTGCAGAGCCAGACATGGGTCTTGGTCCCATGAACCATGAGACTATGACCTGAGCCAAAATCAAAAGCCAGATACCTAACCAACTGAGCCACCCAGGTGCCACCGCTCCTCCATTTCAGGAAGATGTAACTGCTCACAGCTGAGCCTCAGCCTGGTCCCAAGCCCAGACGCCAGATACCAGGAGCTCCACAGGCACTCCCTGCCGGGGCGCCTGGCCACACACAGCCTCACAGGAGTCCTTGGGGACCCGCCCATATGCATAGCCCCCAGCCACTAAGACACTTCCTTGTACACACATGTCCTAGGTCTGCCACAGCCTCCCTCTTGGAGGAGAATAGAGGCTCCTAGAATCCCTTGGGCAAAGGCACACAGAGACCCACCCTTGTGCACTGCGGGCAGTCATCTGGACCCAATGCAGCCCCGAGCCGGGGGGCAGCGGGTGGAGCAGGGGCCCGATGCAGGTATGTTTGAGCTCCATGTTCAGAAAAGGTTTTAACCACAGTAGAACATACGGTCTCCTACACTTGAGCTTCTCTATTTACTTCACTCACTTCAAATATTTTGGATAGTTACATTGCATTTCTTGACAGTATACTTATACTTTTTTATAGGTTTGAGGAAGAGTTTGGGTCCATCCTCTGATTAATTGTCTGTTGTCCTGTCTGCATGCCTACAAATAGTCCTTCAAGGGTTCTGCAACCCTGAAGGTCCTGGGGGTTCTCCCTTAGCCGTCTCCGTTTTGGTGGCAAGAGGCTGTCCACAATGGAAAGGGAGGACCCAATGGGCTCCTGGGCATCTGAGCAGGGGAGGAGGACTGGGGGACCCTGAAGGAGCATCAGAGGGGAAGCTGGTTGGACTGACAGGTGTGTGAGCAGGCAGTGAGCCTCTGGGAGTTGTTCCCCCCTCTCTGGAGAGGGCTGCCTGCCGGTGAGTGTTGGTGCACAGCCAGAGTCTGTCTTGAGTGGGAGAGAATAATGCCCCAGGCTGGTAGAAAGGGACTCGGTGCCATCTGGACATGAGGTGACCTCTGTGTACACAAGTCTACTCCTGCGCAGATACAAATGTTCCTGGTAGGATTCTCTGTCTGTCTCAGAATCACTGGCTCTCGGAAGGATGCTGTCATACCCTCTCCACTTGCCCCAGACAGCTGTGATGCCCTGACCAGTGCCCCCAGTTCCTAGCCCTCACTATCTGAGTGGTGGCCCAGGGCCAGGACTGGACAGGACTGGGACTCCTGCTTCAGAAGAGATCCAGGGAGGTCACGGAGCTGAGACCAGAACCCCTGCCTCCTCTGGGGACCGGCGCCTGTCCTGAGGATGCCGTAGGAGGGAGAGCGGTGGGCGTGGCCTGCAGAGAAGCGTTCATTCCCCCAGCCAGCACCAACAGTACAGAAGGCTGTACAAGAAAAAGTACGTCTTCTCTCACCCCAGGCTCCAGGCCCTCCCCAGAGACATCCACTATTAACAATGTCTTTGTGCAACCTTCCAGAACGACTGTGTTCATGAAACTATTGACATGGGCGTACAGAGTTCTTTTTCTGGACCACTTCATAGAATATTTTCAACATGCTCTTTTCTCTGGACAACTCCTCAGGCTCTGTACTAGCTGCAGGACGTTCTGTCAGGCGGCTGGGCTGTCACATGCATGCTAGATCTCCTGGCAAACGGCATTCAGGTGGGGTGTAGTCATCACAAAATTCCTACGTGTAGCATCCTTGGTCAAGGGTCTGCATTAAAATATGTGACCATATCTGAAGGATAAACTCCTAAAATGGGATGCGTCAGATCAAAGATTACGTGCCTTATAAATTAAAGAGACATCACAGAAATGCTCTCAGAAAAGGATAACCAAGTGTCAGTGAAATTGTAGAGGAAGCACCTCTGAAAATTCTCTCCCCATAAAATCTTTCTCTCCAAGAAAACTAGCCAGAATGATCAGAATCATCACTTTTAGAACTCTGGAAGTTAATCAGAGTCTTAGAGCAAACCAGGAAGCGTTTATTCACAAAAAAACGACTGAATCTCACTAAGCTTTGTGGCGTTTAATTTGCCTTAGCCCCATCCTCCTTTCATTAGCTCCCAAAGCCTTGGAAAGCAAGACCCCATACTTGTCATGAAAATCAGCAGCCTGGAAGCCCTTGGGGAGTGCAGAGCAGGGCTGCAGCGCTTTCAAGGCCTCATTCCCAGAAAACTGTCACTATTTGACCCATCTGGTGGTTCCCGGGAAGATCCCATTTGCAAGGATGTCTGCATTTGACCTGACTCAGACCTCACTTGGTACAAAAAGCCTATTCCCCTGGGATGCCTGTCAGAAACAATTACTGGCATTTAATGTCACAGCTGCCTGAGGCAGTGAATAGTAGTTGGAGCAAACAGCAGACTAACGCAAAAGCTTAAAAGGTAAAGCTCAGGGGCACCTGGGTGGCTCAGTTGGTTTGGTATCCAACTTTGGCACAGGTCATGATCTCACAACTTGTGGGTCTGAGCCCCCGCATTGGGCTCTGTACTAACAGCTCAGAGCCTGGAGCCTGCTTTGATTCTGTCTCCCTCTCTCTCTCTGCCCCTACCCTGATCATGCCCTGTCTCAAAAATAAAAATAAACATAAACATTAAAAAAAATTTTTTTTAAGACAAAGCTCAGTAATGAGAGGTCCAAAGGGGCTTTAAGAAGCTGCAGTGTATTCTTAGGAATCAGAAGGCCACGTGCACGCCCAGGCACACGCACACAGCTTAGGTAAGCCCTGGGGAGGCCCTCTGCTCTCATTCAGGCTGACTTTGGGGCTCTGTGCAAACAGGAAGTGAAGGCTACAGCAGAGCCATCCGCTGCCTGGCTGTGAGCTGAAGGTGTTCCCCAACACACGCACAGAGGCCCTGGGCAGAGGCCATTTGTCCCAGGCACGTAAAAAGATCTCTGTCCAGGGGCACCTGGGTGGCTCAGTCAGTTAAGGGTCCGGCTTCGGCTCAGGTCATGATCTCATGGTTCGTGGGTTCGAGCCCCGCGTTGGGCTCTGTGCTGACAGCTAGCTTAGAGCCTAGGGCCTGTTTTCGGATTCTGTGTCTCCCTCTCTCCCTGACCCTCCCCTGCTCACACTCTCTCTCTCTCTCAAAAACAAATCACTGTCCAATTGTTAAATGATAACTAAGCTAACCAAAAAGAAACTTTAGTGGCCACTCTACAGAATTAACTCAGAAAAGTCACTAAACAAAGAAACGACAGTGACTTCAACAAACAGCTATAACAGCAAGCTCTAAATACCAGCGAGAATCTGACTTCCACAGGTGCCACATCAAATTATTTAGAATATCCAGTTTTCGGGGCGCCTGGGTGGCTCAGTCGGTTAAGCCTCCGACTTCGGCTCAGGTCAGATCTCACGTTCGTGGGTTCGAGCCTCGCGTCGGGCTCTGTGCTGACAGCCAGCTCAGAGCCTGGAGCCTGCTACCGGTTCTGGGTCTCCTTCTCTCTCTGCCCCTCCCCCTCTCATGCTCTGTCTCTCCCTGTATCAAAAATAAATAAAACATTAAAAAAAAAAGAATATCCAGTTTTCAACAAAAAATTACAAGATGCGCAAGAAAACATGGTCCATGAGCAAAAAAGCAACCACTAACAACTGTCCCTGGGGAATTCCAGATATTTGACTTTTTTTAAGTTTATTTATTTTGAGAGAGAGAGAACAAGCAGGGGGGAGGCAGGAAGAAAGAGAGACAGAGTCCCAAGCAAGCTCCACACCATCATCGCAGAGCCTGATGCAGGGCTTGAACTCACAAAACTGTGAGATGACAACCTGAGCCAAGATCAAGAGCTGGAAGCTTAACCAACAGCACTACCCGGGTGCCCCTGACTTTTTTTTAAGTAACCTCTACCCCCAAAATGGCACTCGAACTCACAACTCCAAGATCGAGAGTCACACATTCTTCCAACTAAGCTACCCAGTCACCCACAGACATTTGATTTATTAAACAAAAACTTTAAATGAGCCATTTTACATGTATCCAAAGAAACTAAGTAAGGCAACTTATAGATGAGTAAACGTATTTGCAAAGCACACATCTGATGAGAGATTAATGTCCAAAATATATAAGAAATGCATACTACTGAATACCTAAATAGATACATACATAATTACATACACACATACATATATAAAACACAAATAATCCAATTTAAAATGGGCAAAGGATCTGAATAGACAGTTTCTCAAAGAAGGTATTCAAACTACCACCAAGTATGTGAAAATGTTCTCAATATCACTAATCATTGGGAAAATGCAAATCAATTTCACAATAAGAGAGCACCTGACACACGTTAGAATGGCTATCATCAAAAAAACAAAAGGTAACAAACATAGGCGAGGATGTAGAAGAAAGGGAACCCTTATACACTTCTGGTAGAAATGTAAATTAGTGCAGCCAATACGAAAGCCAGTATGAAGATCCCCAAGAAATTAAAAATAGAACTACCACATGATCCAGCAATTGCACTTTCGAGTATATATGGAACACTATGCCAAAGTGACATCTGTACCCTTGTGTATACTGCAGCGTTATTTACAAGAGCCAAAATGTGGAAACAACTTCAATGTCCATCACTGAATGAATAAAGAAAATGTGAATAGAATACTATTTAGCCATAAAAAAGAAAGAAATTCTGACATTTGCAACAACATAGATGGAACTTGAGGGAATTATGCTAAGTGAAATAAGTCATACAGAGAAAGAAAAATAGTGTATAATATGACTTCTTTGTGGAATTTAAAGCAATCAAACTCATAGAAACAGAGATCAGATTTGGGGGTTCCAAAAGCAGGAGTGGGGTGGGGAATTAATTAGGTGAAAGTGGTCAAAAGTTACAATTCCCAGTAAGGTAAATAAATTCAGGGGTGTGTGGGTGGCTCAGTTGGTTGAGTGTCCAACTTCAGCTCAGGTCATGATCTCATGGTTCATGAATTTGAGCCCCATGTCAGGCTCTGTGGTGACAGCTCAGAACCTGGAGCCTGCTTCGGATTCTGTGTCTCTGGTTATCTCTATCCCTCCCCCACTCTTGCTTGGTCTCTCTCACTCTCTCTCTCAAAAAGTAAATAAATGTTAAAAAATTTTAATTAACAATACTGTATAGCATATTCAAAAGTTGCTAAGAGAATAAATCTTAAAAGTTCTCACCACAAGGAAAAGATTTTGCAATTATGTGAAGTGATAGATATTAACTAAACTTATTGTGGTAATCACTTTGAAATATATACATATATCAAATCATTATGTTGTACATCTTAAAATTACACAATTTATATGTCAATTATATCTCAATAAAACTAGTGAAAAAAGAATTTAATAAAAGAAATTGAGGAAATCATGTCTAAATAATTAAAGTATGGAAACTGCTTCACCAAATGGAGAATATCAATAAAAAAGTTCTAATTATATATGCATATATAATTATTGATTTATGCATATACACACAAATATACATGTATAATATAAATTTTTGTATTGAAAACTATAATAACTAAAATAAAAAATTTAACTAAAAGGGGTCAAAAGCAGATTTGAACAGGCAAAAAAAGAAAAAAGAAAAAGAATCAGTGAACCTGAAGGTAGGTCAACTGACATCATCTAGTCTGAGGAACAGAAACTAAAAAATTAAGAAAAATAAACAGAGCCTCAGATACCATCATGCAGACCAACATATGTATAATGGGAGTCCCAAAAAGAGGGAGGGGCAGTGGGAAGGAGAAGTAAGAATATTGAAAGTGTCAGTGGCTGAAACTTCCCAAATTTGACTTTAAAACATTAGTCTACACATCTGAAAAACTCAACAAACTCTAAGTAGGTGTCCCATCAGAAACCATGGAGGGCAGAAAGCAATGGTATAACATATACAAAGTACTGAAAGAAAAAAGATGTCAACCAACAAATCTTTATGCAGCAAAACTATCCTTCAAAAATGAAGGAGAAATTGCCCAGATAAATAAAGACAGAGAACTCATCACTCAGATAATCAACCTACAATAACTACTAAAAAGAGTTTCTCAAATATATATGCAAAAATAAAAAGCACTAGTAAAAGTAACTATATAGGTAAATATAGAAGACAGTATAAGTGTATTTGATGCTTATAACTTTTTTCTCCTATCTGACAACTGCACAAATCAATAATTATAAATATGTACTAATGAGTTAAAAATATCAAAAGATGTAAATTTTATGGCAATAAGAGCACAAAGGAGAAGAAAGATAACAGAGCTGCAGAAAAGCAAAGTGTTTATATACTCTGACATTGTTAGTATTAATCTGAACTACATTGTTATAAATTAAGATGATAATGGTAATCTGCCAAGCAACAAGTAAGGTAAAAACTCAAAAATGTATAATAAAAGAAATGACATGGGAATTAAAATGGTACTACAAAATACCTATTCAAGACAAAAGAAAGCCACAAGCGAAGAGAGGAAGAACAAAAATGACAAATTTGAAAATGAAAAACAAATAGCAAACCCTATCTCACCAGTAATTACATTAAATGCAAATGAGTTAAACATTCCAATCAAAAGTCAATGATTAGCAAAATGGATTTAAAAATATGATTTAACAATATGCTTTCTACAGGCGGCACCTCTAGATTCAGAGACAAATAGGTTGAAAGTGAAAGAATGGAAAAGGTATTCTGTATAAACAATAACCAAAAGAAAGCTAGAAGGGCTATATCAGACAAAATAGACTTTAATATCAGACAACATAGTATTTATGAGACAAAATAGACTTTCAGAAAAAAATTGTTACTAGATATGTGAAAAAAAAAGATGTCTGTATGACCTTTTCATGCTTGGTAAGTTGAGAATAGTATTTCAATCAATATGTTTCTATAACATGTTAGAAAAGTATTTAAATACATATGCAAAAAAAATGTTTCTAAGAATGCCACTCTCTCAGAAAATTGAGAAAGGTATCATTTAATTTGGTGTATGTGTTGACCAATTGGTATTATATACAGAAAAACTGCTTAAACAGACAAGTTATAGAAAAACAAAGAAGACATTTCTATGTTTGTTCCAGGCTTGTCAAGATGAGAACAGTGTATTTCTGTGCACAGATGTGCTTACAGGTCTGTAGCACATGTAGAGATGTGTTAAAAGTCACTAATATAAGAGGTTTCTAGAGTACCACTTGCTCAGAAAGTTGAGAACACTTTTATTTTGGTATATAGATGTGATTCTAATCAACCACAGCATTGTTTTAAGACTCATGTTTAAAAAAAGGACTCATATTAAGAAGCTATTTCTAAGATTGCTGTTTACTCATTATGTTGAGTGGAAGCAATAGTAATTCTGTAATAAATGTATAGCTGTGTATGAAGACATATAATATAGATGTCTCTAAGACTGCTAAGAAATTGTTACTAGCAATTAAAAAGGTGATTTTATGATGATAAAAGGGTCAATCCATAAAGAGAATATAATAATTATAACTATATGCACCTAACAACAGAGCCCCAAAATTTAAGAAGGAATAACTGATAGAACTGAGGGGGGAATAGACAATTCAACAAAACTAGTATTCAACTCCAATACTCTGCTTTCAGTAATGGCTAAAACAACTAACCAGTAGATCTGTAAGGAACTAGAAGACTTGAACAATACTATAAACCAACTGGACACAAGAATACATATTCTCCTCAAATACACATGGAATAGTCTCCAAAACAGACCATATGTTAGGCCATAAAACAAGTCTTAATAAATTTAAAAGAACTGAAATAGCACAGAGTATGTTCTGTATCCACAATGAAATAGCAGAATTCATAACATTAAAAAAAAACTGGGAAATTCACAAATATGTAGAAATCACACAATATGCTCGTAAAAAAAAACAAAGAGAAAAAAGAAATCACAAGGAAAATTCTTAAATGCTTTGAGATAAATGTAAACAATTCCATTCACCATAGCATCAAAAAGAATTAAATACTTAGGAGTAAATGTAACCTAATATAAAAACAGGGAGGGGGACAAAACATAAGAGACTCTTAAATATGAAGAACAGAGGGTTACTGGAGGGGCTGTGGGAGGAGAGATGGGCTAAATGGGTAAGGGGCATTAAGGAACCTACTCCTGAAATCATTGTGGCACTATATGCTAACTAACTTGGATGTAAATTTTAAAAATAAATTTAAAAAAGCAGTGCAAGACTTGTACCCTGAAAACTATAGCATATATGTGGAAGAGATTAATTTAGTCTTAAATAAATAGAAGGACATCCCATGTTCATGAATTGGAAGATAATATTAAGACAACAATACTCCCCAAACTGATCTTCAGAGTCAATGTGATCCCTATCACAATTCTGGCCAATGCTGCTGCTGCTGCTGCTGCTGCTGCTGTTGTTGTTTTGCAGAAATTGGCAACTTGTTCCTAAAATTCACATGGAAATGCAAGGAATCTAGAACAGCTAAAGCAATCTTTAAAAAGCAGAAAAAAGCTGGAGGACTCACACTTCCCCCATTTAAAAACTTAATACAAAGCTATAGTAATCAAGTCTGTGTGATACTGGCACAAAAATAGACATATAGACCAAGGGAACAGGTTGAGAATCCAAAAATAAACCCATATATCTATGTTCAATCAATTTTCGACAAGGGTGGTGGGACAATTCACTGGGGAAAGAAGAGTCTTTCCAACAAAGGACACTGAGACACAAATGATTCTGAGACAACTGAATAAGCCATATGCAAAAGGATGAAGTCCAGTCCACAGAGTTGGTGGAGCACGTGACTCTTGATGCTTGGGAGGATGGCTTGCACTGAGGTGGTAGCAGTGCAGGGAACGAGAAGGGGCAGACTACGGACTATATGAAGGATGGCATTTGCTGACTGATCAGATATGGGTTTTGAAAGAAAGAGAAATCAAAGATGCCATCACACCTTTGGACTTGAGAAACAGTAACAAAACATATGGATTTATAAGAGCACCTTTTACAGAAAGAAATTCTTCTGACTTCTAGATGAAGATGCTGAACCAGGAGCAGCTAGGTGGTTCAGTCAGTTAAAATCTCACGATTTTAGCTCAGTTCATGATCCCAGGATTGTGGGATTGAGCCCCACATTGGGCTCTGCACTGAGCATGGATCCTTCTTGGATTCTCTCTCTTTCTCTCTCTCTCTCTCCCCACATGCACATGTTCTCTCTCAATAAATAAATAAATAAATAAATAAATCTTTTTAGGGGCACCTGAGTGGCTCAGTCAGTTAAGTGTCTGACTTCGGCTCAGGTCATGATCCCATGGTTTGTGGATTCGAGCCTCACATCACGGGCTCTGTGCTGACAGCTCAGAGCCTGGAGCCTGCTTCGGGTTCTTTGTCTCTGTCTCTCTCTGCCCCTCCCCCACTCATGCTCTGTTTCTCTCTGTCTCAATAATAAATAAACACAAGAAATTTAAAAAATATATTTTTAAAAAGATGGTGGACAGAACATGTGCACTTGCTTTTCACCTTTTGCAACCTCCATGAGCAGAGGAAAAGTTGTGTTAGAGGGTGGGTCACTGATGGACAAGAGTGACTCACACTTTCGGAAAATGGAAGGCAGGTGGGGGTGGGTGGTGAACAAAATCACAGAAAAGTCTGAACAGGAAGCCCCACCTCTCAGGAGAAAAGTAGGCTTACAGACCAAAGGCATGTGGAGGTCCTCACCCTCCCACCACAGGACATGGACAGGTCATTACTGGGCCTGGAGGCAGGGGCAGAGCCCACATGGAGAGCTGTCTTCTTTTTTTTTTAAGATTTTATTTTTTCTAAATAATCTCTACATCCAATGTGGGACTTGAACTTACAAGATAAGAGTCACATCCTCCACCAACTGAGCCAGCCAGGAGCCCCAGGAGAGCTGTTTTCTAAGGCAGCCTCCAGTGTGGAGCCAAGTGCCCTGTGTGAAGCCCTCAAAGCTCAGGCATTGTTGGGGGGCAGGGGGGGTTGCTGCCGCCAACAGCCAGTCCCAGGCACCCAAACTTGCCTTAGAGCGAAGTGCTGACTCATCCTGTCTCACTGCTCAGTGGCTAACTGGGGATTCCTCGCAGGAGCCTGTGGAATAAGGTCTGACCCCAAGACAGCAGCGGGAGTGCTCGGCCAGCCCCCAGACCCCTTCTTTTTTTTTTTTTAACACATTACACACATTTGTTTTATTAATTGAATGTATTAACTTCACACACAGACTAAGTTGTGCATTTCAAATCCACTCTATTACAATTGTACAAAATCTAGAATACAAGCCTTCAGAAAGTATTTGTTGATAACGATGTGGGAATAGACTTTCATAATTTCCAGGCTTGAGGTCATTCATTAAAACTGTGTATTTATAGGAGCATCTGGGTGGCTCAGTCAGTTATGCATCTGACCCCAGCTTAGGTCACTATCTCATGGCTTATGAGCTGGACCCGAACAGGACTCTGTGCTGACAGCTCAGAGCCTGGAGCCTGCTTCGGATTCTGTTTCTCTCTCTGCCCCTCCCCCACTCGCACTCTATCTTTCTGTCTCCAAATATAAGTAAGTTTTTAGACAATATTCAAAATATGTATTTCTCATTGTATAGTATTTGGGGAGAATTAGTTATGCTCTTTCTAATCTCTCTGAGGAGTTCATCATTCCAACCACATCAGATGACATTCTCTAACTATTGCTGAAGTGAAATTACACCAGTGTTTCACTACACTGCCACCTCTTTTTGGCTTAAAAACTAATGGGAAATTATTTTATTTGTAATATTCAACAAGGTTTTTGTCTTAATACAGGGAAAGAATGATGTTTTGAACACTTCTTTCATGAGAACTTGCATCAATGTCTTCACCACCACCATCTCCATATACATTTTCTTTATACATTGTGTACTATGTTGCCCTTCCTCTTCCGTGAAGAATGAGGCATGAGTCACACGTAGTGAAGAAGGGCATGTCGTATCTCTGCTGCATCAATAATCAGGGCCAGACCCCTTCTTTAAAACAGACAGACAGCCCCAAGGTCAGGAGGCACAAACAGGTATTAAGAGAAGGATGAACAACATGAAAGCAAAAGGCCAAAGGGCCAAGGGAAGGACTGAGCCCTGAGGAAAGGCAAACTTAGGCAACAAACGAAATCTTAAAAGAAACAATTGTAAAAGAGCTTCAAAGACCGCTCCCCCATCTCTGCTCTAAGTCCAGTGAGTCACCAGGTGCCAGTAGTTTTACCTGCTCTGTACTTCCCATGTCTGACCATGTCTGCCTGTCTATCTCCACTGACAACCCAGTCCAAGAAGCCATCTGTCTCCTCAGAGAACCTCCTCCCAATGGTCCCTGTTTCACTGCTACCCCCCCCATTCCGGCCCCTCCCCAGCTGCTAACCACTCTACAGATAGGATCATATGTGTGGCTTTTGCCTGCCCCAACTTCTTAAAACATTTCACTGGCTTCCCACTGCTTCACGGAGGGCAAAATCTGGTGCCATGGCTGGCAAGGTGCAGACTCTCCTTGACCCCATCCCCCCTGCTGCTGGGTGGCTCTGCTCCCTCCCCCACAGAACTCTGCACAGGCTGTTCCCTCTGTTCAGATTGCTCTTCCTGCCTGGCCTGCCCCCGCACCTCCTCCCTGCCAGGGCTCACAGATCAGGAGCCCCCGCAGCCATGCTATTCCTGGGACCATCCAATGACTCTCCTTTACCCGTCTCTCAGCCATCTTCCCCACCTCCTTCCAGACACAGCTCCTTCCTTAGGACCTATTTTGTATCATCTTGGGTTTCTTTAACCGCTAAAGAAAGTTTGAAACCACCTGCCCCACACCAGGTCACCTCTAATTTAGAAGAGGCACTCAGGGCAACAGGCTGAGTCTGCAGGGAGCCCCCTGGCCTGAGTCCTGCCTCCAGCAGAGGGCGGGGGGTGGGGGGGGTGCTCTGTGGAGCAGGAGACAGCAAGCATCTCTTCTCAGCAGGAAGGAAGGACAGAGCACCTGAGAACAGGTTCCAGGAGTGGATGGAATTCTGCCTTCCCTGCGGGTGTGGGCTCAGCCTTCCTTCGGACTGTTACACGTGTTTGCTGTGAATAAACCTTTTTTTACAGTGAGACAGAAGCCACGTTCACAATTCACTCTCCATGCCCAGGAACCTGGGCTCAACATTCCCAGGGAGCGTCCTGGACCTTGGACAGAGACCCCTGGTGGGGTGGGGAGGGGGCAGGAGACCTCGTCCTCAGAGTGAGGGGACTTGTCTGGGTCAGGAGCTGCTACTGAGGCATTTGGCGCCAGAGTCTGAGAGTTCCTTAATCAGGACAATGCTCCTGCAGATGTTTCAATTTATGCGTTTAAATATAATTTTTAAAGCAAGATTACTTAGTGCCTTCTGCAGGTAGAATTCCCAAGAGAAGCGGCATAGCACGTGCAGCCGAGCCCAGCAGCCTGGCGACATCCCCAGATCTGCATCCTCACTTAGGGAGCTGGCACAAGCCTTTTGCCTCTCTGAACCTTAGTCTCCTCTTCTACAAACTGCAGTGTGTGGTATACTGCCAGGAGGGCAGGCGCAGCTCCTGGCACTGCACGTGCACTAGATGGAGTGACCGGGCTTAGGGGACCACCGTGGCACCAGGCCGCTTTGACACTTCCTGGCTGGGTGATGCAGAGATTGGCACCCAGTTCAGTGCACTCTGTCATCAACCACAAAGAGACAACGGTCCCAGTGGGCCGAGGACAGTCCCATTTCTGCCTGTGGTCTGATATAATTCACTCTCAAAATGTGTCCCCCATCACCGCCCCCCCAAGAAGACTGCTAAAAATGGATCCCTGGGCTCCACCCCCAGACTGACTAAACCAGTCTCTGGGGATGTGGCCTGGGAATTCACGCTTCCCGCCAGCTGGAGGGGGATTCTAATGTGCAGCCAGGTTTGAGAAGCTCTGAGTGTGGGGCGTACAAACAGCAGCGGGGGGGTGAGCCTGATACCCCAGGAGGGGTGCCTCCCCTGTCTGCTCCTCACCCAGCCTCTAGGGCCAGCCAAAAACACTAAAGACGCCTGAGGAGCATCACGGCTTAGCTGGTTTCCCATCTGCCGCCTCACCAAGCACAGCTTCACACAGGGCAGGAGAAGGAGGGGGAGGCTAAGGCAGGGCAGTCCTCAAGCGCCTGAGACACCTGGGTCCTTGGGCAAAAACCTGCTGGCAGGATCTGTCCCGGGTCGGGCAGATGCCCCTGCAGCCTGGTGACCATCTAGAGGGACCCAGGTGAGGAGGGACCTCTGCACCAATTCAGAGTAGGAGTCATGGTGGCTGGGCATCACACAGGACAGTGCAGACTGTTGCAAACAGCATAATGGGAGCACCTCCAGAGCGGCAAGACACAGAAGGTGGTAGTCACGTCTCTGACCCACAGGGGAAGGGCTGGGGAGGCTTCAGAAAGCCAGACATCCAACAGGAAGGGCTGTGGGAAGAGGCCGCTCTGGGGACGAGAGCCTGGCTTCACTTGTTCTGTGACCCCGTTTCTGAGAGTCCGTCTCCCTTCCTGCCCCAGTCCCAGCACGTGGCACGGAACAGCCTGTTGCAGCCATGTCAGGTGCTGGTGAGAAGCCACCCAGTGAGCTCCGTGGCAGGTTCCCTCCCCAGCGTGGGGCGCAGCCACTGCATGCCGCCTGCCTGCACCTCCCGGGCCACCCCCTCGCCACTCTGTGATTTGAGCTTTACTAGGAGCTCCCCCGGAGGCACAGATGCTGGAGCAGGAACACACCCACACAATGTATTGAAAAGAAAAGAAAAAGCCACATGGATTGATTTGCTGTTCCTCATTTGCAACAGCGCAGGAGTGTGTGATGGGCATAGGCAGCTGTGAAAATTGAGATGTCGACCCAGAGCCCACAGCCAAGCCATCTCGCCTCCAGACGTGGCCAGGAAAACAGCACAGACCTGCCTGTTCATTGTGGGGCCACCGTACACTGTGGTGCTGGCTGTGGTGGCTGGAGACCCCCAGTCCCAGCTGGATGGGCTGGTACGTGGGCACTCCGACACCTGGGACCTGCTCCTCCAGGACCGGACAAGGACAGAAGCTGCGCTCTGGCCCAGCTCTGCCTCTGGCTGGGTGGCCTGCACCAGCCCCCCACCCTCATGAGTCCTGGTTTCCTCTGTTAGTGCTGGGTTCACAGGAAGACAAGTGAAGGTGCTGTACCCTGGGAGGCCCCGCCACATATCTGATCACTGGTAACGTGAGAACAGGCAGGTGGGGAGTTTCTATCAGGGGAGGAGGTGGCAGCACCCCGAGGACACACACAGGAGTGGTACCGAGCCCCCGCCCCACCCTGGCCATGGGGTGTGGAACCAGAGTTCCCATTGAGGACACTGGGGGCACCTGTCCCCATCAATACTGGGTGAACCCAGGATGGAGACTTGCCCGGGTCAGACCCCCAAGAACAGACAGGGCTTGGAGCCCCTGGAAGGCCAACCAGGGCGTCCCTCCCTGGTGTGTGCATGGTGATGCCCAACCCCAACGCCTTCCCTAGCAGGGAACACCTCCAGATCGAGGTTGAGCAGGGCACCCAAGACAGAGCAGAGCTGACTCTCCCCAAGCCAGGCCTGGTGAAGGCAGAGAACTTCAACCCTGGGAGGGGGGGCTTGGACACTGGAGTGGGGCAGGGTGGGCAGGGCAGCCAGCACACACACACAAGCAAATGTGGGAGGGAGGGAGACAAGGGTTCCCTGGATTCAGACCCCTCAGAGCTGCGGCACACTCTGGGCCCACAGTGTGCTTTCTTTCTAGGTCTGTTCTCCCCTCTCCTGCCCTAAGCTCAGGGCCTTTGGTAGCACTAAAGGAGGCCTGTTCTGGGCTGGGCTGCAAGGACGGCCTGAATGGTGGCTGAGTGAGTGCATCTGTAGCCATGTGCTTACAGGCGAGCCTTCCTGCCTGCTGAAGAATGGCTGAGTAGGCAGCAGCAGAGACCCTGCCCTTCTGGCCCATGGCAGAGGTGGCCGGGCTGGGGCTCTCAGGCTGCCAGCATCCTGACAGAAGCCCCGGGGACCCTTTCTACCCCCATCACAGGCTCTGGGGGCCACTCCTCCCGCACTCTGGGCACACATCTTTGAAACTCTGCTAGAGATTCCATTGCAAGCAGGCAAATGCCTGGCCCCCAACTCTCCTCACAGAGCCCATGCCCCCTTCCCCCAGGACCTCAGAAGATGACCAGGAGCTGGCTCATGGGAAAGACCACCCCAGCTCCTCTAGGGTCCACCCCCAGAAGGGAGGCTGGGCTGCAGGGGCACCCCCACCAGGTCTGCCCTGAGCTGTGACTGCCTCTGGCCCCTCTTAAAGAGGCTTCTCTGATGCCCACCGAAGGCCCCCAACACTGGCAATGGTCCCCAGAGATGCCCATACCCTGATCCTTGTAACTGTGAATGCAACAAAAGAGACTTTTCACAAAAGGACTACATTGTCAGAGGGACTCTGCAGATGTGATTAAATTAAGGCTCTTGAGATGGGGAGATCATCCTGGGTCATGCAGGTAGGCCTAGGCTAATCACACACTAGTATGTAAAATTGGGGAGCATTCCCAGCTGTGGTCTGAGAAAGAGGTGTAGCTATGGTGCAGGGCCAGAGAGATGGATCCAACACCCCACTGCTGGCTCTGAGCCGCAGGGAGCCATGTGCGAGGCCTAGGGGCAGAGGGACCCCCAGCCACTGGCCAGCAGGGAATGGGGAGTTCAGCTCTACAGCACATGGAACAATCCCTGGGGAAGCAGGACACGATCCTCCCCCACAGCCTCCAGGGAGGAAGAACAGCGGGGCACCTTGACCTGAGACTGCACTGGCCTCTGCCCCACAGCACAGTGAGATGATAATTGTGTGTTATTGAAGCCACTCAGTTCGTGGCAGTTTGGTAGGGGCAACCACCCTGCACAGGTCCCAGGGCCACCAACACTGCCTCAGAGCACCAGAATGAGGCTCAGACAGCCCCTGGGAGGGGCCCTCGCATACGTCCTGGGCTCCACCGCACAAGGCCACCGGGATGCGGGTTCTGGAGGCCACTCAGGCCCAGCAGCCACCCTGCGGCCTCACACACACAGCTGACAGCGCTGCCTGCCTGCCCCTGCTGTGCTTGGGAGCGGGGCCTGGGTCTGGCACGTCCCCCTCTGCCCCTGAGGGCTGCTGTGAGGACTAAGACGTGTGTGCCCGGCCCTGACATGTGTCCGCACACACTGGTATGTGGTAAACAGGCATCCCTCCAGAAATGTCTCCAATGATCCCAGCCATGAGGGATCCGAGAAGGAAACTGGCTGGGCAAAAGTACCCAATGAGGGGTGCCAGGAGCCAGAGGGGATGCTCTAGAGAGGGCAGGGGGTATGGAGGAATGCCCTCAAAGCCTCTCAAGCACCTCACTGTGACAATGGTACCAAGATAGCTGTGAGGGGCCCGACACCTCCTGCATGCGCAGGGCCACCAGCTGCTGCCTCTTTGGCCCTGCCACAACGCCCACTGTGGTCTGCAGATCTACCTGCCTGGTCCGTCCTCTCTCCACTTCTCCATCTGCTGGCTCGCAGTGCCCCCAGCTTCCTCCCTCTCTCGTTCGTCTACTCCAGGCCCATTGGCTTGGAGTGCCTGGAACCGACACCTTCACAGCTAGATCAGATCACGGCCACACAGGGTCTCCTGGGCTCCGCAGTGCAGGTGTAGGGAAGTGGTGCGCCGGAGGCCTGGTGGGGACCCTGCTCAGCAGTGGCTCTGTTGGCACTCCTCCAGAGGCCTGTGTCTACTGAGCAGAGTGCCACCACAACAAGTCTGGAACCACTGCTGTAGCTCAAGGTCACTGTGGGGTTAGCCTCAGGCAGGGGCCCTCCCTGGAGTCCCCAAAATCATGGCTAAAAGGAGTGACCAAAAGAGACAGCCTCTTCATGGCATGCAAGCAATGACATGAGTGACACTTGGCATGTCCCCGTTGGGGTCTGACCACATGGGACCCTGGCACCCACTGCAGGCTTCCTGGCCACAGAGCACAGCAGGAAAAGTTGGGGATTTTCCTCCTGGGCAGAGGCCACCGAATTCCCAGGCATTTGGAGAGGAAACCGAGAGGCTCTGGGGTTTCCAGCACCTTCCTGGGAAGTCCCCTCCATCACAGCCTGGTGACTGCCCTGCACAGTGGAACCCCACCCAGCTCAACCCAGGCCCTCTGGCTTGGCTGGGCTGGAAATGCCAGGAAGGGACGTGCATGAGGATACAGGAAAACCCTCCCAAAGTCACTGTCCTGCCACAGGCCCCTCCCAGGAACCAACATCCGCTAGCACCCTCTCCCCTCTCCCCTGCCTTGGCTGACTTTGATGTCCTCACTCCTCTGCTGCCCACCTGCTCAGTATTGCTCCTTCCCGTCTCGCCCACTGCCACCCCTCTTGCCTCGATGGCCACTCTGGTCTGGACCCCTCCAGAGATGTCCGGAACAGTCATGCAGTGTGGGGAGCTGACCCCAGTCCTGATTCAGTCTCAGAGCTACCCTTTTGTCCAATCTGTCCAATGGCTTGGGACAGTCTGGGGAGACCTGTCACTCTCACCTTCTCTTAGACTGCAAGCTCCTAGGGGCAGGGGTGGCTCCTCACAGAGCCTCCCATGCCCTAGAGCCCCACTTACAGGCACTCAGCATGCCCTTGAGGACTGAATGGACCCAGGATTGAAGCATCACATCTTCATCACTTACTCTTCACATAACTCCCATGAGTGCTACTGCCCCATTTTATAGGAGTGCAAACCTGAGGTCAGAGATGTCAGTCTATAAAAGGACACAGGACACTAGTCAGGGTCAAAGTAGAAATAAAGCCCAGACTCCCACATCAGGAGAAACCTGGAGCCCAGTGCTGAGGGAGGGGGACACCCAGTTTCTGGCTCAAGACCTTGTGGTGGTAGGTATGTAGTCGTTCCTGGGTGCCGCATCACCCTTGGCTTCTCTGGGACAATAGCCATGGAGGGAGAACCTGGTGCTATCCGTCCACTGAAGGGGAACCCAGAGCGGGGCTTGGGGCATCAGCACAGCCTGGGCCCCTTCTTTCTCCTCTGGCTGCCAAGCAACACTAGAAGCTACCTCCTGTGTGTGAATTAGGGAAGCCCCTCCGGGCTTTCTCTCCCTCTCTGCCTTTCCTCACACCCCTGCCACCTCCATCAGACTATTTGCCCTAGAGGCTGGGTACTGTGTGCCCTGTCACAGGAAGCAGAGAGAGGCCCTGCGGTGACCCACAGCGCACCTGACTGCAGGGGGCCCGCTGCCGCTGACCATCGTGGCTGCGTGGTGCTCCCCTGCACTCAGCAGGTGGGCCTGGGCTCACCCTCTCTCAGACCCGGACTCTGAGAGACCAAGTTGGTGGAGACCATGTGGGCCTGGAGCTGGGAGCCCTGGGGGCCCCACCAGGTGGGAGAGCTGGGAAGGAGGACAGGCCCCAAGAGCACCCCGGGCCCCTGTGATGTGCAGCGTCACCCTGCCCTGGAACACGGCTTATAGGTCACCTCCTTTTACAGAGGAGGCATCTGAGACCCAGAAAAGGCAACAGCCTGTGCAAGGTGGGAGGTGGCAAAGCTGGGTTCCAGCACCCTCACTGCCTGCGTGATTCCTAAGCTTTCCACCAAAGGAGATCATGGGAGAAGGTGGTCTCCCTGATTCCTGACCCCCAAGCTTTGGACATGAGGGAGAGGGAGGAGGGCCCAGGCCTGTGCAAGTGCTCAGCGCTGGGGAGTCAGGGTCTGGGCATATGGGCATCTGGGGGAGATGAGTAGCAGGCGCCAGACCTATAGCCCAGCAGCCCCAGGCAGACACATCTCAGACACAAGGTATCTCTGACCAGGGCCCCCACCTGGCATCACTAACACCCCCCACCACCCCTGTCCTGAAGAGGCCCCCAGCCTCAAAAGGCCACAGGGCCCCTTGTCAGCAAGAGCTGAGCAGGCCAAGGGAGAAGGATGGCAAGAAAAGGCAACTGGCGTGGGGGTCTCAGGGAGAGAGCTTTGGGGTTCTAGCTAGGCAGTGTGCACCAAGCCTCTGCATACCCTGGGAGAGCCGGGAGAGCCTCAGCCTGGCCGTCTGCCTCACAGATGGGGAAACTGAGGCTGGAAATGTCACACCGCCGGGCCCAGCCCGGCTAGGATCCCAGGTTCTGGATTCACCCTGGTAGCCCAGACTGTGGCTCCCACTGCACTGTGAGAACGGGAAAAGGAAAGGAATGTCTGGCCACCTAACCCCACCCAGCAAAGGCAGCCAGAGAAATTGCATGGGGTGCTGCCTCCCAGGCCGGCTCTATTGGGGTGGTGTGGGCAAACTCATAAGCCAGGCCTGCCGTGGGTGACCACAGGACCTCTGGGCCCCAGCAGGATGCACACAGAGCCCAGGCCTCTACTGGTACCACACTGATGGAGAAACCACAGTGGAACCCAACAGCTCTGGCACAGGCCTGGATGTTTGAGTGAACAGTTCCTGGCCTGCAGAGAACCTACTGGCACCCTCAGTGTGCTTTCCTGGACCCTCTTACTGCGTCCGACCAGGAAGGCCCCTTCCCTCTCCCAGCCCCTGAGCCTCAGAGGCTCTGGAGGAGGAATGAGGACAGGCCACCACCATCTGCAGTAATGTCCCCGCAGGCACCCCTGAATGGGGCACTGAGGGTCCAAGGCCCACCAAGGGGCCCCATGACTCCTGAAATGAGTCCCACTCAAAGCCCCACACCGGGGCCTGCCCTCCCCTGCAGCACCCCTCTCTCCTCTGCAGGCAGCACTGTAGCCTGGGGCTCACCTGCACCCCCTTCACCTCTCAGTTTCCTCACCTGTAAAATGGGGATGGGAACTGCCCTGTCTCTCAGAGCTGATGAGATTGCCGCAGGTGAGATGCCCACAGCACCCCTAACAGAACATTGTGAGGCATAGACATCACCACCATGATGTCTGCCACCTGCAGGTATCTGCCCCCCATGGAGCATATTTGAGCCTCCTGTGCCCACTGCCCACGTCTGCACCTCCAGAGTGGGAGGGCAGTCCTGCCAGCATGAATCCAGGGTCTCTGGGTCATAGGCAGGGGAGGAAAGAGGGGCCGCAGGGACCCTGTGGACGATCCCTCTCCTTCTTCCTCTGACTCACAGCAAAGGCCCCAGAGGTCAGCCTGGTCTGGGCTTGAGCTTCCTCAGCCTTAGCTTGGCATTCTGTTCCCCATGGGAGGGGTGGGGCAGGGACAGGGGAGGAAGGTGGAAGTCAGGAGGGGCGCAGCCCAGGGCGTGGTGTCCAGCAGGAGGTGGAAGCCCGGATGGGGCCCAGCTGCAGGGTGTAAAGGAAGTAGTACAGAAACAGAGGCTGCTGCCCAGCCAGAGTCAGGACAGGGCCCAGCCTGGGCACGAGCTCATTAAGACCCAGGCGGGCCTTAGCCCAGAGACACGGAGTCTTGCCAGGACATCAGCCCCAGGACCAGGACCTACAGTGGCCCAGGGCACGGGCTCCCAGGAATTCGGCCTGGGGAGTGGCCAGAGGGCAGGGTAAGGTGGGGGATTAGGTACAGAGCCCGGGCGATGGCCTAGCTGGAGATGGGGAGGGGATACCTCTGCCCACCATCAGACAGAGGATAGGCAAAAGTCCAGAGGGGTGGGACAGAGGGTGGGCAGAGGCAGAGAAAGGAGAAAGCATCCATGGAAACCACTGGAAGGGGCACTGTGGGTGACAGGAGGGAGGGGTGAAGGGAAAAGGCTGAGAGGGCGGCAGGCTTGCAGCTCCCAGGACAGTGAGCCCAGCTCCCATGGGTGAATGAATGAATGGGGTTTCACAGCATCAGTTGTACCCTCCCCCACCTGGGATGTCCCTCTGACTATGAAGGGTCAGAGGCTCCTGTCCCCCACCCTTCCTGGGCTAAGTGTCTCCTCACATCTCCGAGGACCCTGGGGAGGGTGAGAGCTTGGAGGTTCAGTGGGAGGACAAGTGCTAGGCGGGGAACATCCACCCTCTGAGCTCTCACAATGACAGCCTGCCCTGAGGACATTTCATCCCCCAGTGCCCCCGGCACTTAGTGAAGGGCTCCCTGATGTGCTCCGGGCCAAGCGAAAGGTGGGTACGGACTGCAGCCTGGGCCACACAGGTAGGCAGAGTCTCTGCATGTGTCGTCTCCCCAGTGATCACCTTGGACTTTATGGGGTGCTGTCTCATCACAAACAGCCCCCCACCCACCAGATCCAACACAGCCTTGGCCCTCTGCCCAGTGGAAGGAGGGCGGCCATGCTGTGGGTGCAGAACCTGCCGCTCCCCTGAGGCACAGCCAGCACCATGTGCCCCACGCTGCCTGTGGGGTCCCGGATGCCCTGACACCACTCCTGGAGCTTTGGCCAGAGCTGCTTCTGTGGCTGCCCTGCCAAGGAACCCCCATACACAATCCCCAGAGCCCCGGTCTCTCTTCCCCAGGGGGCTGTAGAGACGCTGTCCACTCTTTTCCACTTCAGAAAGATATGAACACATTACAGTCCCAGCAAATCCCATGGTACGGACATCAATTTGACTTATTTAATGACTAAATGTTTTTCCCTGTACTTCTGAGGGAGGGAGGAGGGGGAGGGAACCCCCAGGCCATGCACTTGTTCCTGAAGGACTTACCTTGTGTTGTGCCTGCTGAGAGGGCCTGGGGCAGTGGGGATGGCCAGATTAGGTCTGAGTCCCAGTTCTGAGCCTTACTGCTGTGTCACTTTTGTTGGGTTTCTCAGCCTCTCTGAGCCTGCTTTGTGTTTCTGTAGAGAAAAGCACTATCTTAGGGGCTCTGTGAGAATGAAAGGATCTCATATGAAAAAGCCCCCAACTGTGTGGCCTTACCTCCCATCCCACCACCTCCCTTACCCCAAGTCAGGGATTCTTTGTCAAATGGTATGTTTAAAGAAAGGCTCTGCTAGGTACAATCTCTCTCTAATGCAGTGTCTCTTTCACCTGGATGTTTGCCCTGGGCTGGGAGAGAGATGCCAACAAGAGACGTCAGCACCCCCAGTGTCCTGGAAACCCTTCCAAGCTCCCAAGTTCCTGAATGCCAGTTACGGGAAGTCTGACTCATCTGTGCTCTGAGTAACCGGGTCCAGTGACTCTTGAGTAATTGAGCTGAATGTTTGTGGGAGTGACAGGCAGGGGTACCCCGGGAAGTGAGCTCCCCCACGTCCTGGCCCCCAGCCAGTCACTAACCTCCCCTGGAGGGTTTAGATAAAAGCATGGACCACAGCCCCTGAGGGCCATCCCCAAAGTACAGTCAGCCTAGTATGGGGGAGATTTCTGCAGTGACTGAGGCTGAGTCAGCTGAATGCCACTGGGAAGCTCTCTAGAAACCAAAGTAAATATGATGAACAGAAAAGGTCCCGTTCTGTGTTGAACTCAAAGGTCCGCCCGCACTGTGGTACCAGGCCCCAGCATGGGAGCATCCAGGGCCCAAATGGACAGAACATTCTGGGCTGACCCTTGTGGGTCAGCATCTGGGAGCAGGCTTGACACTCAGCAGGGCTCAGTGGACTCAGAACCACAGGCAGTGGCCTGGGAAATCTTCAGAACCAAGAGGAAGGATCTTATCTTGTCCTGGCCTGAACCCCTTGGGCTGGGCTGTTTGCTCTTAAGAAGCGGTTCTCAGGTTTTCATAGGCATCAGAATCCCCTGGAGGGCTTGTTAAAACACACACTACAGCCCCCTTCCCTAGACTATCTGATTCAGAAGGTCTGGGAAAGGGTCTAAGAATCTGCATTTCTAGACAAAAGCTCTAAGGGGATGTTAATGCTGTTGGTCCTAGGATCAGATCCCACTTTGAGAACAGATGATGTAAAATCATAGCTGGGAGAGGGCCTGGGAAGCAGCAGCAAGAAGGTACTGCACCTCGAGCCTGGTGCCCCACGGGCCTGGCCAGGGGCAGACTCAGGGTCAGCTGGGGCCCAGGCCAGGTGAGGCAGGGCTAGGAACCAGGTGGCTCAAGATGAAGGCCACATTATGTGGTAGAAACGCCCTAGCCTTCAAGAAAGCCAGGGCTCACTGACCCTTACACCATGATAGGGCCTGGGCGCAGGCAGGGGGGGGGGGGGTTGTCCTAGGACCTTCCAGAAACTTGGTTCCTGCAGGTGTTTTGGCCCCAGTCTCATTGCCTTGTTCATTGCCTGCAAAATTGCACACCCCCAGGCACCCAGCACAGTGTGGATTCAGCAGGCCATGCGGCTGCCTGTGTGCTCACCTCTGTGGCCCCAGCGCTGCATCATCAGGGAGGCAGCTTCTGCGAACTTACTCATTCAACAGACATGCACTGGGTGCCTGGGTGAGCACCACCTGGGAGTGCCGGCTCTGCAGGGAGGCAAGGGGAGAGGGGCCAGCTGAACACTCTGAACCCTTAATTCATGCACAACTAAATCCTTGCTGTTGGATCCCCGCTTTAAGCCAGGTGCTGACAGGCAACAATACCAGGCTGTGAATGGCCTCCGGGGCAAGAGACGGTCAAGAAGGGCTTTCAGGGGCGCCTGGGTGGCTCAGTCGGTTAAGCCTCCGACTTCGGCTCAGGTCATGATCTCACATTCGTGAGTTAGAGCCCCTATTCGGGCTCTGTGCTGACAGCTCAGAGCCGGGAGCCTGCTTCAGATTCTGTGTCTCCCTCTCTCTCTGCTTCTCCCTGCTCATGTTCTGTCTCTCTCTGTCTTAAAAATAAATAAAACACTAAAAAAAAAAAGGGGGGGGGTGCTTTCAGATGGATTCTGCTACTGATGGGCTTTTCTGGCCAGTGAATTCTACTCAATGCCCTTGATCCCTGCCCCCCAGCATCAACCCACCCGCAGGGGCCCTTATCAGACCCCAAAGGCACAGCAGCTCAGGGGCAGAGCTCAGATCCACACGATTCAGCACAGACAGAGCAGGGTGCCAAGCTAGGGTCTCAAGCCCAGGCACTTGCAAGGCTGGTCCTTCCCATAGGACCAGCCCTCCCACAGGACTGGGTCTGTGCCTCAAAGGGCTGCATTAGACCGGCTCCTGGGGCCCTTCTTCATCACCCAGCTCCTCTCTGTACCCTCTGTGAGTCCTGCCTCCCCCAGGCTCCCGGTACAGCATCTCTCCCCACTACGGACTTGTCTAGCATCCCTGATACTCTCAACCATGTGAAAGCAATAGACCTGGGGCTGTCAGGGCCTCCAGCTTCCCCTCCCACCCTCTCTCCTGATGCAGAGATGGCTCACATCATTGCCTGGGGAGAGGACAAGACAAATGGAGTGCTCTTCTCCCCATGTCCCAGGGCGGCTCATGCACACATCGTCTTCACCCGCCTCCCAAATGTGCAGGCATCCCTGCTACACTAAGATCTAGCACTCTGGACAGATACCATATGTCTGCACTCATAGGTCGAACAGGAGACCAGGAGAGACCTAATGGAGGACCAGGGGGAGGGGAAGAGGGCAAGAGAGTTGGGGAGAGAGAAGGATGCAAAACTTGAGAGACTACTGAACACGGAAAATGAACTGAGGGTTGAAAGGGGAGGGGGGAAAAGAGGTGGTGGTGATGGAGGAGGGCACTTGTGGGGAAGAGCACTGGGTGTTGCATGGAAACCAATTTGACAATAAACTATTTTTTTTAACTATAAAAAAAAAAGATCTAGCACTCTGGAAAGAAAGCCTCACCTGCTGTAAGGTGGCCCCTCAACATTATCAGGACTGATGAGAAAACCAGGTGGGGCTGATCACCCACGCCCCCAGCGTGGGTTGTGACCTCCCAACCAGGAAATCAGCCAGCTGCATTGACAACCACAGGAAATACTATGCAGCTAACAAGGACGTGCTCAATCCAACAGATAAAGCAATACTACAGTAAATATAGGGTTATCACTGGGGAAAAATGGCATAATCAACTTGATAACTTGTGATGGGCTGAGGCTGCTGAGTTACGGAGACAAGCGCAGATTGCAACATCAGAGGGAACCATGAGTTGGCAGAGGAAAGAATCTAGCGCTTACCCTGCCTTTTTCACTGAAATCATTTTGGGGTAAGCAAATCGCTCTGGTTGACGAGAGAATGTCCTTTCTAGAAGAACCCCACAAATGCACTGGAAAGGAACAGTTAGAAAGGTACCGTGGCACAGCCCTTGATGGGACACTTGACTCTGGTCGTGGTTGTCAATGGTTGAAACTGTCAGAAGGATGGAACAGATGCAGGGGGATGAGGCTCCATCTCCTCCATGTTCACGCCCACTGCAACCAGACCTGACCGACAGATTCCTGTGAAGTACAGGGCAGCACCCTGAAGTATTCTCTCCAAAAGAATGTGCAAGCCCATAAAATGAAGTTGTTTGAGCTACATCCCAGTGTAGAGAAGATACCAGGAGCAGAGGAGCTCGTTTAAATGACACTGCGGGGAAGCAAACAGACAAGTCTCGAAAATAGGACATTCCACAGACACAGACTCATCGAGTTTCTGCAACAAGCCAATGGCAGGTAACGGGGTGGGGGAAGGGCAGCTGGAGGGCTGAGGAGGAAGGGTGCTTCAGGTTAAAGAAGCTTATGAGGGGCACCTGGGTGGCTCAGTCAGTTAAGCAGTGACTTTTGATTTTGGCTCAGGTCATGATCTCTCACAGTTCATGAGACTGAACCCCGAGTCGAGCTCTGTGCTGGCGGCCCGGAGCCTGCTTAGGAATCTCTCTTTCTGTCCCCCCAACCCAACTTGCACGTGCGCATGTGCATGCTCTCTCAAAATAAATAAACTTTAAAAAAAAAGGCTTATGAAAAATAAAAACCAGATGCCACACGTGGATTTAATTTGGTTGCTAATTTTACAAACCAACTGTAAGAGAGCATTTTTAAGACAATTAAGGAAAACGAGTATGTGCTGGGCATTAGATGACAGCAACGAAATGCTATTAATTTTGTGACTTGTGATGATGACCACACGGTCCTATCCGCAAATGGCCTTGTTTGTTTCAGAGATCCACACTGACGTGTACAGGGGCAAATTATAGATGTGAGGGTGTGACTGAAATACTTCAGTCCAAAGGAAACAGAGTAAAAGAAAATGAAAAGAACAAGAGAGGGTGGAAAGGAAGGATGGGGAAGGAAAAATGAGTAAGTGAGGCGAGCTGGTAAAATCTAAACTGCTGAAGCTGGATAATGAGAATATGGGGGTGCATTCTTCTAGTCTCGTCACTTTTCAGTGTGTTTGGAAATGCCTGATGATGGTTAAACTTAAAACACGGTATCAGCACATGAATATATAGTCAGAGCAATGAAGCAAACAAGAAAATCTTGAAATAACGCCAAATACATATAGCAGGTTAGTATATGAATAAAGGTGATATTTTGAACCAGTGAACTAAAGGTAATTGTCTAATAAGTGGTGTCAGGAAAATGAGTTGCCCTCTGGAAAAAAATAAAATAAAATTGGCATCCTACCAGATAAATCAAATACTCACATTTGAAAAACAAAACCATAAGCCTATTAGAGAAACACATGAGAGAATTTCTTTATAGTTTCACAGTAAAAAGTTTTTCTGTTAGTCTGAAAATTACTGATAGGCAACATTTTTGACCTATAGAAATCAGAATTTCACAGGTTCAAACATAATATGTACATTACTGAGTATATATGTTTTTAGATTCCATGTGGTGAAAATCATAACACAATGAAAATGCAATAAATTGAGGAAAAGATTTGCAACTCATACTCCAAGTGTCAGTCTCCCTAATATATAGAAAGCTTCTATGAATCAATAAGAAAAATACCATCGGCCCAACAGAAATACCATGTTAATAATTCAAACATCAGTTCCTCACCATAGGAGAATGCAGGTGAATCTAATACATTTGAAAATATGCTCAATCTTATTCATTTCTCAGTGAGAGAAATGCTAACTAACATTGCAACAAGATACCGCTTCTCACCTATCAGATTGGCAAAGATAAGGGCGTGGAGAAACAGGAGTTTACGTACCTCTCCCACAGCAGTCTTAATTACAGTGGCTGTGGAAGACAGTTTAGCAAAATCTATCAAAGTTACAAATGCACCTTCATTTCACCCTGCTATTCTATTCTGAGAGATTTATCCTATAAGTATGCTCACACTTGGAGCAAAGTGATATCCAGGCAAGGATGCTTGCTACAGTATTGCTTAAAAAAGGAGAGTGGACACCATCTGAATGGCCACTTTTCAGGGTTGCTGGATGAATGAGTCACCGTGCATCCACTAGTGGAAGACCACACAGATGTTAAAAATGGCAAGGCCACTCTATGTACGCTGAGGTGGGGCTCCAAGACGTACTGTGAAGCAAGAGAAGCGGAATGAGAGACATGGCCTGATGTGCTGCTGCCATCAGCATAACAAGGAATGATGCACCGGGCACGCAGATGGACCAGAAATGCCAGGAGGAGACTTGAAACAGAAAACAAGGTCTCTACCTGTGGTAGCTGGCAGGGATGAAGGAGACAGGCTCCACGTGGACGCTTTTTTTTTTTCAATGTTTATTTATTTAAATAACTAAATAGAGAGAGGGAAAGAGAGAATCCCAAGCAGGCTCCACGCTGTCAGTGCAGAGCCCAGTGTGGGGCTCAATCTCACGATACATGAGATCATGACCTGAGCGGAAATCAAGAGTCAGATGCTCAACCAACTGAGCCACCCAGGTGTCCCTGGACCCTTTGTCCCTGGACCACCATTACTTTGTGAATGTTAGTGAAATAAATACAACATCAAACTTTGTAAATTGAGGAGAAGGAAGGGTAGCCCTATGAGGAGGCTGAGCAGGAATCCCAAGGAACGAGAGTGTGAGGGGAGAGCAAAAGGGTGAAAAAGAAGGTGAGGTACAGCAGGTCAGGGACCCAGAGCAACCTTTCCAGAGTCCCTGCCCACACAGCCACACACAGGGCCATTCTCTCTCTCTCTTTCTCTCTCTCTCAGCTTCCAAAGTCAATGCGATTCCACTGGGCTCTCTCCGGGGCAGGCAGGCACAGGACTGAGGACACAGCTGGGTGGCGGGTTGGCTGCCCTCCGTGGGAGACATCCCCACATGCACATGGCTAAGCTGCAGAGGAGACGTGAGACTCCAGTGAAGCCACAAGTCCACCGGCCCACCCCAGAGTGACAGGTCATCATTGGCTCACAGTCACCAGCTGCCATGGACTGTGTCCTCTGGCTTTCTTGGCTTCCTGGACAGGATGACACATGTCCATCTTGGGGCCTGGGCCCAGCTGTTCCATCTCAAAGGCGCCCCCTGCCTCCACATGTCCAGGGGGCCCAAGCCCTCCCTTCCAGTGAGGCTGCCCTAATCCCTCTGTTCTAAACGGAAGCTCCCACACTCCCCCCACCTCCCCCAAATATCTTCCCACTGTCCATTCTGTTCATTTCCTACCTGTTTCTGGATTCTGTCTGCACTCCCAGACTCTGGGCAGGGCCTGGCACACGGGTTCTCCACATGCCCTCAGTGGATGGGATGATGGTCGGACAACTCCAACATTCTTTTGGTTTGACATTGGCTTTCCCCAAGTCCCTCTCAGATGAGCGGTGAAGGGCAGGCAGCACCTCAGAGCAGGGCTTTCACATGGCTCCACAGGTCACATGATGTGGTGAGGCGTGCTGGGGCAGGGCTCATAGTCCCTTGGAGCCTTGCTGCCACATAAGTGACAATTTCCATGCCCACCTTGGGCCCACTTGTGTCCAATCGCCCTTCCACATCCACCTTGCCTCATGGCACCTGGTCCATGCCTCAGTCTCCACCTGTGTCCTATTTGGCCTGCAGGCCCATCAAGTACCAGTGTCCTACAAAGCAATGTTCTTCTGCCAAGGCCTCCTTACCTCCCTTGCCCTGGCCGTGAGTGCACAGAGCACTGGGCAGGGACAGGCTCCCAATGCCAGCCCACCCTCCTCATCTGAAGCAGGTCTGGGACACATACATTATCATTCTCCAACGCCAGCCCTGGCGTCTGTTGGATTAGGTTGTATTTATTATTTTTATCCCTGCCTGTTTGCAGGCAGAGTTCTTCACTGGGTTCTCCTGGGGGACTCAGGGCTCTTGCTCTGGCCATCCTGCGGGCCTGGGGAATGATGTACCCCCTCAGGACTGAGAGACTCATAGGGCCACAGCCTGCCTTCCTCCCGCGGTCCAGGGCCTGGCAAATGGGGCAGCCAGCATTTCTGGTCAAGGCACATGGCTGCAGCGTGGTGAGCGTGGCAGGCTAGGGCCAGGACACAGGGCCTCCAGCATCACAGCTGCAGAGGCTCAGGAATTCCTCGGGGGGGAGCCCTCCCGATCCTAGGCAAAAGCTGCATCCCTTACAGGTAAGCTCAGAGGTGCCGGGCGTGTGACGGGGACAGGTGGGCATGCGTGCACTGAAGTACTCTCACAGAGGCCTGCCTGACCCTGAGCTACCCAGGGCCCTGGGCTCTGGAAATCCTGCTCCAGCCAACCCTTCGCTGAAAGACGGGGTAACTGAGGTGCAATCCAGTTTAATTCGACCCAGCATCACCTGAGTAGGTGGGCATGGGGGTGTCTACTCCTGCAGTGAGAGCTTCATCAGTAGGAGCACCCACTGCTGGTATCGCCAAATAGGCCTGCCCTGTCAGGAGGCCTGAGGAGAAGGGCAGGGTGGAGACATAACCTGGGAGGGCGGCAGAGGAGTGAGGTCAGAGCTCAGTCAGGGCTCTCCCTGCCCCTGCCCTGCCTCATCCTCATGGACAACCTGGCCCCTGGTGCCCTTAGCTCCTCAGAGAGCTCCCCACCCACAAACCCACCTGCTACATGTGTGGACGCCATAAGCGGTTTGGGGAGGCCAAGCGGTTCAGAGGGCAGGGAGCCGCAGAGGGTCCTGGCCGGTGTGGGGCAGGCCGCCAAGCCAGCAGGGTAGCTGGACCCACATCTCATGGGCCAGCCCCACAGCCCATCCTTGTGCCCACCACCCCCACACTGGTCCTCACTGTCTACCCACTTGCTCAGCCTCTCCACACCCTCCTCCAGTCTGTCCTGTCTGCCACCACCCCTGAGTTGGGCTGTGAGAAGCCAGGAAGAGTTCATGGGCCCTCGTGCTGCAGGACATGCCTGAGTGAGGACCCCAGGGAGTGGACTAGCCCCAGGCAGAACAGCTGGGAGCAGGCAGTAAGGCCCCACACTCCCCTACACTGTCCTCACCAGCCTGTGGCCAGGTCCCTCTCTCAAGTCTGAAGGGCTCTGGACAGCCCGCAGTCCCAGGTTCTCCCATCCTTGGCCTGCAACCAGGCTGACCAACAGTTGGTCCTTCCCTGGACAAAGTGACAGAGATCCTCGATGCACCAGCACAGCACTCGGTCCTAGGGCCCAGCAGTGAGCAGCACAGAGCAGAAGACTCGGACACGTGTGGATACGCCCCAGCAGGATGAGACTTCATGGCAAGATGGCCAGTGCTCTGAGAGCTAGGCCACAGGACACCACAGGCAAAAGCACGTCAGACCCAAGGTTGCCGCTTGAGCCGCCCCCACCCCCCCACCCAGGGACCAGTGGGGACTGTGGGAAGAGCAGGTAGCTTCTAGCCTAGAAGTGGAAATGGTGCTGCGTGGGGTGGTGCTTCTGGGGCCCACCCAGATTGCCAGGCCGTCCTACCAGCCTAGGGCACCTGTCTCCCAGGGCTCCCAGCTCGCTGCACAGTTCGTATCTGCAGGCCTCTCCAGAGAGTACAAGTTTTGTGCCGTCTACACTCCAGAGTTCCCCCACAGGGTTAGGCTAAGGCAAGACTCTGCTTGAAATGGCACCTGTGCCTGGCCTCCTCCCCTTTCCTACCCTGCTTGTTCACCTCCTTAGAGGTATCTCTCAAGAGCATACCCTCTACACCCCTTGCATCCAAATCCCTGTCTCAGGCTCAACAACTGGGGCGGCAGACCTAGTGAGGCCCTTCCGAGGCATGGGTGACATGAGTGGAAGCAGGCAAAGCACTTAGAAGAGCGCCGGGCATGCAGGACACACTCAAAAGCTAACCACTGCTGTTACAAGTGCCTGGCTCTCCACAGCCCAGAGAAAGAGCATCCCAGTGTCCCCAGAAACTTCCTGCTGGGAGCCCTGTCCAAGCTGAGACCTGAGGTGTGCGCATTCAGGGAGCATGGGGCAGGAGGTTGTCACAGTCAAAGGCAGGAAAGGCAGCAAGAACAAGCTCAGGGACTGGACACCAAGAGAGGTAGCCAGAAGGCACAGAAAAATTAAAGGAAGCACCGAGGAAGCACATTACCCACTCTCCAAAGTGTTCCTTGGCACAGAGGAAAGACCTGCATTCAAATTCTGCCTCTGCCCTTCTTTCCAGACAGGAAGGTCATCAACAAAACTGGTATAATAATGCCAGCACCAAAAAAAAAAAAATTAGGACATTAAATTAAGTCACTTGTTAGTGAAACACACAGCAGAGTCCTTGGGACAGACAGCTGGTCAAGGACCCCTTCCTGGTGCTTGCATGTGAATGTGTGTACACACACACACACACACACACACACACACACATGCACACACACATACACAGCCCACACACATGCCCTGCATACCAAGGTCTGAGCAAAGACAGGTAATCCAAGAGCTCTGGCCCCCACTACACTGCCTGCTCGTCTTTCCTCTCTCTATCCGTGACCGTGGGCCATTTCTCACACTAGCACTTCCTTTTCCCCCCTTAACAGTGCCCCATCACCTCACAAAACTGCAGCTCTTCAAAATCTCAGCCCAACCACAGACGTGCCTGGCATCCTTGCCTCCTGGGCTGTGACAGGAGTGACATAGAGCTGCACCCTGGTGGCCACCCTGGCCAGAGAGCGCACCTTAAAACCCCTGGTCTCTGCAAGACCACAGGCAGAGCAGCTCCCCTGACCCCAGCCTGGCCTGAACGTAAGGAGAAGCAGGGAGATTTCGCACCTCCCTCAGGCACCCCTGCAGTCCATGGGAGGCCTGGCCACCAGCTCCCTGCCTCCAAACCCTCTCCAAGGCGCTGCTTCCAGGCCTGCTTCCCATCCCAGGGGCCAAGGACGAGGCACCTGTTTGTGGACTTCTCAAAGACTGTGGGCTCTCCAGACAGGGTCAGCTGGTGGTGGCAATTGACACATTTGCAGTGCCACTATGGCTGTGTCCCTCAAGTATCCCTCATTATATTTTTATCATTGAATTTCATTATCAGTTAATTTCTATTATTATTTCTTCTTGGATCCACTGTGTGTTTATACGTGTGCTTTAAATTTTCCAACTATTAGACTTTGTAGAGTTTTGTTTTATTATGAATTTCTATCATAACTGCACTGTAAGAAGAAAACATGGTCTGAATCACAGTGTTTTTTGGATATTCCTTGAGGTGTTTTTATGGGCAGTTTGCAGAGAGTTGACCTTGTGGTTCTGCAAGTACCTGTGACCACGTCAGCCCTGCATCGCTGGGGGCGTGATCCGGGTGATGACGTACCATTGTGGGTGGCTCCCCCTCAAGGCTCCGCCCCATCTGTAGCCCTACCCTCGACCCCCTGCCACACACATTCTTGGAAGTGATCTGGCTATCCTGGCCTTTCCCAGAGCACCAGCTTGGACTCCGGCCAACCCTGCTCACTGTCAGTACCTCCTCCTAAATCCTTGAGAAACCTCACTTTGCTGACCCAGCAGTTGAGGGACCCAGGGACCAGGTGCTCCCAGGTCACCCACACCAGCGATCTCTCACAGGAACATTCACAGACACGCTCACCTTGGTGGAGGTGAGCTGGGCTCCCAGGCCAGAGGAGGGAGGGGCACAGGTAATGGGAGGCCCCTTCTGGTGGCGGTGCCCTGCAGGAAGGGCCCTAGCCTGCGGGTTGAGGGGGGGAGGGCAGGGTGGAAATGATGTGGTAGCAGTCCTGATTTTCTGCTCCCGGCCTCATCCTCCCAGCAGGGACCACCCACTACTAATACCAACAATAATAAAATGAGCAATTGACAGCCCCCTGCCTGCTCTGAGTGATTAACTCTTGAAAGCTGCAGAGGCTCCCCTAGAACTCCATGAGCTCCTTCTTTGTGAGCTTCCAAACTCCATCCAATCCTAACCCCCCAAACTGATTCACGGGCCATCCTCTCCTCAGCATCCCTCTCCCTCAGCTATGAGGGCAGAGACCTAGGTCCCAGCAAGCAGGACAGACCCTCTCCAGTCACCACAGCCAGGGGCTGCGAAGTTCCAGGCTGTCACCCAGCGCTGCCTGTCATCACTTCATTTAATCAAGACCATAGCCTCAGAGGAGCACCTGCAATCCAAATGTGCACCGTTCACAGTGGGAAGGGGCTTGGACTCAGAATCAATCTTCAGGAAGTCCTGGGCAGGAAAAGTTTGGGCTAATGAGCCTAGGTTTCTACAGCAACAAAATCGGAATCCTCACCCCAGAAAGTGCCTGGTGCCGAGGTTGGCACATCCCCCCAAACCCCAAGTCAGAACCTCCCTGGGTCTGCCCCAGTGACCAGCTGTGGCTGGGATTCAGGCCACACCCAGATGGAGTCCAGACACTTCATGAAATTCTCATGGGAAGGGTCTGAGTACCAAAGGCCCAGAGAGCTCCACAGGTAGCAGGTCCAGGGAGGGGTCTACGCAGTTCAGGCAGCCGTGGTGGGGGGTTGGGGAAACTGGATCGGCTAATAAACCCATCAGAACAGACACACCCTCTCCCAGCCCCCTCAGCTTCTGGGTGAGCCAGCCTCCTCCACCAAAGCTACTCTTTGTTAACAGTGTTGCCATGGCAACCGGATCCAGGGAGAACTCTCTCTTCAAGGTAGAGTCTGAGGGTGACACTTGGAGAAACGGAAGTGGTGGTGACAACAGGCAGGGACCTGGCCTCCCAGCCCTACCCCCACTGCTGTTTCCTAAACTGGTCTGGCTCCCCAAAGACCACTCCTTGTCTGTCCCAGAGCTTTGGGTCTGCTCCCCTCTCCTCTACCTGAGGGGAGACAGCAACACGGCCCAGGCTGGGCCCCCCATGCACATGTACTCAGACACATTGGTGCGTCTCTGCTCCACCACACACAGCGGCTCACAGATTTTACACATATCCCGAGAAGGCTTGCTGAGTCTACCAGCCCAGCCACCATCTCAGAGCTGGGGGGCCAACTGGAGACAACAGGCCAAGGGTACACTTGACTCCAAGAAATCACCAACAGACAATCGCACGGGAGCAACCTGCTGCAGAGGCCCAGGGCACCCTGGACAGCACTCTCAGGCAGGAGGTCACCCCCAAGGAAGGCTGGGGATAGGGAGTCCTACTTGGGAACAGAAGGTGCAGAGCATGTTTACGAAGAGAACATGAAAAGGTCACCTGGCTGTGGTGAAGGGACAGAGGCCGCTGCAGCTGTCCAGGGCGGAGTGGGGCAGCCCGACCTGTGGGGGCAGCAGTGGGCAGGGGAAGGGGGTGGCAGAGAGGCCTGGGGTGGGGGGCACAAACTGGCTAACCACTCAATCAGTGTGAGGGCTGACCTGGCAGAGGCAAGAGGGAGGCCCTGGCCATCCCACCAGCTCAGATGGGGAGCCTGGGACAGGTGAAGTTCAGGGGCAATGCTCATCTGAGAGGGATCCAGCAAGCATGGGCTGGAACGCTGACAGAAGCAGGCTGGGCTGATATGAATTCGAATGGGGTGGGCACCGAGGAGGGAACAGGAGCCGTGGCTGGGGAGGAGAGGGTATAGGTCTGGGTCTGAGGAACAGGACTGGTGAGTGGCCCCAGGAGAGGAGGGGAAGCCTGCAGAGAGGTCTGCAGCGTCACCAGAGCACACGGAGGCCCCCCCACCCCAGGTGTGGGCTTGCAGAGCTCAGGGGACAAATGCCTGGGAGCAGGGGCAGTGGACACCAGCTGGGCCAGAATGTCCACAGGCACCTGAAGACCATTTCCCGGAGTGAAGAGGGCGTGCCAGATTGCAGTGGGCTGGGAGTGAGTGGGAGGTGAGGATGTGGCGTGAGCAAGCAGAGAACACCGCTTCAGAGCCAGCCTACTCGCAGGGGAGGAGAGAAGGGGGAAAATAGCTGGAGGGGGAGACAGCAGAGAGCAGTTTGTTGTCGCATTTAAGCTGCAAGAAGCTTTATGAAAGTAACATCACCTTGGACACCATCATCTGTCAACTAGGGCACCCCCACCCCACCCCAGCGCCTAATGCCTGAGCTGGCTTCTTGCCTCAGGGGGCTCACAGTGTGTGGCCTCTGGGGGAAATGAGGTGTTCTCTGGAGTCAGGGAGACTCCATGAGGCCCAGATCCAAGCCTCTCCTTGAGCTGGCGCTTGCCCACTGCTCCCTCAACTCACCCTGCCTGACAGAGAACCCCACAGCTGCTCAGAAGGGCCACCCACCACCCCGGGTAGCACAGCCCGCACCCTGTCCCCGCAGACCCAGCACTCATGCTCATGGGAGGAGGGGGAGAGGCTCCTTTCTCCTGTGCTCCGTCCACATCCGGGCATCAAAGCGAGGACCCAAGAAGCTGCCCTATCAAACAAGTGAGGTGGGTAGAAGCTCCCTCAGGCACCATCACAGGGGGCTGTCCTGAACCATACTCCGAGGCACCTATATGGTTCTTAGGAAACGTTACTGCAGACGAGAGCATTCAGACACCCAAGCCCATCTGACCGTCCACCCTCAGGCAGGGTCAGCGACAGGCAGCAATCACTCCGCCATGCCCCTGGCAGGTATCGGGGTGGATGCAAACTGTGACTGTTGACTAGACACTGTCACAAGCCCCTCTGAAGCCCACCCCAAGAGGTGAGTCCCCAAGACCCTCCACTCCCCAGGATGAGCTCTGCTCCTCTGTACCTGGCCTCTGTCCCTCGCAGGCTCTGAACAGGCCAGGACATACCAGGGCTTTCTGTGCCGTGGTTCCCGCCATGTTACTGCCAGGGTGATGTTTGCTGACCTTCCAAACCCTGCTCCAAGGCTGTCAGATTGGGACTTCCGTTGTCCCCAGCGTAGGGACCTTCTGAATGGATCCATAGCCCACTCCGTGCCAGGCCAGGCATCCCCTGCATTCGCTCTCTGCCACATAAACACACAGCCCCACAGTCTCAGGCTCTGTGCCCAGAACGAGGTGAGAAGGGCATATACTCTGAGGAAAGGGCCAGGCATTCTTCCCAGATCCCTGCAGGTCAGGGGGCCCTGATGTGTGACCAGTGGGTGAGACAGGCCCTCCCCACATGGTCATGGGCCTGGCAGCTTCCCTGCCTGATGTCACTTCAGCACCCCATAATGATGCCCCCCCCTTCTACCCTGCTCCCTCCTCAGATTCTGTCTGGAAGACAAGTTGCTAAGTAAACACTCATCCACAGGAGGGCGGTGGGCAAGCGAGGGCAAAGGAACCGAGAGGCAGCCTGGAGTGGGTGGGAGTTACAGCCGGCAGATTTCTGCTCAACATTTGGAAGCTCTTAAGAGAAAAACTGCCAGAGCGGACCAGGGCTGAAGCAGATGGCCTCAGGAGGGAAAGAGGGAGGGAGGAGGAGTCCCAGCAGGGGGCAGCCGGGGCGAGTGCTCTGGACTGGGACCAAAACTGTTATGACCAATGACCACCTGGGCAGGCCCTGATCTGCATCCCCAGCCCTCTGGGGATCTGCCCCCCAGCAGGCCCCGTTGGGTAGGCCCAGAGCCCCTCTTCTGGGGTTGGGTCATGCAGAGATGCCCACCCAACACCAGCCTGTGCCAGTGCCCCCACTTCTGAGGACAGTAGTTGGACTTCAAACTGCACCGCCCCCCCAACCCTGTACCTTCACTTGGCCTATTTGACAAATTTGGCTTCTGTGAAACATGTGGCTTGAGAACCAGGTTCTGTGGTTAAAAACCAAAGATCAGCCAAAGCTATTCTAATACTGCCCATTCAGCCCATCATTCTTCAGATGAGGAGACAGGTGTACTTGGCGGTTCTCAGGCCATATCTGAGCATCTCAGCCCCCAACTATTCTCCTCTGGAGGACCCAGCAGACGGACTAGTGGTCCAATCTAAGGGGGCCGCTTGTGCTGAAATGCCCTCCCCACTCAGCCAGGCCCCCCAGCCACTGGCCTCACTTCGGACGGCCCAGCACTAATGCTGGCGGTGCCGGCATTTCTCCCTCCTCCTCCTCAGCCTGCAGTTGCTAAGTTACACCAAAAAACCCTCTGCTCTGTGTGAACTGTTCCATTTCCACAATTTGCCAGGTGGAAGGGAGCCATCAGGCTGGCAGTTCAAGGATGCTTCCCAGAGAAAAACAAACTTGCTGGCTGGCTTTCAGGCCCCCATGGAATACCTGGGGACACCTGCTTGTGCAGGGACACCTCCCAAGCCCAGGAGCCATGTGCAAGAGTACATGGCTGCCCTGCGAAGGTGCCAGCATGTGGGTCTCTACTGCTCACTCCCTTCTCAGGGACAGGGCCTGTGGCTTCTGCTGCCACCTCCCACCCAGCCGTGACCACCCAGAGGTTGGTCACTATGACCCATGTCCCTAACAACAAATAAAAGCTAAAGGAGCCCAGAACCCACCCACATGCCCTGAGCCAAGGCCCTCCACCTCCTTCCACCCTGGATCCCCTCCTCCTATTCTGGCCTGGCGTCCTGAGGTTCCAATGCAAAGTGTCCCTGGATGTCAGGGGGAGAATATCCCTAAAAATCACTGAAGCCATTTACAGGTGGGGAAACTGAGTCCCTGAGAGGCCTGTAGCCTGTCCACAGTTCAGAAGTCAAGACCTCTCAACTCCCTAGTTCTCTGTTCATAACAGGAGCTGCTGCTTTGCACTCTAGGCCTCCTACTGGGGAGGGAAGGGCCTGGACCCAGGCCCAGGCTACAGCTGGGTAAGACTGTGTCCAGAGGGAGATGGAAGACCCCTGAGGGGTAGAGCAGACCACTGCCTATTTAAGGTTCCCCTGCATGCCAACCTGATTCTATATGTCCTGGGCTCCTAGGGAAGGTAGCCGTCTGGGCCCTGCCCTTGCTCTAGAGGGTGGGAGAAGAATGATAGCAGTGGGGAGGGTGAAAAACGAGCTCCAGCCGCTGACGAGGGTGCCCCGGACCACCGCATCTCAGCCCCCAGGTGGCTCCCAAGAGGCAGGCAACCTCCCAGTAAAAATCCACCAGCTCCAGCGCTCAGAAGCAGCTAGACATGCTGGGGCCAAGGGCCTGCTGCGTACCCTCTCCAGACAGGAGGAGACCCCTCCCCCGCCCCCCGCCCCCCCCCCGCGCGCGCACACACACACACACACACACACACACGACTAGAACCAGCTGCACCTTGCCCCAGGCTCGTGCTGGGGCAAAGAGAGCACGGTCCTTGAAATGACCCTTGCCCACGGTGCAGAGAGGGGCATCTCGCCCCGGTCGTCTCCCTTCAAATGCTGAGCTCACGCCCCAATTGCTCGCCAAACAGCAAGGGCGTGAGATGCCACCGCGGAGCCCAGAATACAGACAAGCAAATGGAAACTTCCAACTGCGCAGCCCCGAGCTCCTCATATTTCCCAGCCCCCTCCCCCACGCCAGGCCCGGGGCAGCGGACTGCGAGCGCGTGCCCACGCCCGCCTGCGGAGTGAGTGCACTCCTGCCACGCCCAGGCAGGGATCGCCCGAAGCCCTGCTGGCTCTGGGGCCCGGGGGTCCTGGCGCTGTCCAGCCCGGGGCGGAGTTCTCGGCAACTCCGCGCTGGGCTCCCGCACGCCCTCCTCCACGAGCGTCCCACGACCCGCGCCGGGAACCGGTGCCCCGGCCACGCGACGGTCGCGCCGGGCAGGACCCGGGGCCCGCGTACG
>NC_043701.1:149931868-150006518 GCF_006229205.1 Suricata suricatta | reverse complement strand
ATTTCTTTTTAAGTACTGCCTTACTATCTCTCTCAAGTTTAAAATTTTTATATTATAATTTATCTCAAAATATTTTTTAATTTCCATTTTGAATTTTTTTAATGTTTTTTTTATTTATTTTTGATACAGAGAGAGACAGAGCATGAGAGGGGGAAGGTCAGAGAGAGAAGGAGACACAGAACCAGAAGCAGGCTCCAGGCTCTGAGCTAGCTGTCAGCACAGAGCCCGACGCGGGGCTCGAACCCACGAACATGAGATCTGACCTGAGCCAAAGTTGGAGGCTTAACCGACAGCCACCCAGGCGCCCCTTAATTTCCATTTTGGTCCATGAGTTATTTGGAAGGGTGTTGGGTAGTTTCCAAATATTAGGAGGTTCTCTAGCTATCCTCCTACTGAATTCTAATTTAATTATACAACAGGCAGTAGATATACCCTGATGATTTCAATTCTCTGAAATTACACATTTATGCCCAGAATATATTCTATTTTGGTAAATGTCCCCTATGCTCCTGAAAAGATTGACTATTCGGTATATATCAGGTTGGTTAATCAAGTCCAAATCTATATTGCTAGTGAATGTAATTTGTATTCTATCCATTCTTGAGACAAAGTGGAAACAACCTAAAAGTCCTTCAGTGAGTGAATGGATAAACTGTGGCACATCATACAGTGGAATGCTAGTCAACAACAACAGGAATGATTCTCAGAAGCATTATGAAAGTGAAAGTGAAAGAAGCCAGACTCAAGTGGTTTCAAACTGTATTCAAAATATTGATTCCATTTCTAGAACTTCTAGAAAATGTGGAATTGTAGAGATAGAGAACAGATCAGAGGTCCCCAGGAGTTGGTAGGATGAGGGGTAAGGAAGATTAACTTCAGCATGGAGAAAATTTTAGGGACCATGAAAGTATATCTGTATCTTGATTTGTGGTGGTGGTCACATGACTGTGCATTTGTCAAGACTTAAAGTTACTGTACACCACAAAGAGTAAATTCCACTGTCTGTCAATTAAATAGTAATTTTTAATCTCCAATATAATTAGAGGCTTCTTGTGACTGCCTTGTCATCTCTTTTTTATTCAGGTGTTGTCCACAAGTTTTTTGTTTTCTCCTCCCTTTTGCTGTATCTGTTGTTATGGAGGGAATCGGATGACTCATTGCTGCCGATGAATATAGCATTGCCACTGTTGCCACAAAATGAAGAGGTCTGTAGGGTGCACAGGGGAATTGGAGGGAGCAGTTAAAGGCTGTTCCAAGAGTCAGGTGATAAATGGCAGTTGCTTAGAACAGGGCAGTCGTGCTCATGGTAATGAGAAATGTTTGCAACTTGACATGTGCTGTAGATAAAGCCCAAAGTACTTGGGTCAGAGAAAAAGAGAAGAGCCAACCATCCTTTTGCCCCAAGCAGTCTCCCAGTCATGCAGGGGAGCACAGCCCAAGGTGCGTTTGCAAAGCTGGACACTGGTAGTACTCTGAGTGTTGCTTTATTTGGGCTGCCTTTGGGGTAGAGGAGTTCCTGCAGGTTATGGGAACTAAAACACACACATCCGTGACAATTCAGCCATCCACCATTCCTGTTACACCCAGACATTGTCTTGCCTCAAATAGGTCCCCCTTCAAGACTCTCATTGCAACAACGGCACTGGCTTACAGCTTTTTACTTCCCTGGAATCCAGGTCAGCAATTGCACTAGGTCCTCTAGATCTCTGATCCCCCGTCTACACCAGATCTTCCCAGAATTTCCACTTTCTCCCTCCTGACTTCACTTGCCTTCTTTTTAGCCTTATTTCCATAGAACAGGTTTTCAGTTGTTCCCTTGCCAATACCCTGGATTTACGTGCTCCTTTTGGCTTCATATCTCCCACTTGGCAAAACTCCAGTGACAGATAAATCCAATGCTGCCTTCTCCAGATGTCCCCTCAGGTATCGAAGGGCTGCTAGAGGCAATCATACAGCCCTGCTATCACTCTAAATTCACAATAAATTCATCAGTGGAGCTGAGAACTCAACACTGCTCAATCATCCTCCTATAGTTCTTTCTTTCCTTTTCTTAAATTGTGAAAATATATGATACATACAAAGACTGTATGAAATGTATATGTACAGTTTCAGAAATAATCACAGTGAGAATACCAATGGAACCAGGACTTAGGTTGAGAACCAGGGCACGGCCAGCACACGAGAACTCCCCTTTGTATCCTCTCCCCATTGCTTGCCCTCGTACCCTTTCCCTACCACCTCCCTCCCAGAGGCAGTCAGTGTCCTGATATTCATGTCCCTGCCCGTTTAAACTCTTACCCCTAGATAACTGTGCTTGTTTTTGAACTTTTGTGGAGAGAACCATACTCTGTTTACAGTCACTTCCTTGTAGCATCAATATTATGTGAGATCCACCACATTGATAAGGGTAGTTTGTTTATTCATGCTCACTGTTGTTTGATATTCTGTTATATTTATTTGATCTACTATTAGTTGATGTTTGGGGAGTTAATATATTTTTGCTATTATTCATTCATTCACTGAACAAATATTTCCTGAGCACCTACTATATGCTAGGTACTACTTTAGCAATTAGGACAAAATTGGTAAAATTTTCAAAACAGGTAAAATTCCCTTCCCACAGCAGTATCCTAGGAGCAGCTGATGACAATAAACAATTTTTAAAAGATAAATTATATTGTATGTTAAAAATGAGAAGTGTTGGGGTGTCTGGGTGGCTCTGTTGATTAAGCATCCAACTTTGGCTCAGATCATACTCTTGCAGTTCATGGGTTCGAGTCCCATGTCAGGCTTTGCACTGACAGCTTGGGAGCCTGGAGCCTACTTTGGATTCTGTGTCTCCCTCTCTCTCTGTCCCTCCCCGGCTCACACTCTGTCTCTCTCTTTCTCTCTCTCTGTCTCAAAAATAAACATTAAAAAAAATGTTAACAAGAAGTGCTATTTACGAATGAAAGCTGGGGAAAAAGTGAAAAGTACCAGGGTTAAACAGGCTGCAATTCTATATTTCCCACTGAGTTGACCTCTAAGCCAGGAATTGAAGGGGTTGAAGATGGTGCCATGAGGCCATCTGAGATGAGGTGTTCCAGCAGAGGCAGGAACCAGTGTAGCCGTTTCAAGGTAGGACTGCTACAGAAGGGTCTGTGCAATGCACTTTGGGTACTAACTACAGAGTTAGGCCAAACTTCAAGGTTAAGGCCACAGTCCCCATGAGATTCCAATAACTTCAGACACAAGCTACAAGTCTGGGGGTCCCCGGGCCACCCAACTTCTGACCAATTGGCTACCAATTTAGAGGTTCCCATTATCTTCTCAAGCTTGATAATTCACTAGAAGAAGTCACAGATTTCAGGTAAGCACTCATGATTACAGTCCTATCAATAACAAAACATATTCACATGAGGACTAGCCAGAAAAGGAGTCTCATAGGGCTCTGGGAGACTGGGAGAGTCCCAAACACAAGTTTCCATGTCCTCTCTGCACAGAGTCAGAATGTGTCACCTTACAAGCACGGAATATTGTTAATCAGGGAAGTTCACCTGAGCTTTTGTGTTCAGAGTTTTATTTCTGTCTCCAGGGCTTTATTACATAGGCATGATTGAATTCCATTGCCCATGTGGTTCAATCTCCAACCTCCTCCCCCTCCCCAGTAGTTGGACTGATGTCACGTGACTCAAGATCCCAACCCTCTCATCACATGATTAGTCTTTCTGGTATGACTAGCCTTGATCTTGAGTCACCTTGTTAGCTTTAACTCAGCTGTGGTCTCAATAACATGAATAACAAAGATACTTCTATTTGGGAAATTCCAAAGATTTAGAGTCCCCCTGTCAGGAATCAGGGGACAAAAGCCAGCCAATTTCTTTATTACACATCCTGTATGGCTAGAAAAGAGTAAGCAGCCCCAAGAATAAAAAGGAGATGCAATCAGAGAGCTAATAGGGCTAGATCCCTTTGATTGTTCCAGCACCTGTTTCATGGCGCCTAGGTGCAAGAGTTCTCTTAGGTGTAGGCTGGATTTACAACTGCTGATTCATAGGAAATGCACATGTTCAACTCTACTGGGAAATATCCAATTGTTTTCTAAAGTGGTTATAACAAAATACACCTCTACCAGCAGTGTGTAGAGTTTTCATTGTTCCAATCTATGGTAAGTAGAATAATGGCCCCCAAAAAGTCCATGTCCTAATCCCGCAAATTTGGGAATATGTTTTCTTACATAATAAAAGGGACTTTGCAGATGTAATTAGTTAAAGATCTTGACTTGAGGAGATTGGGCAGGGAGGAACATAATCACGAGGGCCTTTATAAGAGAGAGACAGGAAGTGACGCCTGGGTGGCTCAGTCAGTTAAGCGGGTTAAGCTTCCAACTTTGGCTCAGTTCACAATCTTATATTTGAGCCCCACGTTGGGCTCTGTGCTGACAGCTCAGAGCCTGGAGCCTGCTTCGGATTCTAGGTCTCCCTCTCTCTCTGCCCCTCCCCCACTCGCTCATGCATGCTCTCTTTTTCTCTCTCTTTCTCTCTCTCAAAAGTAAACATTAAAAAAATAAAAAGAGAAACAGGAGGGTCAAAGTCATAGAAGGAGATGTGATAATAGAAGCAGAGGTCAGAAAGAGTGAGAGAGAGATTTGAAAATGCTACACTGCCGACTTTGAAGATGGAGAAAGGTACTACAAGCTAAGGATTACAGACCTATAGAAGCTGGAAAAGTCAGGGAAACAGATTCTCTCCTGCATCTCCAGAAGAAACCAACACTGCCAACACCTTAAATTTATCCCAGTGAGACTGACACTTGGACTCCTGACCTCTAGGATGATCAGATAGTAAATTTTTATTGTTTTAAGCCACAATATGTGATAATTTGTTACAGCAGCAGCAATAGGAAATTAATATATAATTCTTGCCAATACTTCATTAAACATTGACTTTTTTCTCAATTTTTGCCAATCTGTTGGTTGTATAGTAATATCTCATTGTGGATTTAATTTTAATTTTCTTGATGATAAATGATACCAAACATCTTTTCAGATGTCTTAGTCATTTGGATTTACTTTTTAGTAAAATACCTATTCAAGGTTTTTCCTCAGTTTTCTATTGGTTGTTCTTTTTCTTATTGATTTAGAAGCTTTCTATATATTCTAGGTGCCAATGCAATGAGATTTAAATGTGTTACGTTTTGGGAAATGTCCTGTTATTTGGACAATCTTATCCCCATTTGTGGCTTATACTGTTGCTCACTTTGTGCTGTCTGTTAATGGAAAGAATGTTTTAATTTGTGTAATAGAGTCCCATTTAGGCTCTCTTCTTTTATAGTTTGAGTTTTTCAATCTACTTATCTCTAAATTCTCCAAATATTCCCAACAATTTCAAGTCCTCCAGACATTTCCCAAACTCCAGGTTTCTAATTCCCTCCCTGACAATGATGATTCTTCATCTTTTACCTCATAGGGAAATTCAAAACCATCACCAGGAACTGTCTCAACTATCCCCAAATTTATACATTTGTCTGCATCCATTCTTCCCTCCCTCCTCTCATAATGGAGAACACTACACCTTCCTCTCACATCACTCTCTTGTCCTCTGTCCTGGATGCTATTCCTCCCTACTTCCTCTTTCATACTGTGCATTCCAGTATATCTTCTCTTATTTCTCCATTTAATGTCCTCCATATAAACATCTAACTTTCTTCATTTTCGAAGAATACCCACTATGCCTCCTAGGTTCCATCCTGCCTTCTCTTCCCATTCAGAGCCAGGATTCTCAGCAAGATTGTCTCCTCCAATCTGCCTGTACTTCTGTAGCATAGTTAAAATATATATATTTGGGCTTTGTTCCCAATTCCTGACAGAGCTCTTAAATATCTTGGAATTTCCTGAGTGATAGAAGCATCTTTTGTTCTAATAAGATGACTCCTGGTGGACCCCTAGATAACTTCAAAATGGAGGCTGGGTGCCAGAAGGACCAAACCTTGATTTGAAGCCTGGAAATTTCAGCCCCATCCTTTAACCTCCAATGGAAATTAAAGGAAAATTGGATGCATATATTTGAAAAGAAGAAGGACCTAAAATCAATCATCTAAGAGTCTCCCTTGGAAAACTAAGAAAAGAAGAGCAAGTGAAATACAAGCAAGCCAAAGAAGAGAAGTAATCAAAATTAGAGCAGAAATCAATAGAGAAAATCAATGAAACCAAAAACTAGTTCTTCGAAAATATCAAGAAAATGGATAAGCCTCTAGCTAGGGGAAGAAATAGAGTGGACACAAATTACTAACACCAAAACTGAAGTAGGGACATCACAACAGATCCCATGGACATTAAAAGAATAATAGAGAAATATTACAAACAACTCTATCTCTACAAATCTGGTAACCTAGCTGAAGCAGACCAATTCTCCGAAAAAACATAATCTGCCAAAACTCACACAAAGGACAAATACACAATCTGAATAGGTCCAAATCTATTAAAGATATTGAATCAATAATTTGTAACCTTACAAAATAGAAACTACCAGGTCCAAATGGGTTTACTGATGGTATCTGCCAAACATTCAAGAAATAAATTACACCAAAGTGTAATCCAGAAAATGGAAGTACAGGGAATATTTCCTAACTCATTCTGTGAGGCCAGCATTACCCTAAGATGAAAGCCAAAGACAATATAAGCAAAGATTCAGCGATTTAAGAAAATATAATCTATGTGCATCCTTAGCTGGGCCCATGGAAACTACAATAGGAACAAAATTCTGAAGGCAGGAAATGTGTGAGAGGACCAGTGATCACCTTCTGCAGTGGGATCTCCTGCTCTTCCCCCAGCACCTGGCCTCTACCAGACATGACCAAAATTCACCTGACATTTGGATTGTGTCTGCATATTAGGCATTAGTAAAGCTGGATGTGTCTACTTTAAAATTTTTTAATGTTTTTTATTTATTTTTGAAAGATGGAGAGAGACAGCATGAGCAGGGGAGGGTCAGAGAGAGAGGGAGACACAGAATCTGAAGCAGGCTCCAGGCTCTGATCTAGCTCTCAGCACAGAGCCTGATGCAGGGCTCATGAACCATGAGATCATGACCTGAGCTGAAGCCAGACGCTTAACCAACCAAGCCACCCAGGCACCCTTGGATGTGTCAATTTTAAATAAATAGATATGTTGGAGCACCTGGGTGACTCAGTGGGTTAAACATCCAACTCTTGATTTCAGCTCAGGTCATGATCTTGCAGTCATGGGATAGAGCCCTGTGTCAGGCTCCAGCTCAGTGCAGAGCATGGAGCCTGCTTAGGATTCTCTCTCTCCAGCATTCTCCCACTTGTTCTCCGCCCCTTTCAAAATAAACAAATAATCTGAAGAAGATAAAAAATTTAGATACGTACATACATATATACATACATACACAAAAATTGGGTCATTTGCTTACTCAACGGTGGAAACCACTGCTATATACAAAAAACAATATTTACCTATTAAGTACCAGCTCTGTGCTGAGTACATAATGTGGATTATTGTATTTAATTCTCATAGCTCTATGAATTGGATCCCAATATAACCTTTACTGAGGTTCAGAGATAACCAAGTGTCACTCAATTACTGAGGATTAGATAAAAATCCAGACATTTCTAACCCTGATCAGAGCCATTGCTCTTAACCACATTTATTATGATGACCATATTTGGGACAGTATCCTCATTCTTTGTTTAGCACAGTAGCCCTTTTTTAATTGTATACAAATCAAGCACAACCTTATGCTCCACCTTTACCATGACCCAAGGTTTTAGTCTCTTCTCATCAGGAGAGTGGAATCCAGATCTGCCCCCAGCGGCCCTTGCCTTCAGCTCCTGGATCTCCAAATAGAATGATCGTAGGGCTCTGTCAGGGGTCAAGTCAGCCCTTCTCTCTATTTGGTCTTATCCCATTTTTTTTCTGGAAGACTACCTTAAATATCTGAATTTCTGATTTGGAAATGCCACACTTACATTTCTATCATTGACCCATGTTTTTCCTATTTCTCTAATCTGTTGTTGGTCATTTCAGTACAAATTTGGCAAGAAGTTAGAGTTGCATACAAACGTAGCCATTTTATATGAGAGTCTGTTGCATCAAGCACAAAATAGAAGTATTCTTTCCTGCCTATAGGGCATAATTATGGGCAAGTTTTCTGAACTGAGACATTCTATCTCATCTGAGGTAAGAATTCATACCTTAAGCTATTCCAAAGTATGTACCTTTGCCAAGTTAGCAGGGCCAGGAGGAGCTGAAAAGTAAGGAAATGGCGTGGGGGAGACCTTCAAAATGCCTCCAGGCTATACTTTTCTGTTAACCCCTCCTGGCCCCACAGTTTACAAAGTTCTTTCTATGGTTATGGTTTTCAGTATGACTTCTGTGGGCTCCTGAGGAGTGGGAAGGAGGCTGAATGTGAGACCCCAGAGCCCCCAGTTCCAACTTCATCCAAGCAACTGTATGTGTATTTATGCTAGAAACATGGTCTGAGTCTTGATCAGGATACCATAAGCATACTTGAACCAGGATGTGAGAGGCACATGGGGGCTTCTGAGGCTCAGTCCTTATCCTGAGCCAGGATGTCTTACGGGGGAGCCAAAAAGACCCTGCCCTCGGGAAGTGGTGCAGAGTCCAGCCCTAGCTGTACCAAAGGCTAGGGTTCAATCTGTCTCTTAAAGACGTCCAATTTCTCTAATTTCACAGAAGATTGGGGATTAAAACAAAAACACTTTACTACATAGAAAGGAAGAGTATAGTAGCAAAGCACAACACTTACTTGGGACAATGGCCAAAACTGAATCCCTCCACTCTGGAGAGCTTCTGCCCGTGAGGGAAGAGTGCTCCCACTGCAGCTGCTTCTGCTCCAGCTACCATGGCCTGCTGGCCACTGCCCTATAAGCAGCAGGTTGTGCATGCTGTGATGTTCCAAGGCCAACCAGCGCCTCTGCTCCTGCTTCTGAAACTGAGGAATGCAGGTGGTGTCAGTGGTGTCACGCTTCAGGTACCTTGGAGGCTCAGGAATTTACAACTCTACAGTCAAATCCAGCTTCATACAAAGATTGGAAAGCCCACTTCTGCCTTAGGGGTCCTTAGCAGCTGGCCACTAGGATATGTTATGCTAAGTCAGCACCAAGGACAGAGCCCAGGCCTGCTGGTGGTCAGGCTAGAAGGGCCTCTTTACTGACACTAGGAAGGGTCAGGGTAGGGGTGTGCCCAAGTGTCCTGCAAATGTCACAGGCGGCTGGTATGCCCCTTCCTCTCATCACAACCAGAGTTATCTAGCTGCACCTTCTAAAGTATGAGGCGCCAAGTCACTTAGGGGCTGGGAGGCCAAACATCAAGTATAAATGGATGCCATGAGAGGACTGGATATTGGGCAGACTCCCTGGATAGAAATATGTGATGTGTTCTCCAAACTGTCAAATTCTGCCTGATCAACACAGACTGATCTCATGGCTCTACATCCTGGCCAAAACATGTGTTCTCTCTCTGGTTTGAATGCTTACACTGCTGATTCTGAGATGTTTGCTTCCAAAGGGCCCTTGAATTGGGAAAGAAAATGCTTTTATGGGCCCAGAACTTCATATGGAGAAATCCTGACAGCAGTAAGGGCCACTGCAAGAGCAAGGAAGTCTCGCTGGAATGACACTTCAGGTTCCAACATGGCTGCTGGTTGGGCAAGGCTCCATCTGAATTGAAAACCCCTGTTCCAAGCACCACTTAGTGGTGCAACATTGTTCCTTCTCTCCTGAGGGGCTACCTTCTAATGACCACTTCCTTTATATCCTGCATACACTAATCTCTCCTCTCTTCTGATCACCATAGCAACCCTTTGGGATGGGTACTGCTGCTACTCCCATTTTCCAGACAAGAAACTGAGACTTAGAGTGGTGAGTCCAGAACTAACCCAGATATGCCTCACACCGATGTTTCTGTTCTGTACTACATGGCTCCAAGGGCAGAGAATTCCTGGGGCAATTAATCTGGAGTAAAAGATACACCATAACTTGGCTACATATCCTTCCTTCTCTGGGCAGTTGAAGGCGATTTGGATTTGGGGGTCAGACAACAAATACCATTGCTTGGTGCTGGGCTTAGGAGGTCTCTGCTCCTGAAGCCAAGAGTCTGGCAGGAAGGCCAACATTAATGCACACATAATCATGCACTGTCAACCTCCCAGACTCTGTTATTCTCCTACTCAATGAAAGCATGACAATCATGTCTTTCTCACAGCATGGCCCAAGAGAGGAATTTCACTAAAAGATGTCTAGCCCAACATACATGCTCAGTAAACATGACCTCTTTCCTGGCTGCATACTGGGAACCTGTGAATTGAACCTATTCCTTCTGGACACTGAGTCACTGGCAGCAGGCCTCCACCTGGGGGCTGTGAAGGTGGCACGGCCCCTGCATGGTGGCATCATGGTGGGCCTGCTATCCTGGGGGTGGAGTGCATGGGATCTTCCCCATAGCCACTCCCCTGTCACTTAGATTTCCTTTACTCCTATGCTTTTGTAGGTCAGTTTGTGAGCATCTCTGGCCCATGATTCTCTTCTTTGGAACCCCAATGTGCCTCTCAGTAAGGGAATTGCTTGGAGCCCACAGGGCATGGGAATCTGGAGGGAAGGGCTGGTATCCCAAACTGAGAGTCAAAGGAGGATACTAGGGATACCTACACTGGAGACAAAAAGAGCTGTGCCCCCAGAGGGCTTGGAGGCAGCCACGTTCCCTTCCCAGATCTGCCACTTACTGTCACTTGTACCCTGAGAGCAGCAGTTACCACATCAGTAAAGTGAAATAAACTGAGGCCCCTTCTTCAGATAAAGTAGAAGGGAACACATGGAAGACACCAGTACAGTGTCCAGCACATGGTAATGGAACGGAGGCTGATGATACATACACATACCTTCCAAAATGTGCTAAACTAGTCCAGCAGGGCAAGCTCTTCAACACTGGAGACTGGTTTTTAATATTGGACACATTCATTTGAGAGTGATAAATGCCTGGATGCTGATAGCATTTCTCCAGAAGCATAGTCAGTGCCCTGTCTCCCACACAGCACACTGAGCCTCTTTGGAAGAAAAGTATGGTTGGTCTTGAAGAGGAAGGGCATGGAGCCCTGTAGGCCACGTTGCCTGTTTCTCTCACCTCCCAGGCTCCTGACCCAGAATATGTCAGGACACCAATGATGTGTGGATGTCCCCTTCTTCACTCCTTTCTCCCCTAAAAAGGGGAGAGCCACACGCAGAGGGAGTTATGTTCCCACCAGTTGAGCACTCCTTTCTGGAGGTTGATGTGTTTGTCAAAATCCAACTTCCATCTCTTCTCACAAATTAAATGACTCTTCTCATTCGGGTAAAAAAAAAAAACAAACCCTAATGTAGATAAAAAGTTCCTATGTAGGTGCAGCTGTTAACAATAACTGTGGTTTTTTTGGGGGGGGGTTATTTATTTTGAGGGAGAAAGAAACAGAGCACAAATAGGGGAGGGGCAGAGAGAGATAGAGAGAGACATAGAATCCAAAGCAGGCTCCAGGCTCTGAGTTGTCAGCACAGAGCCTGACATGGGGCTCAAATTCACAAGTCATGAGATCATGACCTAAGCCCAAGTCAAATGCTTAATCCACTGAGCACCCAGGTGCCCCCACAATATTTTTTTTAATTTTTAATGTTTATTTATTTTTGAGAGAGAGAGACAGAGTGTAAGCTGGGAAGGGGCATAGAGAGAGGGAGACATAGAGTCCGAAGCAGGCACCAGGCTCTGAGCTGACAGCACAGAGCCCAATGCGGATTCGGACCCACAAACCATGAGATCATGACCTGAGCCAAAGTCAGATGCTTAAACAACTGAACCACCCAGTGCCCCACAACAATATTTATTTTTAATCTAAACAGATTATAACTGATTAGAAAATTTTCTCCATTCTTCTGATTTATCTGCTTCTAAATGTCAACTCCAAGAAAGCAGACAATGGGTTCTGGGTTGGGAAGGCCCACAAGCCAAAGACCTCCTAGAGAAGAGGGGAGGAAGAATATGTGAAAGAGGAAACAAGAGGGTTTTCAAAGGGCCAGAGCTGGATGATATTGCTTCATCCTAGATGCATGGGGCCATGTCCTCAGCACATGCTCATTAAATAAGTGAATGAGTGAATGAATGCATAGAAAAAACAGACACAAAAGTGGGAAATGCAAGGAAAGACTCATGTTCACTTAATTGGGCAAGATGGCCAGTTGGGTCTTGTTACATTCACATACTGTGGGGAAAAAATAGGCAGCCATTTTACAAAGGAGGAAACTAAGCCCTGATAAGTTGAGAAACTTGCTTCAAGACAATGGCAGGGATTAGGCAGAGTTGAGACCACCCAGCTACAGGCCCGTTCCATCCATTGTGAGGCTTCTTACCTGATCTTGAGTTGTTCATAGCCAGACCCCCAACCATTCTTCTAGGTTAAACCAGAAGCACTTCCTCTGATGACTGTGAGATTGGAACCACAGCTGCCCCTGGAGGGGGTGGCCCATAAACCCCTACCTAGGGGATGAGGGATGGGAGTAGGTGTTCTGGGCAGGCACCTTCGGCCTCCTCCCAGGGCAGCAGTATCTGTGCCGTGTGAGCTCACCACAGTGGGTCTCTGGTCCTGACTTTCACACCACTGTATGCTTCCTACCATGACCAGCCCTCCTCAGTCAGGGGCAGTGGAGCAGCGGCCTTACCCCCCATCTCTAGGGCCAAACCCGACAAGGGCCTGGCATGGTGGAGTGAGTGGCGTTGAATGGACCTCTGCTGCTCTGTCTGCAGCATAGCTAATGGCTGGTAAAATAACACAGAAAATGAAAACTGAGGCTGAGAGCCCAGAAAAGTAGAACAGAGGAGATAGATGAAGGAAGAGCAGAAAAGGAATAGGAAAAGATAAAGAAAAAGCAGAGATAATTGTGGAAAAAGAAAGAGTAAAACTGAAGAATAAAATCTGAAGGAAAAAACAGTGTGTGTGTGCACCTATGTGTGCACATCCATGCTTGGGCATGTGGAGTGCAATGCATGTCTATGTGGGTGTTTATACATGAAGCAGGGGCAGGGGGGATATGTGTGACACTGCATGTGTGAGCAGAGAAACCCATGGGCACCCCCAGGCTGAGCGTGAGCATCAATCGTATGCCACCACCGTGGGCTTAGGCATCATCATGGGGGGCACTGCCAGCAAAGGCAATGAAGCTTGTTGGAATCTCTGGAGTTCTGAGGGGTTGGAGCCATGTTGGTAGGGTGGTTGGCTTTTTCTGCTCCTGTAAATTCCCGTAGAGTCTGGCCACCCAGACAGAACCTCTCAGAACCACAGACAGGCCAGCCTGGTGCAGGCACTTTCCAAACTTGCTTGCAGTGAGGTGAAGGGCAGTCTTGGACACTGAAGACACCTCAATGCATAGGTGCTGTACAAAATGTGTTCTGTGTTCATTTACATGTTCATCTTTTAAGAGAGGAATGTCTGTGGTACAGATGAGAGGATGAAACTAATGAGGTCAGTTTTCCAGTCCCTGTGGCCATAAATTTATATAATAACAAAATATCTATTTTAGGAAGTCCTATCAGGAGAAGTCTAAAAGACGGGTTGTGTTGGAGGCTCTGAGGGGAAGGAATCACAAAAGCAGAGGGGCCTGGGCTACTGAGGAGTGAGGGTTTGGGATTTGAGGAGGCAATAATTGGGGGGTTAGCGCCTGTCTCCTTCCCCTTCACTTGCTCCAGGACAGAGGCAGTAGGTGCAGAGACTTGGGCTTCAGAGGCCAGAGAGAGCCTGGCCAACTCCCCAAAGGACAAGTAACCCTTTCCAGGAACCTCCACCACTGGAGCTCACAACTGACTGCTGGACTTACACGTGTTCCTTTGAAGGGGGTGCTGCAGGAAGTAACAGAACATTCCTCTGTGGGTAAACAGGAAATGGCAAAGACAAGAATGAGCATAACCATGTGTCCCTATAATTTAATGCAAACCCAAGGAAAACAAACACAAAAGAGGAAACCAATGCATCCAATGGTAACCAACATTTAAGGACCCAAAGTTAATTGAGAAAATGGAATAAACTTTAGAATAAGTATAAATTAGTATCCACAAGAAGTGGAAAAAAAAGCCAGGAAAATATTTAATTACAAACCTTCTGTGTCTCCCTCTCTCTCTCTGCCCTTCCCCCAGTCTGTCTCTCTCTCTCTCTCTCTCTCTCTCTCTCTCTCTCTCAAATATAAAAATAAACAAACAAACAAACATTTTTTTAAAAAGCTCACGATACCAACTGTTGGTGAAAATTTGAGGAAACTAGAACACTCACACATTGCTGGTGAAATTTAAATGATGCTACTTTGGAAAAACATTTTGGCAGTTTCTTTAAAAGGTAAACATAAATTTACCATATAACCCAAGAAATTCTACACCTAAGTATCTACCCAAGAGAAATGAAAACGTATCCCCACACAAAGATGTATATACAAAGGTTTATAGCAGCATTATTCACGGTAGCCAAAAGGTGGAAATGACCCAAATGTCCATCAACTGGTAAACCAAATGTAGCGTATCCATACAAAGCAATATTATTTGGCAATGAAAAGTAATGAAGTACCACACAGATGAACCTTAAAAACATTATGAAGAATTTAAGAAATCAGAGGCAAAAGACCACCCATCAGATGACCTAATTTTTATGAAATGTCCAAAAAACACAAGCAGAATCTACAGACAGAAAGTAGATTAGTTACTCCCTAGGACTGTGAATAGGAATACTTACTGAAGATGGGCATAAAGGATCTTTTTCGGTGATGGAAATGCTCAGAATTGAATTCTGGCAATGGTTGTACAACTCTTTAAGTTTACTAAAACTTAATGTGTACACACACACACACAAATAGTGATAATCTCAGTGAAATTCCAGACTTCCAAAAACAAAGGTACCTAAAACTTCCAGAGATTTAAAATAAAAGATTTCATCTGAAGGAACAGAAATATACATAAAGCTTCTTTTCCACAAATATTCAACTTACATGGAATAATATCTTCAAAATCCTGAGTGAGAATTATTTTTATTTTTTTATGTTTATTTTTTGAGAGTGAGAGAGAGAGAGACAGCTCAAGTGAGAGAGCAGAGAGAGGGAGAGAGACAGAAGTCTGTCAGCAAAGAGCCCAACATGGGACTTGAACTCACAGTTCATGGGATCATGACCTGAACCAAAACCAAGAGTCGGACACTTAACCAACTGAGCCAGGCACCATCAGAATAATTTTTTTAAGTTGATTTATTTTGAGAGAGCGCGCTCTCAACATAGTACTGAGAGTTCTAGCAGAGCAATTAGTCATGAAAAAGACATAATAAGCACCCAAATTGGAAAGAAAAAAGTAAAATTGTTTCCATTTGCAGACTTTATATGTAGTCTATGTGCTGCTGAAGCAAGCACCAGACTCTATATGTAGATAATCAAAGGAAGTCACACACAAAAATTGTTAGAGCAAATAAATGATTCAGCCATGTTATAGGATATAAAATTGGTACACAGTTTGTATTTTGATATACGTGCAATGAGCAATCCAATGGAATTTTTAAAATTCCGTTTACAATAGCATTGAAACGAGTAAAATAATTAGAAATAATTTTAACCAAGAAACTTAAGGATTTTTAGACTGAAAACTACAAAATGTTGCTGAAAGGAGACTTAAATAAATGAGAAGACGTCTCATGTTCACTGACTGGAAGACTTAATATTGTTAAGATGACAATACCATTCAAAATGCTCTAAAGAATCAATGTAATATCTATCAAAATCCCAATGGTGGTTTTTACAGAAATTTTTTAAATCCATCCTAAAATTCATATGGACTATTAAGAGCCCCAAATAGACAAAACATCTTGAAAAAGAAGAACAAAGCTTGTGGTCTCACCATTTCTGATTTCAGAATTTACTACAAATCAACAGTAATGAAAATAGTGTGGTATTGGCATAAAGACATACATGTAGACCAAGGGAGGAAAATATAGAGCCCAGCAATAAATTCTTACATATGTAATCAAATGATTTTTGAAAAGGGTGCCAAGACCATTCGATGGGAAAGATAGTCTTTTCAACAAAAAGTGCTGGGAAAACTGGATATCTACCTGCAAAAGAATGAAGTTAGACCCTTATTTAATATCATGTATAAACATTAACTCAAAATGGATCAAAGACCTGGGGCACCTGGGTGGCTCAATGAGTTGAACCTCTAACCTCAGCTCAGATCATGATCTCAAAGGTCTGTGAGTTTGAGCCCCACATCGGGCTCCCTACTGTCAGGGCAGAGCCTGCTTCAGATCCTCTGCTCCCCTCTCACTCTGTCCCTCCCTCACTCATGCTTTCTCTCTCTCCCTCTCTGTCTCTCTCAAAAATAAATAAACTTAAAATATGGATCAAAGACCTAAAAATAAGAGCTAAAACTATAAAACTCTTAAAAGGAAACATAGATGAAATTTTCATGACATTGGACGTAGCAATGATTTCTTGGATTAAACACCAAAAGCACAGTTTTAGAACCCTTATAGATTGCTGATGAGAATCTAAAATGGTGCCACTGCTATGGGAAACAGTTTGGCAGTTCCTCAAAAAGCTAAACATGGATTTACTGTATGATTCAGCACTTCTACCCCTAGGTATTGATACCTAGAAATAGACAGCCATGGGAGAGAAACAAGAACTGAAATAAATATTTGTATCTCAGTGTCATAGCAGCATTATTCACAGTAGCCAAAAGGCAAAGACTTCAGTGACATCAACAAATGAATGGACAAACAAAATGTGTTATGTATATATATACAATGAAATTTATCCAGACACACAAAAGAGTGAAGTTCTGATACACAGCATGGATGAATTTTGAAAACAATGTACTAAGTGAAATAAGCCAGACACAAAAGTACAAATATTGTATAATTTCCCCTATAGAAGGCACCCAGAATAGGCAAATCCAGAGACTAAAAGTAGATTAAAGATCACCAGGGGCTGGGGAGAGGCTGGAGAGTTTTTGTTTAATGGATACACAGTTTCTTTTTGGGATGATGAAAAAGTTTTGGGAATGGATATTGGTAATGGTTATATAACATTGTGAATGTAATTGATGTATAGAACACTCTAAATGGCAAATTTTTATATGTCTTTTCCACAACTTTTTAAAATTAGCAATTTAATATACCAAAACCACTGAATTGTACATGTTACATGTGTCAATTCTATGTCATGTGAATTATATCCCAGTAAAGTTATTTCTCATATGTAAAACAGTGAACCTAGATTCCTATCTTACACCACTCACAAAAATTAACTCAAAGTGGATTAAAGACTTAATTGTAAGGCCTAAAACCACAAAACTCCTAGAAGAAAACATGGAGGAAAAGCTTGTTGGCATGGGTCACGGCAATGGTTTTTTTGAGAGGACACATCAAGTAAGAGCAACAAAATAAAAATAAACAAGTGAGACTACATCACACCAATAAGCTGCTGCACAGCAAAGGAAACAGTCAATAAAATGAAAAGGCAACCTACTGACTGAGAGAAAATATTCCCAAATCCTATATCTGGCAAGAGTTAATCTAAAATATATAAAGAATTTGTAAAACTCAATGGCAATAAACCAAATATTCCAATTTGAGCAAACGAACTGAACACTTTTCCTTTTATTTTTTCAATATTTATTTTTGAGAGAGAGAAAGCATGAGAAAGATGGGGAAGGACAGAGAAGAGAGAGAGAGACAGGGTATCTATCAAAGCAGATTCTGTCTTGACAGCAGAGAGCCCACTGTGGGACTCAAACTCATGAACCATGAGATCATGACCTGAGCCAAAGCTGGAAGCTTAACCGACTGAGCCACCCAGGCACTCTGGACATTTTTCCATAGAGGACATTCAAATGGCCTACAGGTACATGAATGTAAATCAAAACCACATGAATTATCACCTCACACCTGTTAGAATGGCTATCATCAAAAAGAGAAAAGATAGGGGCGCCTGGGTAGCTGAGTAGGTTAAATGTCCAACTCTTGATTTCAGCTCAGGTCATGATCCCACAGTTCATGGGATCGAGCCCCACGTTGGGCTCTACACTGACAGTGTGAAGCCTGTTTCAGATTCTCACTCTCCCTCTCTCTCTGCCCCTCCCCCACTTGTGCACTGTCTCTCTGTCTCTGTCTCTCTCTCTCAAAAAATAAACAAATAAACATGGAAACAATTTTTTAAAAAAAGAGTAGAGATAAATGTTGTCAAGGATGTGGAGAAAAGGGAACTCTGTTCATAAAACAGAGTTCATGAAAATATAAATTAGTACAGCCACTATGAAAAACAGTATGGAGGTTCCTCAAAAAATTTAAAATAGAATTACCAGATGATCTAGGAATTTCATTTCTGGGTATATATCTGAAGGAAACAAAGTCACTATGCTGATGATAGATCTGCACCACCATGTTCATTACAACATTATTTACAGTAGCCATGATATAGAAACAACCCAAGTGTCCATTGATGGATGAATGAATAAAGAAAATATGAGGTATGGAGACATAATATATAATACAGATAGATACATATGGGTATGTATATATGGATCGATATGGGTATAATGAAATCATCAAAAAAAAGGAGAATCTGGCATTTGAGACAACAGAGACAAATACTATATGATCACTCTTACCTGTGAAATCTTAAAAAAATCAAACTCGTAGAAAAAGAGATCAGATTTATGGTTTGCTAGAGGCAGGAGATGTGGGTAGGGAACTGGGTGAAGGTGGTCAAAAGGTGCAAACCTCTGCTTCTCAGATAAACATTGGGGACATGATGACAATAGTTAATAGTGCTGTGTTGTATATACAAAGGTTGCAAGAGAATAAATCCTAAAAGTTCTCCTCACAAGGGGAAAACCTTTTTTGTAACTATAGGTGATGGATGCTAACTAAACTTATTGTGGTCATTATTTTGCAATATATGTGTGTGTCAAGTCACGCTGTACACTTTAAACTTATACAGTGTTGTGTGTTCATTATATTTCAATAAAACTAGGAAAAAGCTATTTTAAAAAACTGAGGGGGCATCAGGAAATATTAAAATAGCTCTCCTTATAGTGGGGATTTTTAATGCACTTAACTGAGAAATCAACAGATAAAATGAAAAAAAAATGGATGATAGGAAGATACACAAATAATTTGGATTATTTCATTAAAACCTTTCTATAAGCAATAGAATTAATCTTTTTTTAAAAAAAACAAAAATTTCCTGAGATGTAAACTTCTCAGTATTAAAATCAAAAGTATAATTCAAATAGCCCGTATTTACTGGCTTCAAATGAGTAATCCCAAAATCACAGGACACTTTAAAATAACTGTTGGGTTTGGGGCACCTGGGTGGCTCAGTCAGTTAAATATCTGACTTCGGCTCAGGTCATAATCTCTCAGTTGTGAGTTGAAGCCATGCCTTGGGCTCTGTGCTGACAGCTCAGATTCTGTGTGTCCCTCTCCCTTTACCCCTCCCCTGCTTTGCTCTGTCTCTGTCTCTCAAAAATGAATAAAAATATTTTTAAAAATTTTAAATAACTCTTGGGCTTAAAAGAATATCAAACAGAAATGACCAACCACTGGGAAATGGGTGACAAAGTATTCCACTTTGAAACGTGCAAAATGTTTTCAAAGCAGTATCCAAAGAAAATTTAAAACCTTAAGTGCATTTCTTAGAGAAACAGAAAGCTTAGAAATAAATGAACCACTATCTTAGTTCAAAAGCAGGAGTGCCAACATCAAAATAAACCAAAGGAAAGTTAAATAAACTGATTGTGAAAGAGGAAAGAAAGTAATGAAATAGAAACGAAACCTATGATATTAAAAAAAAAAAAAAAAAAACACCACTCACACGAGTAATGGATAAAACCCAAAGCAGGGCCTCAGAATGTAACAATGTTGATTTGACTTGGACAGGTGATGGGTGGCTCTGCAACCTGGTCAAACTGACCAGGAGAAAATGAGAAAAAAACCAAGACAGGCAGTATGAGGAAATATTAAAGAAGATCAAAGAAATTAAATAAATCAAAGTAGGCCGGTATGTACAATAAAAGGTTTTGAAAACATAGACACTGTGGAGAAATTTACGGAGAAACATGAATTATCAAATAAGTAGGAAAAAAAACCCAATGAACTATAACTGCAAGGGAGGGAATGGATAAGAGACTACAAGGTTTACACTAAAATGCAGTGTCACTTTTTTCAGACAATGTGATTTGTTACCTAGAAAACTCAACTAACAAACTTTAAGAATAATTAGGACAAGTTCCACTAGGTGGAGAGACCCGCTTGTCTATGCCAAGTCCTCCAATCTTATCTATTAGTAATGATGAATTATAACGTATAAAGAAAAATGTCATTCATAACAGAACACTGTTGTAGCACAGCCAGGGGTAAATGAAACAAAAATGTGCAGGACTTACATGGAGAAAATTATAAAATGTAATGCCTATAAATGTATTTGTATGAATAAATACATTGTGCTCTTGGTGGAAGGTTAAATATGATACAAATGTCAGCTTTCCCCCAAATTAGTGCAGAACTTAAATTCAGCATTAATTACAATCACATGAGATTTTCCCAATGAAATTCATGAGATTCTTATATTTGAAGGAGAAAATGTGCAAGAATAGTAAAGACAGTTATGAAAAAAAGAAAGCAATGAGGTAGAAATTCTCCTAGATACATAAAAATATATAATAAACTATTATAATTGAAAGAATATGTAAGAATTCTATATGTTTATATAGAATAGATATTCATTTTTAAAGAGGGTAGTGTCCTGAAACTGGCTCATGCATTTAGGAATTTACTATAAGAACTAGAAATGTGTAAAAACATAGATTCAAAAAATGGTACTGGATTGACTATAATAATGTTAGGGAGCAAGCTCCCCAATACCCAGACAAACCCAGATGATTTATCCTAACAAAATTTTAAAAATTATTTGAAGGAAATATGTTAAGACACATTTACAAGTGAAGAAAACATGATAGAATATATATTTTGAGGTAAGAAAGTCATTCTTAAGACACAAATCACAAAATCTGTGAAATAAATGATTAATATGTTTGGCTACATTGAATTTAAAACAAAAACCTCCTCTACAGGGGCGCCTGGGTGGCTCAGTCGGTTGGGTGGCCGACTTCGGCTCAGGTCATGATCTCACAGGTCATGATCTCACAGTTCATGGGTTCGAGCCCCACATCGGGCTCTGTGCTGACAGCTCAGAGCCTGGAGCCTGCTCAAATTCTGTGTCTCCCTCTCTCTCTGCCCCTCTCCCGCTCGCTCTCTGCTCTGTCTCTCAAAATAAAATAAAGACATTAAAAAAAATTTTTTAATTAAAAAAAAACAGGAGGGGAAGGGGGGAAGAGAGTTGGGGAGAGAGAGGGACGCAAAACCTGAGAGACTATTGAATTCTGAAAACGAACCCGAGGGTTGAAAGGGGAGGGGGAGGGGAAGGGGGAGGGAGGTGGTGGTAATGGAGGAGGGCACTTGTGGGGAAGAGCACTGGGTGTTGTATGGAAGCCAACTTGACAATAAACTATTAAGAAAAAAGAAACCTCAGGGGTGCCTGGGTGGCTCAGTCGGTTAAGCATCCAGCTTTGGCTCAGGTCATGATCTTACAGTTTGTGGGTTCAAGCCCTGCGTCAGGCTCTGTGCTGACAGCTCAGAGCCTAGAGCCTGCTTCAGATTCTGTGTCTCCCTCTCTCTCTGCTCCTCCTCTGCTCTCTCTGTGTCTCAAAAATAAATAAACATTCAAAAAGAGAAGAAAAAAAGAAAAAAACTTCCTCTACAATAAAAGATACTAGATGCAAATGTAAAAGATGAATTACAGTGTGAAAACAACAAACACCACATCTTTAACAGGCAAGACTACAATAGGCAAAACAGTCCCTGTGACATCAGTGAGGAAAATTCAGTGACGCAGGGGTGTGAGGATTGAACAAGTAGGTCAAAGTAGAGGGAATAGAAATGGCCAAGAGACATGAAAAACATGTGCCACCTCAAGATTCAAGATATATTTTTCACTCATCAACTTGGGAAAAGCTGTAAATACTGGTACTACTTAGGACTGATGAGGGTGTACATAAGTAGAGCAATGCTGGAGGCCAATTTGGCCATATCTTCCAAAATGAAAATGCATAATCACTTAGACCAAAAAATTCCACTTCCTGCATATACACACTAAGTAGATTTACAAGAATGTTTATTTAGGATTGTTTGTAATAGCAATGCAAATATATAAGACAAAATAAATAACCCAAATGTCTATCAACATGGAAATATGTAAATAAATTATCACTGTTAAGTGGTTTAGAAATGAGGTTGTCTTATATGCATTAATATGAGACGTCCTCCCAAGATTATATTAAGTGGAGAAACCATATTGCAAAAGCATGAATACATAGAATGCCATTTATGTTAACCATTTATATTTACAGATGAAATCTAAATTATGCAAAAGCAAATTAAGCAAAAAAAAAAACACTGTCAGCAGGGATACACACAACAATTACAATGTCATCTTTGGGGAAGGCCTTGGGCTTGGTAGCAGGGAGGGTGTGGCCATGCAGGAATTCTTTGGCACTGTAAATTTCATTGTTGTAAATAACAGAAAATGTTCATGTATTGTGGGTATAATTAGAAGATAATCAAGTGCAAATATAAAGGATTTGATTTGGTTTGAGGCAACGAACAGGTACATACGAAAGCACCTGCTGAGCTTAGCGATGGTTAACATGGATTCCTGGGCTGCTTTCCCAATCACAAAGACCCAGGAGAGCACGGGAGGCGGTGCGGGCAGAAAGAAGAGGAGAGAACTCAAGTCTCGTCCCAGTCACGGGAGGTACTTTATCCCCAGGGCAGAGAATGTGTGTGTGTGTGTGTGTGTGTGTGTGTGTGTGTGTGTGTGTGTGTGGTGATGTTCCTTTTCTGACTCTGACACATCAATGTCCAGGTTTTTCCACATGATGCCATCCTCTACGGATAATGTGGCATTTCTGAACACAACACCCCAGTCTCTCTTTCTGGATACTCTCCCATGCCACTGATTCCCATTCTTCAAGGTTTGATGCTGGTACTTTCTCAGTCTTACCAGAAGGTGTCAGCAGAATGTTTCAGACACCATCCAGGACTCCTTTCTCCTCCGACAGTCCTTCAACAGTTTGTTAATGGAAACACTAAAGGGCTAAGGTTATCCAGTCGAGCTGGGAGGAGTGACAGACGCAGGAAGCAATATTAACTTCAGGACTGCCACCTAGGCAATTGAGAGTTAAGACTGCCAATGGAGAGACATGTCTTGATTTCTGAAATGTTGAGGTGTAAAAGTGTGTATTTCAGAACTGATTAAATGTATACTTCTCTCCCATCAACTTCAAACACTTAGTGAAGTCATTAATCTGTAGGGAACAGGGGGTGGAGGGTGGGGCAGGAAAGGTGGCGTAGTCCTCTTATAACCCACCACCAATGTGGCGGAGGCAGCTCTAATCCAACTTTACAGATGTTCAGGGAGGTTAAGTCAAGTCCCCAGGGTTACACAGTCAATGAATGACAGAACAATGAATGACAGAACAGGGCTTGATCTCATGACCTGTGGCTCTGAACCCAGTGTTTATTCAGTTACACTTCTAAGGGAGCTTGCTGGAGGAGGGGTTGGGGGCTGGGCTTTGACCATACAGCATGTATCAGACCCTGTAAACGCCCAGGGGGGCCCAGCATGGTTCTCATTGTCCACAGGACCAGACACCGTTGGGGCCAGGAGGGCATTGGGTATGCTATGCTTTGGTTCTGTTTCAGCCCTGACCTGCTGGTGACCTTGCTCTGGACCTCTCATCCCTAGGCTGTAGTGCTGAGACAGCATATTAGACTCGAGTGTCTCTGAGAGCCCTCCCAACTCCTAGAGCTCTGCAATTGGGTGATTTCCAGAAAGAAAACTGTGTGAGATGGTGAAGCCTCATTTCTCTGCCAGGGTGCCCAAGGAGCCTGGTGGTAGTATCTGGACCAAGGACTCTAGGCCTCATCATGCCTGACTCTGTACATAGTAGGTGGTGAAAGACTGTTGATAAAGTTCACTGAACGGAACCCACCCTATCAGGGGGAGTGGCCCCCACAGTCCTCTGGACCGAGAGAATACCTGTGAGCAAAAGCCTTTCACCTTGAATGACTGAGCCCATTTCCTGAGAGCCCAAGGTCATGAAGGGAGAAACTAGGGATGGTGAAACAGGGTCCTTGTTAGCCAGGACAGGCAAGTCCTTCCTTGATCCTAGAGAAAGGCTCAAAGGGGAAATGTAGATGGGCTTCGCAGAGCCAAGGGAGCTGGAGCAAGCCTGATCCACATGTGGACCACCCCATTCCTATTCTGTGGGTTATCTTGTTCCCCTCCTGTCAGCACCCCATTCCCACCTGTGGACCATCCTGCCTACCTCCTAAAGGCAACCCTGCCCTTTCCTGACCAGTCTAACTAGACTCTAGGAGAATTCTACCAGCCTCTGTGTGCCATCTCCCAGAGTAACAGTTGGGATTTCCTGTGGTGCTCCCCAGGTCACTCTGGCTCCACTCTGGTAGAGGTATGACGCTATGGGCTGGGAGATCAGAGGCTGGAGGCAGAGCACAGGCGCACTGGTCAGAGTGGGAGAGGTGGGCTGGATGCAGGGCAGAGCCACGTGAAGAAGACCTCTCTCCTTGCCCCCAGCCCAGGCTTCTCCACGAGAGGGAGACCATCACATAGTCAGATATTGGGAATGGGATTGCTGCTGAAGCCTGCCTTCTGTTTGTCTACCATTAATGAGAATATTATCTCCAAGAAGGGACACTCTCCTTGGCGGCACAGGGTGATCATGGGAGACATTTATCTCAGTAAATGTGAAGCCTAGCCACAGAGATCTGAATGGAAGGAACAGAGATTTCTGCTCCTTGTTAATTTCATGGTTGACTTAACTGTTTTTAAGTGATTATAGCACTGCTGATGATGTGCTTGAAATGCTCTCTTTTGGGGAAGGGGGGGTGGGAAAAAAAAAAAGAAATGCTCTCTTTTTTTTTCTTTCCAGCCAGTTCTTCTCTTTGTCCCAAAAGATTCAGACCTGTAGTTTGAAGCACAAGTTCCTGTGCATTGTGGTCCGTGGGAACATATTCATTTTGCCTGTTTGTAGGAGGGAGAGCATTGAAGAAAGGCTAGTGATGATGATGATGATGATGATGATGATGATGAAGATGACGACGACAATGACTGTCAGCATGCCCGAGCAGTTTTTATGGCCAAGCTGAGCTGAGTGCTGTGTTCACACACTGTGTTGTTGAAATTCTCTCAACAGCTCAGAAGGCAGACACAGCCGCCTGGAACGTGAACTCCATGAAAGCAGGACTTTTTTTTACCACTACATCCAATCATCTAGAACAAGGCCTAGCATTCAGTAGAACTCAATAAATATTTGTCTTACAAAAGGGATGTCATTATCATCCACATTTTTAAAATAACAAAACAGAGGCTGAAGAGATTAGAAGACTTGTCCAACAAGGTCACACAGCTTGTAGGAGGCGGAACCAGAGAGGGAACTCAGATCTCCGGGACCTGAAGGTTGCAATCTGCCTGTGACGGTGGGGATAATTCAGCCTCTCCTCCACGGTCAAGATAGGGGAGTGGTGTAAAAGCATTTTGGAAAGATGCAGGAAGAACTTACCTGGATGGGCTACATATTTCTTGATGGATTGCGATTTAGGTTGCACATGAATTTAGGAACTCTTGCAATGGTATTTTCCAAAGGTGGCCACCCATGTGCTTTTCCACAGTGTCATGTGGAATCTTGCCCTGTGTCCGTCAGGCACCTCAGCCTGCACCATCTACTACGTTGGCCAGAAGCCACAGGCAGCTGATGGGCATTTGAAACATGGCAGGTTCAAACTGAAATGTGCTGTGAGTGTAAAATACACATCACATTTGGAAAACTTTGTAAGAAAAAGATATAAAATGTCTTGCTGGGGCCCCTGGGTGGTTCAGTCCATTAAGCATCCAACTCTTGATTTTGGCTCAGGTCATGATCTCAGTTTGTGGAACAGAGTCGAGCTCCATGGATTCTCTCTTCCTCTCTCTCTGCCCCTCCCCTCTCCCCCCATCAAAATAAATAAATAAACTTTTTTTTAACTCAAAAAAAAGAAGGGGCTGAGGCTTTGGAAGGCTCAGCAAGGGGATGGTGACGCGCACGCGAGCCCTCCTACCTCAGCATGCGACCCGGTGCTGGCACATCTCACCTTACCTGCTTCTGGGCTGAGGTGACTTCCTCTCCCTCCCCCATAACATTCACCCATTTTAAGTGTGAATTGAACGATTTTTAGTTAATTTATAGAGTTAAGCAACCATCACCACAATCCGCATTTAGAACATTCTATCACCCCATATGCAGTCCTTCCCCACGCCTACCCCCTCCCCAGGCAACCACTAACCTACTTCGTCCCTGCACCACTTGTTAAAATGACTGTACTTTCCCTCCATTGAATTGCCTTGACATTTTTGTTGAAAACCAATTAACCATAAATGTAGTGGTTTATTTCTAGACTCTCAAGTCTGTTCCATTGATATATAGATCTGCCCACATGCCAGTACCACACTTTTTTTTGTTTGTTTTTTACTGAAGCTTTACAGTAAGTTCTGAAGTCAGGAAAAACGTAAGCCCTCCAACTTTGTTCTTTTTCAGAATTCTTTTGGCTGTTTTTGCCCTTGGGGATAGGTTGCCAATTTCTGAAAGAAAAAAAAAATCCTGCTGGGGTTTTGAGAAAGACTGCATTGGATGTATAGCCACTTTGGAGAGAATTGCCGTCTTAGTGATATTACATCATCCAGTCCACGAACACAGACTCCCTCTGCTTAGGTGCTCACAGGTTTCCCTTGGCACAGTGTCGTGTCCTGGCTGTCTTGCACTCAGGGCAGGAGCATTGGGCAGGCTCAGGGCCTGGGGGAAGAGGGAGCACATGCTCTCTCCACAAACACACACTGCAGAGTCACCTCAGGATGAAATACCCCTATTATGTCCCTGAAGAGCAGAGGGGGAAAAATTTTAATACCTAACTCTAGTAAGTGGGGAGTTACCTGCACCACTATAGTATAGGAACTCACTAAACTGAAAGGTAACATGATTATGAAACAGAAGCCAGGTTATGCTTGTCCCGTAGTCAAGAGAGCAACTCAAAACAATTGTGCTCGCCCTCTAGTGGCTGCATCAGATAGGACCTGTCTATGAGCTCGTCAGGGGCCCCTTCTGGGGCAGCTGAGTATGGGCAGCTGCCACAGGCCTCTGGTCGAGAGTGGGAGGGAGGGACTGTGTAAATCACTATCTGTCCACTGCCTGGGAGGGGCAATCAGGACCCAGCCCCTCCAAGCTTCATTCAGCCTAGTTGTCCCCTGCAGATATCTTTCTTCCCACTTGCTCTGCAAACATTTCTAAATTCAGTTCTACTACAGGACACCTTAGAGTTTACCTGACAGCACCTTACAAAGTGTGTTTACTGAGCCCAGAACACTAGTGAGTAAAGGAAGATGCTAAATAACCATGAGGATGTCAACTATATTTCAATGAAGTTGAGATACATAAATATGGCGATCTGCTTAACCAGTCGCACCCTTAAAATACTATTGTTCATGTAAAATACCTTTTATTTTTATTATAAAATTATTTTTGTTGGGGCATCTGGGTGGCTCAGTCGGTTAAGCACCCAACTTCTGCTCAGTTCATGATCTCACAGTTTGTGAGTTTGAGCCCCATGTAGGGTTCTTTGCTGATGCCGGTAGCCTGCAGCCTGCAGCCTACTTCGGATTCTCTCTCTCTCTCTCTCTCTCTCTCTCCCTCTGTCTCTGCCCCTCCTCCACTTGCACTCTCTCTCTCTCTCAAAATTAAACATTAAAAAATTAATAAAATTATTTTATGTTAAATAAAATTTGGAAAAATATCAAAAATTATAAAGAACAGAGGCACCAGGGTGGCTCAGTCATTTGGGCATCCAACTTCAGCTCAGGTCATGATCTCACAGTTTGTGGGTTAGAGCACTGCATTGGGCTCTGAGCTATCAGCATAGAGCCCAGAGCCTGCTTCAGATTCTGTGTCTCCCTCTCCCTCTGCCCCTCCCATGCTCATGCTCTGTCTCTCTCTGTCTCTCAGTGATAAGTAAATGTTCAAAAAAAATTTTTTTAACTATAAAGAACAAAAAGCCATAATCCTACTACCCAGTAATAATCACTGTAAAATGTGTGTATGCATTTTATAGGGTTTATGTTCACTCGAAGTCAAATATGTATATATTCACTACAACAGGCATGTGTATGTATGTGTATTCATATATAAATACCACTGAAATTTGCTTTTTAAACTTGATATTACTTAATAAGCATCATCTAATGTCAATAAACAGATACCCATGGCATCATATTTTCTCTCCTACATACTATCCCCTGTACAACAATGGCTTCATAATCAGTTCTCTAGTTTTCGTTATTCATTTCCAACTTTTAATTGCTAATTTGCCATTTTCTAACAAGCAAAAGTTAGGATGTTCTGTGCTTCAAGCAAATGTAAATCTAAGTCTAAGTGGTTTAAACAATAAGGACAGTGCCAAATCTCATGTAACAGGAGACCCAGAGGTGGGAGGTTTCCAGGTAGGTGGACAGGCTCACTGATCTCATATTTTACATGGAAGAGAAAACCAGTGGAGGATTTTTGCACTTTTGAAGCTCCTTCTGGCTGCTGTGCAGTCATCATATGTAGAGCGGGGCAAGAGAGAGCAGTGGTGAGGCCACTGCCATAAATCAGGAGCAAGGATGGGGGCTTAAAGTCAGGTACTAGGCGTATAGATAGAAGACATGGACATTAATATATTTTGGAGGTTGGGCCCATAGTATTGACAGTAAGATTGGGCAAAGACTCCCAGGACTTTGTCTTGAGCAACTGGGTAGAGAGGGCGCATTTCTTGAGATAGAAAAGCTGAAAAAACAGGTTGTGAAGAAATCAAATGTTCTATTTTGGATGTATTAAATGAGATGCTTACTGAACACCAACATGGATATATAAAGTAACCAATAGGTATAAGTATCCAGTGCCCAATGAGGATCACAGGGCTGGAGACACACACTTGAGACTCATCAGCCTGTGGATAATATCAAACACTAGGAAACTGGATGTGATCACCTAGAGAGAAATGTAAACAAAGGAGTGGAGGGCATAGGATGATCTTAGTGGCATTCAGACACAGGTGACACAGCAGAGGAGGCCAACCAAGGAGACTGAGTTGGACAGCGGTAGAGCAGGCTGAAAAGAGCTAAGTCGTGGAAGCCAGAGACAAAAGTGCAAAAATCTCTCCAATATGGTGGCCACTAACCACATGTGGCTATTTAAATTTAATTGAGAGGCACCTGGGTAGCTCAGTCAGTTAAGTCTCCAACTCTTGATCTCAGCTCAGGTCATGATCTGATGGTTCATGAGTTTGAATCCCACATCAGGCCCCTCACTGATAGCATGGAGCCTGCCTGGGAGTCTCTCTCTCCCTCTCTCTGCCCTTCCCCTGCTCTCTCTTGCTCTCTCTCTCTCTCAAAATAAATAAATCTTTTAAAAAATAAAAAATAAATTTAATTTAAATTAAACTAGATTAAAAATTCACTCCTCAGTTGCACTAGCCACATTTCAATTGCTCAACAGTCACATGAGGCCAGTGGCTACCAAATTAGCCACCATCCCAGAAAGTTCTACTGGACAGCATTGCTAGAGAAATAATTTTATGAAGTTTTGTTGGGAAGAGAACAGAGAAATTGGTCTGTAGCTGGAAGACAAGGAGGTGTCAAACAAGACTGGTTTGGGGTTCTTTTTGGTTTTGAGAAGAGATATGCTGGAGCACGACTGTACGCTGATGAGAACGAGCCCCTAGACACGCAAGAATGGGTGGTGGGGAAAAGTAATGAGGCGTGAAGACCTAGAGAAGCGAGAGCAGATGGGTTCTGCTGAGAACTGTGATAAGACTGACATTAAACTTTATTTGCAAGCTAACAAGTTAGCCGGCCAAGTTTCATGGATGCTGGTAAAAGACACACGCCTGCCCTTTGCTCCGGGGGTAGAAATCATCTCTGTCTTCCAAGGCTGTTTGCTAAGCAAGGACCATCCAGAGCAAAGGTCAGTGCCTAGCAAAATGTGCAGCAACATAAGAGACCACAGAGAACTGTCTGCTGAGAAGAGCCAGAGCAAGAAGAGTGAATGTCTTCACTGTAGATGGGAGCAGGGACATGGTGTCCAGAATGACAGGAGGCTGAGCTGACAGTGAGTCCAGATCCAGGGCGGGGTGATTTTGATGATGGGATGACAAGGCAGTTATGGTCTGATGGGTAGGGAGACAGAGCTGGGACTGTGAGGGGAGTGAAGACAGTATGATATATTGTCCTGGAAGATGGTGTGGTGGGCAGAATAACGGTTCACTCACATCCTAATCACTGGAAACTGGGCATGGGAACTTACATGGCAAAAGGACTTTTGTGGGTGTGATTAAGCTAAGGATCTTAAGATGGGTAGATTATCCTGAATTAATGTCACCAGAAGGGTCCTCATAAGAGAAAGAGGGGGAGAGGAGAATCAGAGGAGACCTAAGGACAGAAGCAGGGTCTGGAGTGATACAGGGCCACAAGCCGAAGAATATGGGAAGATTCAAGAAGCTGGAAAAGGTAAGGAAACAGATTCTCTACCTTACAGCCTCCAGAGGGAATACAATACGGCCAATACCTTGATCTTACCCCAGAGTGTTACAGGTTGAATTGTGGGGTGTAGCCAGGTGAATCTAGCAATGAGAGAGTGGAGCAAGAAGGGGGAAAGTTGATCTGAGGGAGTGCTTATGATGATGACCTGTGGAATCTCAGCTATGTAGGGAAGGAAGTGAGGAAGGTGATAGAAAATTGAAGGTAGGAGACTAGGTAGATTAAAGGTGTCAATAGGGCAAAAATTGATCTAATGGAGAAGAGTGAATTTTCTAAAATAAATCAGTCTGATTATATCACTCCCTTGCTTACAATAGCCAGTGTTGTCCAATTCATGTAAGATAGCATCATGTTCCCTAACTTGGCCTGTAAGGCATTCCTCTTTAGGCTTGGCCTGCCACTCAAGCCTCTCCTTTAGGATTCCAAACTCACTGCCTCCATTCAGCCTTTGCATATTTATTCCCATCTGGAACATTCTTCCTGGCCTCCACCCTTCATCTACCATGACTGACTCTTATTCAGCCTCAGGTTCCACCTGGAAGGCTATTTCCTCTGGCAAGTGTCCCTGACCCCTGGACTGGTTAGACCCTCTGCTGTAGGGACCTTGGATGATCCCTCCCTCGGCACCATTTAATCATCATCTCCACCTCCACCAAAGCCTCTAGAGCAGGCACAGCACCTAGCACACAGAAAGATCTCCAAACGGGCTGAGTGAGTCAAAAATAGACACCATTTGAAATGGCTTAAATGGTTCAGCTACAATGATAGAGACCCAGGAGATCTCTAAGAAAATCCCCCAAGTCAAAGCTTTAGTTCCAGGGAACATTCTGGTTTCAACCTAACCTCTAGCCAGGGGGCAGGGCCAGGCTGCAGTTCCATATTCCATTCTGTCAAGGTATTTGAAAACATCCCACCACCCAGTCTCTGGATGTCAGTACAAAGTGTTGGCCTTGTAATGTTGTTCTCAGCATTCTTGTTTTTCCTCTTCCTACCCTTTTCCTCATAATGTTTTTGTGTAGATTCTTTTCCAGTTCCTTTTTGATAACTCATCTCCTTTGAGATGTTTCTGACTCAGCTCTTTGCACAAGGTTCATGTAAATAGGGCTCAAGGCTAGTCAAAGTTTTAATATGAGATTTTCTTTCCATTTAAAAAAAATGGAAATATATGGCATATAAGAGAATATATGAAATATAAAATGTATATCTAAGATAAAGAAGCAAATAGAATAAAGACCAATGTACCTGACACTCAGATTTCAAAACTAGGTGTTATCACCATTCTGGGGGCCCTCGCTGTGCCCCCAGTGCAGGGCTACCATGACCCTAAATGCGTGCTTACTAATCACCTATTGTTCTTCACTGATATTCCATGTCTTTTTCATCCCTACACACTAAATTGTTTCACGTATACTTGGGCTTTCAAAGAAGTGGTTTTATGCTGTATATCTTACTTTGTGATTTGCTTTTCCTGGTCAACATTATATTTGAGCGCTTGTTCTGAGTTGGAGGAAGTGGTGACATTTCTTAGTCATTATCCCTGCTGGGCAGCATTCCACTCTAATGGCTGTACACAATTTCTCCATTCTTCTGTAGAAGGACCTTTTTGTTGTCCCTAGGCTCTATGATGTTATCTACCTAGAACAACAAAGCTATCTAGTCCCCTGGGCCACTACCCCAAAGTCCTGCTATAATGCCTTCACTTTCTCTGGGCTCAGTTCCTGGAATATTCCTTTCATTTTTCATGATATAAATCTTGTTCATTATAAAAAAAATTAGTAAAAACAAAAAGTCAAACAGTAGGAAAAAAAGTAGCAATCACCTAAAATCTCCCTGTGCTGAGCTTAGTCATGTTAGACATTAGACTTTGTGGAAATACCCAAGATTTTTCCCTTGGATGTCCACACAGCAACTCCAACAGAGAGGCTTTATCAGGAAGGATGAATTCTATGCCCAAAGAAATCCCAAAGAGCTATAGTGTAAACACAGATAGGACTCTGTTTATCCGTAGGGATGCAGGCTCATAGCTCTCTGCACTGCCATTCTAGGGCAGGATTACCCAGAATTGCTGCTGGGGCTTCAGCCATGACATATACATTCTTCTGGGCAGCAAAGAGAAAGAAAGGGAGAAGGGCACACCCCCTTCCTAAAAAGAACACTGCTCAGAAACCACTTACGGTCTTTTCTGTACAAATCATTGCCTGGAATGTAGTGACAGGGCCTACACAGGGAATCCAGATGCTGGGGAGGCTGGAAAAGATACCCTCTTGACTGGGAACATGACGGCTCCACTCTCAGTCAGTGTGCCTGAACTCAGGAAGAAATGCTGCAGAGAAATCTGAGTTCTTCAGAGAATAAAAATGAACCCTACAAAGATGTCACTTGCCAGAAGTCCATAGAAGTGTAAATGATGCTGTATATTGGGTATATATTAACCTCTTGGGGACAGATGCTAGTAGTTTGGTCTCTGGACTTCTGCTTCTTCAATTATAGATTATGAATTATTTCTACTTATTCTTAAGAACTTGAGGCAGCCACTCAAGTTTCTTTTGAGATATTAATGTCAGGAAATATTCTTCCAGTAAACCCTCATACTATAATACTGGGAAGGAGACATTCAGAATAGAGGGACAGGTTTCACTGAAATCTTGATTTTGGTCTCAGATTAAGCTCAGGGATGACACAATCCCTCCCAGAGCGCACAGACAGAGCTACTCCATCCGCCCGCACTCGATGGGCTTCAGGGTTTTTCCATTTTTATTTCACTTAAAAATATAGGGAATATAAAAATTCACTTATGATCTCTTTAGATTTTAAGTTATTAGTGGTTTGAACAGATACTGGAAAAGAAAAGAAAAAACAAATTTAGTCCCTCCACAAGATTGTATCTTAGGTGATTATTTTTCTCTGGACTACTCTTTACTCTGTTTGCATAATAAATAAAAGACGAAGAATAGAAAGAAATTCATCTAACATACCTACTGTTTTTCTTTTCTTCTTCATTCCTTCCTTCTCTCCTCCTTCCCCAACCCTCCTTCCTTCTCTCCTTTTCTTTCCACAATTAAGAAGGGAGAACACTACCTCACCAGAGTATTGTGGGATAGGTTGGTCGGAAAAAGCAAAGCCAAGACATTTTGAGACTTTGAAATCTGGTTTAGTGTAGGCCTTTCAACTTGAGGACTTAGAATTGTGTAAGGGCCATGATATGTTAGTTTAGGACTGGCAGACACAGAAAAACAAAGGTTCAAAGAGTTTTAATGTATAAACTGTTGTTTCCTGCTTCCTACTAAGTTGCTGACGGGTCTTTCCAAAAGTTGTTGAAATGAACAATAAAGTTGTTTATGAGCGTCTCCTAGGAGAGTAAGATTGCGCTGATGAAGGCAGCCCAACAGTGATGTCCCATTTGTATGGACGCTGAGCTGTGGGTGCAGCACCCCTGGATGGTGCATTGTATCTGGGGCCAGCCCTGCATATCTCCATGTGGTCTGAGGGGCATCTGAGGGTGGTCCTTTCAGCATCTATATGGTTTTAAATAAAAACAGGATCAGCATTACTGATTTTTCCTTCAGCTTCAACTTCCAATATAGCTGAGCATAGCACTGTAACTGATCCTTCTTTATTTAAAATGATATTTTGTTGGGGTGCCTGGGTGGCTCAGTTGGTTAAGCATTCAACTCTTGGTTTCAGCCCAGGTCATGATCTCACAGTTTCATGGGCTCAAGCCCCACATCGGGCTCTGAGCTGGCAGCACAGAGCCTGCTTGGGTTCCTCTCTCTCCCTCTCTCTTCCCCTCCCCCACTCCCACTATCCCTGTCTCTCTCAAAAAATAATAAACTTTAAAAATTTGTAATGATATTTTGTTTTTGGTTTTTTTAATTTTTTTAATGTTTTATTTATTTTTGATACAGAGAGAGACAGAGCTTGAGAGGGGGAGAGAGAGAAGGAGTCACAGAACCGGAAGCAGGCTCCAGGCTCTGAGCTAGCTGTCAGCACAGAGCCCAACACGGGGCTCGAACTCACAAACGTGAGATCTGATCTGAGCCGAAGTTGGAGGCTTAACCAACTGAGCCACCCAGGCGCCCCTGTAATGATATTTTGCTTATCATGGACTTTTTGGTATTAGTTTTGATTTTTAAAAAAGATTATATTATATTAAAATATTATCTTGATTACAGGGTGGTTGTTGTTTTGTCTCAGTCACATATCTATCTTTATTGTAAGTTGCAATAGTAAAAAAATAATAATAATTCACAAAAGCAGGGATTTGGGGAAGCCACCTGGTTGTAACCCTTTATATGTAGACGTCAACCCAGAACAGCAGGAAGAGGACTCCAAAGCCCATGAAAAGCAAGGCCATCAAGGAGATGAGGAACTTTTTATAAATACCCCAAGTGTACTTGGTGGAAGTAATTTCATAAATGAAGAACCACGTGGTGAAGAACATGCCATGGCCATAGCACCACAGTCAGATGGGGGAAAACAGCCAGATTCACTGGACTGGTGAATTCACTGCTCATGGCCTTGAGCTCCATTTTGCCAGGTACAGGGCAATCCACTGCTCTGCCACTGGAATAACATGTTGACTTGATTACAGGGTTTTTTGACATTCCCTGAAATGTGCCCAGGCTGAGTGCCATACCTACTTTACCCCACTCCCAGCCCTTCTTCACAAACTTCTTAATCAAGGAGGTCTACAGCTTCAATGGCTTGATCTAACTCACCTGCTAGTCCATAGCACATGGGATCTCTCATTTTTTGGGGCCTCCTGTAAAGCATGAAGCGAAGAAACATGAGGAAAGAAGAAAGCAATCTAGAATTCCCCTTGAGTAGTTAGGGTTTCTGTTTGTAAGTCAAGGCCCAGTTTTTCCTACTTGAATTAAGTTACCTAAATTCGTTTTTCCAAGAGGATAAATTGACGGGCCAGAATGGACACTGAACAATGGGGCAATCCTTAAAGAAAGAAATGAGTTTCCATCCAGTTTGTGGGTAGGAACAGGTAGGGTCTTGTGTCACTAACCCAATTACCAGTCATTGAGAACCACTCAGTGGTCTGTTTTTCACCAACATACCCCTATGAGATAACCAAATAGCTTTGTAACATTTTGGAACCACTTGTTAAGAAAAACTAGGTTTCAGGCAAGGATGTTTGTAACATAGATCATTAGGTAGATCCAGAGCAAAAGAAAATGTCTTCTAGGACGTATGAAAGTGAGACAGCCTCCAAACAGGCACCATCTGCTCCCTGGCCCTCTGCTGTCAAGGTCCCAGTTCAGTGAAAGGCCACGTACAAAGATTTTAGCCCTCACCAAAGTACCCAGTATTGATAAGGTACATAATAGGAAGCTTCTGATTTTAAATTCCAGGCCTGTTGCTGTGTCTAAAAAGTCACCCTAATAGTAAACTCCAGTTGCCAAGGAAACCAACGGACTCATTATAAGAGACTGGAACAAAGGAACCCTGGGTGAGTCTCAAAGTAAAATGTTTACAAGCCTAGAAGGAAACATGGTTATATGCTTTAGCCACTTCATGGGCAAATTACCCAGGGGTCAGCCTCAGGCCACTGTTTTGACTATCCTAGGCTCAAAGTAGAAAGACTTGGACCCTCTCTGGGAACCCCTCACCCACCCATACCAGGGTACGTCATGGATTCTTGAAGCTTGATAACCCTAGATTAGGTCATTTTTGTAGGACCCTGAATGGCACTCAGAAGTCCAAAGGCTCCTGAACTGGCCCCACACTCTCATTCAGCCCAGGCCACAGGGTTACCCACAAGTCCCTTCCTTGTCCATTTGGCATCTGGGAGCAGGAATAAAAAAGGATCCAGGGGGTATCAATTTTGGGCCTTTCAGAGATGGATGGGTCTCCTAGATAAATGGTTCATAACTTCTCATGGGTCCTAGACCTTTTGAGAACTGAACTAATGCTATTGGTCATCTCCTCAGAAATTGCACCCTGTCATCTACATACAATTCTGAATACATCATTTCCATACACAATATTGAATGTAATGTGAGGCACCCTTGTGCTTCACGGACCTCAAAATAAGTCTGTTTCTCTAGGTAGACCTGCTTCTGAGGACTGTTAGGGACCGCTGAGATCTCAATAGAGGCAGAGCATAAGGAGGGGGCTGCCAGCATTCTCCAGGCTTCCCGATTCAGACGCAACAGACATCAGCCTGGCAGTCTGTGGGAAGAGGTTAGTTTTTCAGTTACCCAGGGAGATGCTGGCCAGGTCATCCACTGGAGAGACAGTCAAGAGCTTGCAGAAGAAATTAATTCACTTCCAGAATCAGCCAGATAGCCCAGGTCCCAGGCAACAAAAACAACTGTTTATCCAATGGGTCTTCTGGGAGTTGATCTCAGAAATTCTGAGCCTGCCCTTTTAGACAGCAGCCAAACTGAATGCCAGGCAACTTTGTGGTCAGTTGGGGTTAGACCAATGGTGCACAGGGCAGGCTTGTTCCGAGACAAGGAAGTCCCTACCACTGCATCAACACAAAAGTGAAAAATCGGCCTTGGCCAGGGCCTCCAAAGGGCATCCTGACGTGAAAGCACTCATGCTTTCATGAGGTAGAAGAGGGACTGAGAAAGGGGCAGGTGGCTCTAGGCTCATGGAATCAGGGCGTGGCCTCTAGATGTAACATGTGGGCCTCTCTTACAGCCCCTATGCCCTGAGTTCACTGTTCCCACCTCCCTGCCCTTAAATCAGGTGCTCTGAAAAGAACACAGGGGAAGCAGAGAGAGCCTAAGAAAACTGGAGAGAGAATTCATGAAAACAATAAGAACCTGCACAGTTCTGGGTGCCACAGCATCTAGGGTGGGGTGACAGTACAGTGCACCCCCTTGAGGGACAAATGGAGATAGTAAACCCCATCACCCATGGAGCAGCGCCCTAAGCTGACAGCCCCCTCCATGATCAAACATTTGGCCTCGCTTCACGTGCCACTAGTGGAGAAGGCACTCCGCAGGGGGCCCCTGGCCCATCGCCTGAGGAGACAGGAGAGCGAGGCTGAGATAAGCACACCGAGCATGAGCACAGGCTGCAGGAGTCCTGGGAGCCGGAAGGCAGGACCTCTCAGTCACAAACTAGTTGTGCTATCTTGAGCAAGTGACCTGGTATCTCAGGGATTTCTTTCACTTCAAAAATTGTAAGTTCTGGGGCACCTGGGTGGCTCAGCCGGTTAAGCATCTGACTTCGGCTCAGGTCATGATCTCACAGTTTGTGGATTCAAGCCCCACTGTGCTGACAGCTCAGAGCATGGAGCCTGCTTCAGATTCTGTGTCTTTCTCTCTCTGCCCTCCCCAGCTCATGCTCTGTCTCTCTCTCTCAAAAATAAACATTAAAAAAAAAATTGTAAGTTCTGATGGAGGTAAAGCTCAGAACCCACTCAAGCACCACGAGCTCTCCTGTGCTGGCTCTCCTGACACAGTCCTTGCTGTGGAGGAAGGGGTATGACAACGTCAGTGACCCTTGGGGACACCGCCTCCTGTACAGCACAGTCCTGAGAGCCAAATGAGATGATGAGTGACAACCTTGCTTTTGTTAAGGGTCCAGTGGGAACATGGTCATGACCTCTGGATTCTTCACATCCCAGTTCCTTCTGACAAGATGAACAGTTCCCACCCTGCAGGGCACAGCAAACTGTCTGCAGAAGCTTCTTTTAAATGACATAAAACAAAAGCATTCTTTTTATTCATCTTAATTTTGAAAATTTTTTTTCACATGAAGCCACAGATACACAAGTAGGAAGAACCTTAAACATATCTTTGGCACAGATTCACAAAACTTTCGCTTCACAATAAATTCTAGAAACTAGGAGGAAAAAATGCATTCTTGAAAAGAATTACATTTATACTAAAGTTCTCAATCCCTAAGTGAAATGGAGGCCAGGGGGAGGCCCCTCTTCCAGCCCAAATTTCACTCCGGGAACAAGAGAAGCCTTGCCTTGAGACCCCACCCCCAGGGCTACCTACAAATGACTTTACAGAGCTTGTCTTTACTTGTGCTTGTTATGAATACTTTCCTGGTATTATCACTTCTGTCTTGTGTTTGACCAGAGTTTGCCCTGTAGCCACTAGCAGGGGTGAGGAGGTCAGGGGCTCTCCAGTACTGAAGACGCTTGCCTGCATTCCAGATGGGTTCACAGTTTTGTCATTTTTCCTCCAGTTCTTGACTCCTTGTAAGATTTTACTTGCTCAGATGCCTTTTGCTTGTTGCTTTGTATTTTGGCACTTTCTCATACCTGTCATTTCTCTCATCCTTTCTGCATATCTAAGGCCTTCACCGCTGCTCACGCTAGCCCTGTGAGCCTCTGCAGGCTGGCGTACCCCTCTGGAGCACCAGCAAGTGTGGCCTTGCACCTTCTGCACCCAGCTTAACTGCTCTGAGGCCTCTTGGGTGATTCCCTAGGCGAGGCAGAGTCCCATTCTCAGGCACATTCAGAAGCTAGAGAACCAGTTTTGGACATTGCTGACAGGTTGTGAAGGACTTTCCTAATTCCAGAAGGTGAGTCAAAAGAGCCCTTTTGACTTGGATGTGATTTTTCTGGAAAGATTTGATGAATATATCTTTTGAGAGCTGCCTTTTGGATTCCAGCCTTGCGAGTTTTTCAAAAGGTAATTCTGCTGCTTTAGCCTACTATTCACAATCTGGCCATACTCTAAGCACTTGCTACATTTCCTTGCAGATATTTTTAAACTTTGGCTCAGTTCATTGTTGATTCACTCAGTGTCTCCAAGAATAAAGTGGTAATAAGCACTGGCTTCCAGAACACAACAAGAAATGGGCCCAGACCATAGATCCTCAGGCAGCATAGATCTTAAATCGCCTGGTCCTTCTTAACAGATGTTATTTCATTAAATGCCCTGACCTTGCCACACCCTGAAGACTTGGGCAACCTCTAAGCCAGAGTCAGAGGTGTTAATTTCTTGGGGCCACATGGGATTTCTAGTATATCCAGCCTTCTTCATGCACTTTCATTCCCAGACTTGCTCTCCACTCTCTGGTCTTCTCTGATATGTAGTGAACCTCTCATTTCATTCACTCTGGTCTTTCATTCTAAGAGTCATCTGATGACCTCCTTTAGCTGGTGTTTATTCTGCCCTGTCTATCCTGTGATGGACTCCTTATCCGATATTTGTTCTACCTCTCTCACACACTGATCTAGAAGTGGAGCAATCCCTCAATCCTGGAGCTCCCCAATTCCTCACTGAGCCCTAGGAACCTGATGCTTCCCAGGAGCCCAGTGGTCTGGGAAGATTAGGGGAGAGAAGAGACCTAACAGGAGAACAGCTGCTCAGATACACTGTGTGGGGTGGAGGCTGGCACACCTCCTGGTCTATCTCTGGTCCTACCCCAGTGAAGCTGCACCCAGAACACGACTGGATGTTTCTATAGTAATGACATACAACCTAAAATGTTGTCTCTGCCTCACTTCCAGGTCCCCACATCCCCATCTTTAATTCAGTGCTCAGATGTCCAGATGCAGTGAGCCAGAACACAAAGAAATGGAGACTCAAATGGAGGGCCAGGGTCCTAGGGAAGGGAGGGCCAGGGTACTTTTGACACAAGAAAAAGGGCCTTGAGGTCAGAGACTATAAACCAAGGCTGTACTACCTGGGAGATTGGGGATCTGGTGTTGAAGAAGCTTAGATTAAGGGGCATCTGGGTGGCTCAGTCGGTTAAGCATCCGGCTTCGGCTCAGGTCATGATCTCACAGCTCATGGGTTCGAGCCCCATGTCGGGCTCTGTGCTGACAGCTAGCTCAGAGCCTGGAGCCTGCTTCAGATTCTGTATCTCCCTCTCTCTCTGACCCTCCCCTGCTCGCACTGTCTCTCTCTCTGTCTCTCAAAAATAAATAAAAAACATTTAAAAAATTTAATAAGCATTAAAAAAATAAAAGAAGAAGCTTAGATTAAGGAACAAGGGTAGAAGACCCATGAGAGGGAGCCTAGAGATTCATGGAGCCCCAGAAAGCAGAGATATAGAACCAGCTAGTACGGAGTAATGGGGCAAGGGCAGAGAACAGCTTCTCCTAATGAAAGCCCTCCTCTACTGCAAAGCAGTCATATCATGAGCCTCCAGGCCACTGTAGACATTCCTGCAAGGGCATCTGTCCAGAGGGCTCAGCTATTGGGTGGGAGTGAAGAAAGAGGCTCTTTGTAAATGTTTCAAATCATAGTTATATATCAAATAGTTTGAAGAGCCAAATATTTCTGTAAGTCTGCATCACAGCAAACAGTGACTCCCTTTCTCTTTTTCCCCCACTGCCTGCTCCCTAAGCTCTGCCAGGTCACATTTCACCTCCTCTGAGGTCCTGCCACTTTCCCCTCGGCTCCCATATCAAAACATGTGTCCCTTGTTTGCAGAGGTAACTCCTTTATCAGTTGTGTCGTGTGATACAAGGTGTTTGGTCAAACTTTTCAGGTACCTTGTGGCAGGTCTTCTTCCTCATCCATTTGTGTTTACTTCTCTTTTCATGCAGTATCTTCACAGTGACCCTTTGCTGGTTCTTTTTCCTTAACTCATCTTGAAGGTGAGTTTTTCCTGAACCACATTTGCGTAGGACATTTATGTCACAGAGACTCAAGAGTTACCCTCCTAGGCTTCCACAGATTATGTTGTGATTCAAGTTTTTGTATGGAATCATGTTTCTCACCTTAAAAGAATAAATGTCATATTTTGTATATGAGAGGTCATAAAAGTAAGATATAAAAAGCACTAACAAACAAGGGTCAGTATATTCATAAGTAAAGACTCAGCCTGTGAAACAGAACACACCAATATCTCTGACGTCCTCTGTGTGCCTGAGCCTGAGTCTACATCTCAAGGGTGAAACCATTGGCACTGGATGTGGACATAACCCCTTCACCCACTCTAAGGTCCACTTTTATCTTCAGCTTTAATGATTTCCTGGATTTTTTTTGTAGTTTTACTACATTGTGTTTATCCCGAAAGGGCTGGCCTCGTATGCCTTTGAACATTCTCTATCTGTGGCCTTGTGCCTATGTCTTCCTCTCAAGTACTTGGGATTCAGCCTCAGCCAAGAGGCCAGTCTCTTCAGACAAGCCTTTTCGATGTCAAAAACCAAGACTGTCAGCATGACTTTATACCCAACACATTTTGGTGCTTCCTGGATAGCCACTAGCCCCAGAGGCCTGCCCCCTCACCTTACGCCCTGACGTGACAATCATGTGCAAAAGAGACCCTGCAAATAATAGGCACGGCACTATCCTTTAAATTTAATTAGCTCCATGTTTTTTTATTAGTGCACCATTAAATGGTTGACCTGCTGACCTACTTATCCATCTCACAGGGTAGGAAAAGTTATAAAATCTAAAAATGAAGTTCAATGGTTCAGAGGTTAATTTTGTATAGGCAAATGTACAGAGCATTAATAAAATATTGTATTAATAAAAACATTTTAGAGTCTGTACATTTCACAGGGTGACTTGGAAAGCCTGGCTATGTCCATGAGCTCATCACTCTGGAGACATCTGATATAGTTCTGTATCAAACCCCCCAAAAAAGATTACTTCTCTTCATTCTAATATTGCTGGTTACTGTTATAATTTAACCACTCGGGTCTTGCCTTAGGCAGATGGTTTCTGCTTTTCCACCATGCTTGCTGGAAGACCCATTACAAGTTAAAATCCAGAAGTTACATGTCCAACAAAGGACTGTCTCAAAGCCAGGGTGGAAGGGACTGGTTAAGGGAACTGGGCAATGAGTCCTTGGATTCTTAGTTTGAAGAGAAACAAGTAAATCACCATGACTCTGGGGCTGGGGCTCTGACCTGTTTCAAGAATCCAGTGTTGTTTAATTGTGCATCGGCACTACATTGCCCTCAGTATATGGGGGGGAGGGGGCAAAGTCACACATCTTCAGTCAATGGGCCTTCATGCTGACTTACAAACTCCATGAATAGACAGCAGCAGGCCTGTGCCCTGGTGGAGAATAAAATGAAGACTCAGTGATAGCCCAGCATGCCTCCTGCCCCTCAGTCTCCAGCTCCCATGAAAGGACACGAGGCTCATGCCTGGGGAGGCATCTGCAGCTCTCGCTTCTTCAGGCTCATCCTCTGCTTCAGGCCCTGCCCAAAAGGGGTCTTGGCATCAAGAAGAAATCTTACATTTTGCAGCAGTCTGTGACGTGACCAACCAGGACAGTTCACCTACTTCCAAGCCTCAGACTGCTCGTTTTCCCAGAGCAAGGTGGTGAGACGGAGAAGGCATTTGAGAGCAAGGCTAAAAGACCCGCTGGGATCCAAATCACAGTGGCTGAGCACATGGAACCTGAGTGTCAACTCCTGAGTTCATGCCCCAGCTCTGCCACAGGAGCCATGGCCTCTCTGCATTTCTGTTCTCCCTTTCTATAAAATAACAATGAGAGCCTCACCACTTTGGCTTATTATGAATCTTAAATGAATCAATGCATTCAAAGATCTTAGAACAGCACAGCATCATGAGTGACCATGGTGTTATATCTCGTTTTCACTTGGAGACCTCAAAGAAAATTGTTCCGTTAAGCTTTGACGACCACTGATTTAGCCCCAGCCTGGGTATCAACTAAGATCATGGGTAAGTGCGTCAAGGGCACTCATTGATGACATGGGAGCAGGTTTGTGACATCAGCACAGTAAGTTCCTATAGTTTCCCTAGAATAATGTTGTCCCCTCCCTCCTGCCGGAGCCCCGGTACCTGTCTGCGCCCCCTCCTTGCTGGAGAACCTGATATTCCTGCTTCCATTCTTGCCTCCACCTCTTCAGGGCAGAATTTCCACTCCCCCAGGAGCAAGAAAAAGGTCATGGCTGAGCTTCATTCCATGTTGCCAGGTGAACTCTGGACAGTGGTCATGGACACTTGGGTCCCAGTCTTCCCTCAGAGAGCTCCTTGCCTGACACATTGCCAAGCAGTCCACTTAACAGATGCTTCTGTCAGAAACGCTGTTGTGTGTATCATTTGGAAGTTATAAAGCAACAATGTCCCATGCTAAAGTTTCATTTCACCACCCTTTGAAATAACATTTTAGTGCATACCCTTGTCAATAATTATCTTGTGCATGTCCTTGTTTCTTAGAATAAAAATTTATTTTTTTAAATGTTTATTTTTTACAAAAAAATCATGCAAGTGGGAGAAGGGCAGAGAGAGAGGGAGACAGAGAATCCAAGCAGTTTCTGAGCTGTCAGTACAAAGCCCAGTGTGAGGCTTGAACCCACGAACTGTGAGATCATGACTGTAGCTGAAATCAGATGCTCAACTGACTGAACCACCCAGGCACCCCTCTTAGAATAAATTTTTAGTAATAGAATTTTTGAATCAGTGTAAGAATTTTGACACATACAGCCAAATAAGACTTCCAAACAGGTTGCTACCCATTTATAGTCTTATAAGCAGGAAACTAGCATTCCTATTTCCTGAACCTTTGCCAAATGCATATTTTATAGCCTCTCTCTCTACCTCTATATATCACTGCAAGTTTCCTAGACAAAAAATTGTAAGTCTTTGTGAATTATAAAAGTTCCCATGAAAGTTTATCAGTTGGCTATAGCCAGAATGACAATATCAATCCACAGAAACAGCAGTAGGATCCCTTCATAGCCTCTTGCAGTAGTTTAGAGAAGGAGCAATGGAACAATGGGGAGCAATGGGATTTAGCCATGAACCACATACGAGATGGAAGAGAAACAGGGTCAAAGCCAGCTCCTTCCCGGCAAATGGGGAATGCTGATGGATGAGCAAGTTTTCTGAAGCATGATCGTCGGTAATTTTATCTTGACCATGCTCAGTTTGAGATCAATTTTAGACACCCACATATGGGTGTGTATAAGGTAGATGGCCATTTGGGCCTTGTGTCCAGAAAAAGACTGGAGACAGCAGTTTGGAGAGTCAGCCCAAGGGAATGAACCCACGACCTCAATAACTTCACTTAGCGGGATGAAGAGAATAAGAGGAAGGGTCCAAGAGCTAATCCTGCCACCATCTCAGAGGGAGAAGGTGAGGTTCAGGAGGGTCCACTGAAAAAAGACCAAGGAAGGTCACCTCAAGCACAGTGGGAAAAGGGCTTCAAGGAAAAGGGAAGGTGAGGTAAAGTGGAAAGCCTGGAGGTGTGGCGGAAAGCGAGAAATGGGTATCACTCGCACGGGGTCAGTTAGTTCAACCTCTCAACCACTGTAAGCAGGGCTCCAAATCCACCTCCCCAAAAGGATCTTCTTTCCTCGGGGCCCAACAGCTCCACACGTCGTTTACCGGAGACAAAACTCCAGACCAAACACACCCAGTCCCAAGTCCCGGGTCATAAGGGTCAGAAGTGGGCCAGAGCGTCCCCTCCAAGAAGAAACCACTTGTAAGGAAGACAGTGGAGAAAGGCGCTCAGGGGCTCCGCTCCGCGCACTTTGCTCAAGATGCCCAAAGAATGTTACTACCTTGAGGAAGAAAGGAATGATTATTGGGAAGAAACAACATTGGTGTCGGAGACACGGTGTCAAGGACATGAGAGGCCAGGGTAAGCAGAAGGAATCTGCAAGGTGACGCAGATGAGGAGACGGGAGGATGGGCCCAACAAGGGGGACGGTTCCCTAACCAACAAGCGGGACAGTGGGGGCTCCGAGAGACTTGTTTTCGCGCTGTCGCAGCACGTCAGCTGCTCACCTGCTCCTTGGGTGCCTGTCTCCCTAGATGAGGCCGCTTTCTCTGGGGAAAGTCCTCCTCTCCCCAACTTGCCCAGGCTGTTTGTGACGAGGGGCGGGACTGCGAGGGGCGGGGCCGGGAGGGCGCTATTGTGATGCGCCCGGAGCGGTGCCGCGGATTGGCCGGCAGGTGCGGCGTGGGGCGGGGCTGGCAGAGGGGCGGGCCGAGAGGCCACCTGGAGGTTCTTAAGGCAGCTGCAGCCAGGAAACCAGTCAAACATTCCGGAAAATTCCCGTTGCTGGAGCCTGGCAAAGATAGAAGGAGGCAGGGGCGCCTGGCTGGCTCAGTCGGCAGAGGATCCGGCTTTGATCTTCGGGTTGTGAGTTCCAGTCCCACCTTGGGTGTAGGGAGTACTTAAAAAGATATAAGGAGGTATACCTCCTTTACTGTGGGGAATGAGGAGGCTGCAGCCCTCTCATGCCTGCCATCAGGGACTAAATCTCCCTCTCCCCAGGCCTGCATCCTCCTGCTTTATCTCTCACAGGAGTTGCTCCCCAACAAACTTCTTGTACTCCTCACTTTAACCCAAAGCGCCTGAACTGACACACTCGGTCTTCAGTTGGCTGACAATCAGATTTGGGGTCTGGTGAGAAGTTTTTCAGTCATCAGCGTGGATCTGGTGCCTCCTCTCTGCTCACTCTGTGATGTGTGGAATACATATTTAGGGTGTGGAATAATGGCATAATAAGAACAGAAAGTTAGATTGGGCCAAATTTAATGAGGTAGGCCTATGAAGCAGAAAGTACAGATGACATTGTTTAGCTTGAAGAGCTAGGAAGTATTATAACCGGCTTTTTTTGTTGACTGAAAGCTGAACCCAAAAGTGGTCTATACTAAATGAAGTTGAAATGCCAGAACTTCTTGGGTATACTGTAGAGGGAGGTATCCAAAGAAAAGGAAGATGGTAATATTAGAGTGTATTTATTGATAAGCAAAACCTGCTCAGCCACCCCAGGAGGGTCCAGAAGAGACACTTTTCACCATGACTGTAAGAAATAAATTTGTGAGGGACCCCCCCCCACGTCCTTGAAGGTCAAAATTACAGTGGGAACTGCTGCCACTGAACTGGATCACCAAATGTAATGAAGATAATTGAATCATGTGAAGTGGCAGGGGCCAAGCAATGGCCCTCAATCACCAACAAGCAAGGTAGTCATGGCTACCATTATGAACAACGGAGTCAATGCAATAATCAGAATAGTCTGACAGAGACCCAGTGATGTTGGCTAATTGATCACAGTATCCCTAGAAGAGAAATAGATGAGCACACTACTAAACTCTTACTTGATCTGTATTAGTAGACGAATTCTAGGTCAGGTGAACAGAATTCTAACTTGAATCCTAAAAATAGAGAGTCACAGCCTTCATTCAATTCCCAGGCTTATGCCATTTTGTAGACCCAGAACTTCATAAATAAAGGGGAGGCCAGGTCCCCTTGAGGAAGGACCCTACTAACCTGCCAAAAACTTACATTGTTACTCTTTCTCTCAGCCTTCCCCAAAGGGACTAACACCTACTTGCCGGGGTTGCCACTGTGCATTGGAGAAGGAGAAATAATTATACCTTTCAGAGATTATTGGATGTGGACTCTCAACTGACTCCTGGAAACCTACCATTCAGAGTAGCGGCTTATGGAGCACAGGTGATCCATGCGGTTTTCACTCAGGTTCATCTCACAGTGGACACAGTGGATCATTGATGCCACCCTGCGGTTACTCGTCCAGTTCCAGAATTAGAATAGACATGCTCAGCAACTGGCAGAATTCTCACATTGGTTCCCTAACCTGTGGAATGAGGACTATTATGGCAGGAAAGGCTGAATGGAAACCACTAGAACTTCTACCTAGGAAAACAATAAACCAAAAGCAATACTGCATTCCTGGAAGGTTTGAAGAGATTAGTGCTACCACTGAGGACTTGAAGGATGCCAGGGGTGATGATTGGCACCATATCCGGACTCAACTCCCCTATTTTGGCCTGCACAGAAAACATACTAATCTTGGAGAATAATAAACCTGGTTGTTTACTTTTCCTGGAAGGAGAGATGGCCAGAGGCATAAGTGTCTGCCAATTCATGGGTTGCAGCCAGTTTTGGTTAGATGATCAGGAGTTTGGAAATTTGGAAAATTTCACCAATTGGAAAATTGGTGAGTTTTTGGGAAGAGGTGTGTGGGTAGATCTCTCAGGGCAAAGAAACATGATTTGTGTCCTGTGTGAATGCTCACCAAAGGGTGATCTCAGCAGAGGAGTATTTTAATAATCAAGTGGATAGGATGACCCATTTGGTAGTTACTACTCATCCCCTTTTCCCACCCACCCCAGTCACCACCCAGTGGGCTTATGAACAAAGTGGCCCTGATAGCAGGGGTGGAGGTTATACATGGGCTCAGCAACATGGATAATTCAGCAAGGCCAGCCTGGCTACAGCCACTGATGAGTGCCTGACCTGCAAGCAACAGAAACCATTAAGTCCCCAGTATGGCACCGTTCCCAAGTTGATTATGCTGAACAGCTTCCATCATGGAAGGGACAACAAGCACTTTGGTTTTATGGAAATAAATGCTTGCTCTGGATATGGACTCCCCTTTCCTACGTGCAACGCTTTTGCCAAAACTACCATCTGCGGACTTGCAGAATGCCTTATCTACCATCTTGTGTTCTACATGGTATCACTTCTGGTGAAAGAATTCATTTCACAGCAAATATATTGAAGAAATGGGCCTGTGCTCATGGAATTCTCTGGTCTTACCATATTTCCCATCATCCTGAAGTAGTTGGCTTGACATAATGGTAGAAGGGCCTTTCAAAGATTCAGTTTGGTGCCAGGTAGGTAGAAATGCCTTGAGGGACTGTCAGAATGTCCTGCCAGATGCAGATAACCAGGATTCATGGGTCTAGGAGTCAAGAAGTAGAAATGGAAGTGGCTCCACTCACTATTATCCCCCATGATCCACTAGCAAAAATTTTGCTTCCCACTCCCATAACCTCGAACTCCACTGATCTAGAAGCCCTAGTTCTGGGGCACCTGGGTGGCTCAGTTGGTTAAGCCTCCAACTTTGGCTCGGGTCATGAACTCACATTCATGGGCTCGAGCCCCACATCGGGCTCTTTGCTGACAGCTCAGAGCCTGGAGCCTGCTTCCAATTCTGTGTGTGTCTCTCTCTCTGACCCCCCCCCCTTTCATGCTCTGTCTCTCTCTGTATCAAAAGTAAATAAAAGATTTAAAAAAATTTAGAAGCCCTAGTTCCAAAAGGAGGTACAATAATGATTCCACTGAACTAGAAGTTGAGACTGCCACCTGGCCACTTTGGGCTCTTCATGCTCCTGAGCTAACAGGCAAATAAGGAAATTATTGAGCTATGTAGGGTGATTGATCATGATTACCAATGGCAAATTGGGTTGCTACTCACAGTGGATACAGTGGAGGTAGAGAAATGTCTGAAATACAGAAGATTCCTTAGGGAGTCTCTTAGAACTACCATGCCCTGGGGCACCTGGGTGGCTCAGTCAGTTGAGCATTCGACTTCAGCTCAGGTCATGATCTTGCTCATGGGTTAGAGCCCTGCATCAGGCTCTGAGCTGGCTCTGTGCTGACAGCTCAGAGCCTGGAGCCTGCTTCAGATTCTGTCTGTCTGTCTGTCTGTCTCTCTGCCCCTCCCCTGCTCATGCTCTGTCTGTCTCAAAATAAATAAACCTTAAAAAAATTTAAAAAAAGAACTACCATGCCCTGTGATTAAAGTCCATGGAAAACTATAACAGCCAAGTCAGGCATGACTGCTAATTGCTCAGACCATTCAGGAATGAAGATTTGGGTCACCCTGTCAGGTAAAGAATCACAACCAGCTGAGGTGCTTGCTAAAGACAACAGGAATACAGAATGAGTAGTGAAGAAAGCCATTATAAGTACCAGCTATGAGGATTTGAACTCTGACTGATAGAAGTACACTGGCTTTTAAATAATTTACACAAACAGTACCCTACTACCTTTGAGGATTACTGCTTAATGAGGCCCCTTTGTATAACACAGCATCTCATCCCTGTGGCTGGGTACAGACTGATTTTAGGAAGGTAGATGGCAAATGTTCATAAGAGTGGCAGTTCCTACACCAGGACATTTTGGCTTCCATGACTGTGGTCTCATGAAGCAAGAAATATCATAGCCACAGTCAAGGTTAAATGTGTGAGACCCTGGACAGTTCTGGACAGGCTGGAAATCATCAACTAGTATTTTATAGAAGGAAAAAAATGCCAGGGGAGCATAGAGACTTGCTCTGTTGGGACCATGGATCAGCCTCGGCTGGGGACTAAGGGTCCTGACCCCGAAAGAAGCCCCCCCACTTGGTAGATCCTCCATCTGCCGTGTAACCTCTGCCTGGTGGTCTTCTCCTTTCCCCCCAACTCGTCAGTTCTTGCATGGGTCTCGGGGGAATCTGGCTGTTCCATTGTGGCAGATGAAAGATGGCCATGAATTCTTTGGAACTTCTATATAAAAGTAGGGTAGCCTCTTTAATTGCTTTGACTAATAGAATACAGAGGAAATAATACTGGAACAGCTTTGGGCTCAGGATTTTATGTCTCTTAGAACACTCAGTTTTGGGGTTCTCAGCTGCCATGTAAGAATTCCCACTATCCTTCTAAAGAGATCATATTGAGAGACCCTGAAACTGCAGAAAGAATCTGCTAAGCCCAGCCTCTGCCCATCTCTACCAAAACACCAGGCATGTGAGTGAAGGCATTATGGGTCCTCAAGACCACTCCAGCTACCAGTGAACCCCAGTGCACACTCACTGAGCACGAGTGGCTTCCTGAGCCCTGCCTGCCCTCCTTACCCATGAGATCATGGCTGTTGTTCTAAGCCAATGAGCTTCAGGATTGCTGGTCATGCCACCATGAATAACCAAAGAAACACATTCTATATTCACCACTGGCAGGAGAGTTGGAGGTAGGGCTCCATTTTCCCTAGTGCTAGGCTTGGTGGGAGCCCAGAGGACTGGTCCCAGGTTCTCCCTCCTCACGAAGACCTGAGAACTCAGCTCATGGGCAGACAGCCTGCCAGTGGGATGACGCAAAGGGCCAGAAAAGAGACAGCAATAAGAACAGGGTATTCCTTTGTCCCTATTCATGGCCAGAGAAGGTTCATCCTCTCAAAGATTAAAGCGAAGGTTCTTACTCTCAAAGAGCTCACATGAAAACAGCTAATACTGATTACTACTAACAGTCCACCGTAAGCTCTCTTAACCTTCCTTCAAACCCTGCAAACCCTGTGATACGAGTAGTATTGTGAGCAGATGGGGAAAACCAAGCCCTAAAATGTTAATTACCCAAGGACACAGATACTGGCTGAGCCAGAATTCAAACCCACAAGGCAGTCTAACTCCAGAGCATTCTGTCTTGTGCTCCAGCTTTCATTAGAAAAAGAAGGGCCTGGATAGTGTGAGAAGAACTCTGGTGGGTTGATATAAAATATAAAGAGAAGGCATGCTCATAGATGGATGAAAGACTGACTAGACCAGATGGAAGAAGCTGGCAAGGGAAGGGGTGGCCTGGAATAGGAAGAGAAGAGGAAAGAGCAACAAATTTGAGATCAGACCAAACAGAACAGAATGTGGAGGCCCAGAAGGAAGAAAGGGCCAAATGGTTAGCAGAAAGATGAAGGAAGACAGAAAAAGACCCTGGCTTAGGGGCATCAGGGGCTCAGGTTGGCTCCAGTCTCCTTGGATGGTGTCTCCACACCTTGCCTGCTAGCCTCTTAGCACAAAGAATCCAAATTTAGTAAGGGACAGTCATGGCTTCACATTTGCTGATACAGTCATGTCCCTCTGGAGCCAAGGTATCTAGGCTTACAGGGCCTACGGTTGGAGATAGAAAATATAAATTCCTGAGGCAACTGGGTGACTCAGTCAGTTGAGTTTCAGACTCTTGATTTCAACTGAGCCATGATCTCATGGTTTGTTGTATCGAGCCCTGTGTCAGGCTCTAAGCTGTAAGCAGAGCCCACTTGAGATTCTCTCTCCCTCTCTCTCTCTGCCCCACCCCCACTCACATGCATGTGTGCTCTCTCAAAATAAACTTTTAAAAGATATATATAAATTACCTAAGTAGATTAACGAGAGAGAGCCACTTCTCCTTCCATTCCCTGGGACTCTACCTGTCGGAAGGTAGCACAGCCTCATACAGTGGGAATGACTAAAGAGAATGGACTACCATCCTTACAGTAAGTACTCCATCCTTACAGGATTAGTCTCTTAGCTGGTGACTCAGCTGCCCCATCAAAAGGCCATTCCAGCCCTGTGTCAGGTTAGCAGCTCCAGGGGAAGAAGGAGGAGGTTATGGGGTAGAACCAGTGTACCCCATAGTCACATGCCCACTTTGCTGCCAAGTAGTTTCCTTGGTCCAATGCAGTGTTAAAAGAATCACACGCTGACACATTAAACACTCTATCCGCCCTCAGATAGCGAAGCAAGACAAACCCACACTCAGAATATGTGTCAGCTCCACTCGAGATGACCATTGAGTGGAAGATGATCCAAAACAGAAGGATCCAGGTAATCAACTTGCCACCAAGTAGTTGGCTCAGCTCCCAGGGGAATAATGCAACTTTGCAAGTTCAGTGTGGGTCCCTGTTGTTGGCAATTTGGACTTTGGCCCAGGTGATACGCAGGCCAGCCTTGGTGAGTGGGAGCCTGTGCTGTTGGATCCATGCACCCCTCAACTCTGCCGCCATGGCTGCCTTGTTCATGTGCCCATTGTGCCAGTGCTGAGTGATGCCAGTGGGCAAGCCATAACATACACATGCCTATACATGCTTCATCCATGGGAATACATGATGCATGGACCTTTACCTGCTCAGTCCCACAGGTCCTCACCTTGTCTGTCAGTTTCCTAGGCCTACCAACAAATGACTTAGTGACTTATGAAAACAGAAATTTATTCTCCCAAAATTCTGAAGGCCAGAAGACAGAAATCAATGCTATCAGCAGGGCTGCACTCCCTCCATAGGCTCTAGGAGGGAATTGGTTCATTGCCTTTTCCAGTTTATGGTGACCTGGTGTACTTGACCTTTGGCTACCTCACTCTAGTCTGTGCTTCCATGGTCACATGGCCTTCCTTTATGTATGTGTCTCCCACTGTCTCAGCATTATAAGGACAACTGTGATGACATTTAGGGCCCACTCAGATAACTCAGATGCTCTTATCTCAAAATCCTTAAGTTAATTACATATGCAAAGACCTGTTTTCTAAATAATGTCACATTTACAGCTTCCAGAATTAGAATATGGACATTCCTCTGGGGGATGGGAGTACAATTTTCATCAACCACAGCCTCTAATCTTTCTTCTTCTAGATTTCTGCTTAACCAGCCAAGCCAATAGTCACTGCCCTGCGCTCATACATAGTCTAACCTGTCTACTTCTTTCCACACAAAGTGAATGACCAGATGCATTGTCTGAATTTCTGCCCATTGGGCGGATTTCAGGGTCACCTCATATCAGGCAGGTAAGTCAGCAGCATTTTTGGCTTACCTCAACCTACACATTCATGGCTGAAGTTTGGCCCCTTTCCTCCCTCTTCTATGTGCTGTATATAAGGGACCCTTCATGCAGCCCCAATTATGAGCTGAGAAGCCCTGTAAGCCACATGCCCAATATAAAGTGAGCTGCTTCTATCTTACTACAAACTGCTGTTGGGCCCACTGACCTTATGACTCAGTCTGGCAGACCCCAGCTCAAGATGGGCGGTTCTGCCTGTAGAGTCACTTGAACTCTCTTGGTGGGTTGTGTCTCCATCAGGGTCCAATAGCACACTAGAAGCTGTTGGGTTTGTTTTGTTTTTTGGATGATTTATCTAAAATTCTCAATTAGAGATGACACGGCCTTGATCCAAAACCCTAAGTGTCAACATTGTGATTCTCCCATAGGGGTTTGCCATAAACTCTAGATAGCGTCTTTTCCTAACACCAATAACACAAATACAATTTGCCAGACTGTGGGGTGCAAATGGCAGGGCTCCCAGCAGCACAGCCTGACTTACTGCAGAGCCCCGTCCTGTTCAGGGCCCTAGTCAACACCAAAAGCCTTCCCTGTAGCTAGTAAATGGGCCAGTCCCACCTACATGATATACCAACCTCAGACCCAAAGAAGCCTACTAAACATCGTGCTTCATTCTTATTAGTGGGAAGTATGAGATACAATCATTTGCCTTTTACTAAGCATGGCACAAACAACTACACCCCTAAAATCTTCACTGAGCAGTTTAACAGATTGGAAGATACAAGGCCAATACATATAAATCAATTGTATATACAAAAATTAACTCAAAATGGACCATAAACCTAAATGTAAAACCTAAAACTATAGGGGCACCTGCATGACTCAGTCGGTTAAGCATCCAATTCTTGATTTCAGCCCAGGTCATGATCTCGCTCTGTGAGTTCAAGCACTGCATTGGGCTCTGTACTGACAGTGTGAAGCCTGCTTGGGATTCTCTCCCTCTCTCTCTACCCTTCCCCCGCTTGCTTTCTCCCCTCCCCAAAATAAACAAACTTAAAAAAAAAGCCTAAAACTATAAAATGTGTATAGCATGGGTTAACTTCAGCTGAACCAGGTTAACTATATGTTTATCTTAAGGTGCTGACCCTTGCCTAACACCGTGGACTATATTAGCTAAAGATAAATGATGTTCCAAACCACGGGTTGTGAGTTGTTTCAGAGCAGGACCACCAACCTGTCAACACTGTCCAGGAATCCTAGAATTTGTTATTTGTACCCAGTCTTAATGGCATCTGGGAGATATTAAAAGTTAAGGCTGGTCATACAGCGGTAATATTCATGTGACCATCTCAGTATAAGACCCCACCACGAGCAGACTTTAGGCTTCCAGTACTTGAGGGGCTTTGCATACACAAGTGGTTTGAGACCTGAAATCAAAGTGCGTCCTGGCTAACCCTGTGGTAGTTCAAAGAAGCCTGCACCTGAGATCCTCAGACCAGTGCGTTTCTTCCTCCTGCTGGGACGGCAATGCCTGGAATAAAACAGGAGTACAAACTGTATGAGTCCTGTAGGTCAGGTCAGCAATCGAACACTGAAGATAATTGTGTGTAATTAGCACAAACTTCTGGAATAAAACAAAAGAGAAAATCTTCGTGACCTTGGGTTTGGCAAAGACTGCCTAAATGAAACACAAACGGCATCATCCATAATAAAACAAAAGTCAGTAATTACAGTTCATCGAAATTAAAACTTTTGTTCTTCAAAAGACACAGCTATGAAAACGAAAAGGAAAGCGACACACTTGGAGAAAAGATTTGCAAAATATATATCTGACAAAGGTCTTGAATCTGGAATATATAAAGAACTTTTATAACTCAATGAGAAGACAAACCACTCAATTTTTTTAAAAATCCAATCAGGAATGAGCAAAAGACATGAACATTTATTTCACCAAACAAGATATACATTGGCAAATAAGCTCATGAAAGGATGTTCAACATCATTAGCCATTAGGGAAATGCAAATTAAAACCACAATCAGGTACACTACATGCCAATCAGAATAACAAAAATAAAAAATAGTAATAACACCAAATGATGATGAGGATGCAAAGAAATGAGATCATGCAAACATCGCTGGTGGGAATGTAAAACGGTACAGCCACTCTGGAAAATAAATTGGTAGTTTCTTATAAAACTAAATATACACTCACCATACAACACAGCAATCTCTTCCTTGGACATCTGTCACAGAGAAATGAAAACTTATGTTCACACCAAAATCTGATCACAAATGTTCCTAGTAGCATTATTCACAATTGCTAAAAACTGGAAATTTAAACAAATTGTGGTACATCCATACCAAGAAATAGCAATAAAATGGAACAGAATATTGACATGTTCAACAGCTTGGATGAATCTCAAGTGAGTTGAGTGAGAAAAGTAACACTGACCCAAATTCAAAAGGCAACATACTATATAATTCCATTTATATAACATTTCTGAAATGATAAAACGATAGAAATGGAAATCAGATTAGTGGCTGCTTCAGGTTAGGAGTAAAGGAGAAGGGGGGACGGGGAGTGAAGGCCAGTAAAGGACAGCCTGAGGGAGTCTTGAGGTGAAAGAAACAATTGCTCTGGGGACGCCTGGGTGGCTCAGTCAGTTAAGCTTCCAACTCTTGATCTCAGCTCAGGTCACAGATCTTGCAGTTTGTGAGTTTGAGCCCCACATCAGGCTCTGTACTGATGGTGTGGAGCCTGCTTGAGATTCTGTCTCTTCTCTCTGCCCTTCCCCAGTGAGAGAGGGGCAGAGGGAGAGAGAGAAAGAGAGAATCTCACAAGGGGCAGAGGGAGAGGGAGAGAGAGAAGTGGGGCTCACCTGAATCAGGGCTTGTCTTTTACCTGAAGGGGGGGCTCATGCTCACCCAAAGTGACACTTGAGTTCCCAAACTGTGAGATCATGACCTGAGCTTAAGTCAGATGCTTAATAACTGAGCCACCAGGTGCCCCTAATTGCTTTGTGTCTTAAGAGTAGTGCTAGGGGTGCCTGGGTGGCTCAGTCATTGAGCATCTGACTTTGGCTCAGGTCGTGATCTCACAGCTCCTGGGTTCAAGCTCTGGATGGCATTCTGTGCTGATAGCTCAGAGCCTGGAGCCTGCTTCAGATTCTGTTTCTCCCTCTCTCTCTGCCCCTCCCGGCTCACACTCTGTCTCTTTCTCTGAAAAATAAACATTTAAAAAAAATAATTAGGGGTGCCTGGGTGGCTGAGTTGGTTAAGCATCCGACTTCAGCTCAGGTCACGATCTCACGGTTTGAGGGTTCGAGCCCCATGTCGGGCTCTGTGCTGACAGCTAACTCAGAGCCTGGAGCCTGTCTTTGGATCCTGTGACTCCTTCTCTCACTGACCCTCCCCTGCTCACACTCTCTCTCTCAAAAAAATAAATAACATTTTAAAAAATTTTTAATAATTAAAAAAAAAAAACAGTGCTAGTTACAGGGAGCCTGGGTGGCTCAGTTGGCTGAGCATCCGACTTCAGCTCAGGTCATCAACTCATGGTTCATGGGTTCAAGCCCCACATCGGGCTCATGCTGACAGCTTGGACCCTGGAGCCTGCTTCAGATTGTGTAACTCTCTCTCTGTTCCTCTCCCTCACCAACTCCCTTCCTCCCTCTTTCTCTCCCTCCCTATCTTTCAAAAATAAAGATTAAAAATTAAAAGAAAAAGAGTAGGGCTAGTTACATGAATCTACACCCATGATAAAATTGCACAGAACTATTCACACACACACATGAGTACATGTACAACTAGAGGAATCTGAATGAGCACTGCCAATTTCCTGGTTTTGTACTGTACTGTAGTTAGGGAAGATGTTCCCATTGGAGAAAACTGGGTGAAGGGTACATGACACCTGCCGAGCATTTTTCTGTAACTTCTCATGGATCTATAATTATTGCAAAATAAAAGAATTTTTATATATATTCTTTTTTAAAACGTGTCCCCGCCCTGCTCCTCTCCCTCGCTGGCTTCTGTTGCTAAGGCCCAGAATAAAACTACAACTGCTCAATGTTTATATAACACTCAAATAAAACCACTCCCCACCCCCACCCCCATCATTTCAATGTAGTGACATGGCCAAAAGGAACACTGACCCAATTCCAAAAGCTCTGAGCAGTCACAAAAGAGCTGTGTCTAGGTTCTTCTGGAGGGGACAGTGAGGGGAGGGCCCTCACAGCGATCCCCTCGCCCTGCCCCTCCTCACACAATATTTTGTTCCTGTCTTTAAAAGATGGATAAAAAATATGAATAATCACTTCAGCAAAGAAGATAAATGGATATGACGCATGCACATGAAAAGATGCCCAACGTCATTAGTCATTAAGGAAGTGTTCATTAAAACTACAGGGAGGGGCACCTGGGTGGCTCAGTCGGTTGAGCATCTGACTCTTGATTTCAGCTCAGGTCATGATCCCAGAGTTGTGGAATCCAGCCCCACATAGTGCTACATCCAGAGTATGATGTCTGCTTGAGATTCTCTCTCTGACCCTCTCCCCAGCTCACACATCCTCTCTGTAAGATAGATAGATAGGTAGATAGATAGATAGATAGATAGATAGATAGATAGATAGATAGATAGATAGATAGAAAGAAAGAAAGAAAGAAAGAAAGAAAGAAAGAAAGAAAGAAAGAAAGAAAGAAAGAAAGAAAGAAAGAAATTAAAACAAAACAAAAGCAGAGATATACTACTACATACCCACTACAATGGCTATAATCAGAAAGACTGACCATACCAGTGTTGGCAAGGATGTAGAGAGACTGGAACTTTCTACACTGCTGATGGAACATAAAATGGTTCAACCATTTTGGGAAATAGTTTAGCAGGGTTTTTAAAAAATGTTGATTTGTTTTGAGAAAGAGAATGCATGCTCAAGGGGGTAGGGCAGAGAAAGAGAATCCCAAGCAGGCTCCATGCTGTCAACACAGAGCCTATTATGGGGCTCGAACCCCTGAACCATGAAATCATGACCTGAGCCAAGATCAAGAGTTGGCTGTTTTACTGCTAAGCCACCCAGATGCCCTAGAAGGTTTTTATAAATTTAAACATACAAATTTCATTCAATTCTGTCCTTCCACTTCTAGCTATTTACCTAAGTCTAATAAAAATATACGCCCACACAATTACTTATGCATTAATGCTCATGAAGCTTTACTTGTAATAGCCAAAATCAAGAAACAACCTAAAAGTCCATCAATTTGCAAATGGATAAACAAATTATGACACATCCCATAAAATGAAACACTACTCACCAATAAAAAGAGTGAGCTACTGATACATTAACATGAGTGAATCTAAAAGTAATTATGCTGATGGGGAAAAGACAAAAAAATGAGTATATGTGTATGATTTTATCTATATTAAACTCTAGAAAATACCTGTATTTAAACTTACATTAGGGGTGCTTGGGTTGCTCAGTCGGTTGAGCAACTGACTTTAGCTCAGGTCATGATCTCGTGGTTCATGAGTTTGAGCCCTGCGTCAGGCTCTGTGCTGACAGCTCAGAGCCTGGAGCCTGCTTCAGATTCTGTGTCTCCCTCTCTCTCTGTCCCTTCCCTGCTCATGCTCTGTCTCTCTCTGTCTCTCAATAAATTTTTTTTAAACTTACATTAAAATTAAAAGGAAAATGCAGTTTTTTAACATTTATTACTTGTAAGGTTATTTACTTTTTGGAGAGAGGGATATCGCCCACGTGAGCAGGGGAGGGGCAGAGAGAAAGGGAGAGAGAGAAGCCCAAGCAGGCTCTGTGCTGGCAGCCCCAATGTGGACTCAATCTCACAAATCATGAGATCATGACCTGAGCAGAAATCAAGAGCTGGACACTTAAACTCCTGAGCCACCAGGCGCCCCTAAAGGTTGTTTATTACATCATTTCTCCGGGTAGGTGAGCAGTGCGTAAAGTACTAGCCTACCTGGGGGGCCTGAAGTCAAGCCTCTGCCTCTTTCCAGATGTCAGACTTTCAGTCTTATCTGGGACACTGCACCATAAGCTACATAGAGATCCTGTTGGGCTGTGAGAGGCTCCCAAGTTTCTGCTTGCTCAATGTACTCTGCGTCTGCTATTCATTTTTTAATTTTTTTAATGTTTTATTTTTGAGTGACAGAGCATAAGCTGGAGAGGGAGACACAGAATCCCAAGCAGGCTCCAGGCTCTAAGCTGTCAGCACAGAGCCCACATGGGGCTAGAACTCACAAACCGCCAGATCATAACCTGAGCCGAAATCGGAGGCTTAACCTACTAAGCCATCCAAGTGCCCCTATTCATTTTTTAAATTACATTTTTTTTTCTCAAATACAGAAAACAATGTGACGGCCCCAGATTTCATAAATGTCCCTCCCCAGCTCTCCACAACAGGATATCTTGGTAGGTGTCCTGTTGTTGATTCCATTGACTTTCCTGGCAGCAAACGGTGCTTCTTGGTCTCTGCAGGTCTAACAGAAGCCCCGGCTCACTGAAGGTCAAGTTTGCCCACCAAGCCCATGGAGACAGCACCAGCTCAGGAGCAGAAAACCAGCCTCCGAATCTTTATTCCTGGCCTGACTTCCCCCTGGACCAGACGGTGTGGCCATAGTGCAGTGACCATCACTGCTGTTCGCTCTGGAGAGTCTCCCCTGACGTGCTGACGGAGAAGTCCGCACCGGGTGCCCACTGTACAGGCCCCTCGTCTGCAGCTGCAGCGGCCACCGGGTGTGGAGCAGACACGTGTGGACTCTGGCCACCAGGCCCCAGGGCTGCTGCAGTACCTGTGATACATGGCTGCTCCCCAAAGGGCTCACAGGTTGGGTGAGGCACACAGAGGAAGCCAACCACCTGCAGCGGAAGGTGGAGTGGAAAAGTTTGGAGAAGGGCATGCCAGAGTCCCGGGGGAACAGGAGGAGATAAGCTGGATAAAGCAGTAGAAGTTGGGAACTTGCCTGGGAAAGGGAATGTGAAGAAGAAATAAAATTTCTGGAAAGGATCAGGGGAGGGAATGAGCACAGCCCAATTCTTCCCTCACGTCCTTGTGCTCCCCCAGAGCAGGACAGCAAGGCAGGCCCAACTCTGAAGCCAAGTTCAACCACTTGCTTTCCCTTAGTGCCTGAGGGGATAGGGGGTAAGCAGATGGGGGGGGGGCATCTAGGACTTCGTGAGTTCACTCTTTATTGGCAAATTTAAAACATAAGAGCAGGAATTGGGGCAGGAAGGGGAAAGTGGGGTCACTCAAGTGGTCAGTTATCACCCAGGGGTCTGTAAGAGGGAACCCTCGTGGGTGGTGCAGGCTCGGCTCCTTATCCGGTTGTGTAGCTAGTGGCTGTGTTGGCCAGCTGGCCAGCTGTCTCCTGAAATGGATGTCTTTGAACTGGAGGTCTGGGCTCTCAAGAGCTTGCTGTCAGGCATTTGCGCTACAACCCTGCAGAGCACCCAGCTTCCTTCAGCTGCTGGCCCCACTTGCCAGCCAGGAGGCCATCTGGTGTCAGGCTGCCTGCAGCTCATTCCTGTGGACACACACACACACACACACACTCTGGGGCCTGCCCTTAGGCTCCAAGATGATTTGTAGCCTTTCTAACTTGCCCTGGAACCCTTCTTCATGAAGGAAGGCCTCTTCCCGAAGAAAAGGACAAGGCAGTGAAAAGTGAGAGGTACTAGTAAGCAGGGAATACTGAGAGCCACCGCAATTCTGTTGCTGCTGGAGCAGAGGAGGAAGGACGGGGGCTTTTTGGTAAAAATAGTGGAACAAAATGGGGACACACATACTTAAGTGCTAAATAAAGACCTGAGGTATCTGATAACAAGTCCTCCCTACACATGTTGCAGGGGGGCGTGCCTGAGGGCAGAACCAAGCTGGAAGGCCTTTCCTGGAGGGTCTCTGTGGAGACCGCAGCACCTTCAGGATGGCAGAGTGAGGAGCTCCATGACCCACTCCCCAGGGAAACCAGCATAGCTGGTAAACACAATTTTTTTTTTAACTACACCATTTAGGGGCACCTGGGTGGCTCAGTCAGTTAAGCGGCCGACTTCAGCTCAGGTCATGATCTCATGGTTTGTGGGTTCGAGTCCCGCATCAGGCTCTGTGTTGACAGCTAGCTCAGAGCCTGAAGCCTGCTTCGGATTCTGTGTCTCCCTCTCTCTCTGCCCCTCTCCCACTCATGCTCTGTTTCTCTCTGTCTCAATAATAAATTTTTTAAAAAACATTAAAAAAATAAAACTACACCATTTAAAGTTTCTGGAAATTGTCCTAAGGGCATTCAATAAGTGAAGAAACATGTATTCAAGAAAATCTACTAAAACTCTGGGCAGTGAGAGTCTTGGATTTGAACTCTTTCCTGCTCCTTCCCTCCTCCCCTCTCCCAAGCTCAGTCTGACAGAAGTTCTACTCTGAACAGATGTAGCCAAGAAGACAAGGGTCCCTCTCCCCTCAGCCCCTGACCAAGAGTATAGACTAATAAGCAGTATGTACCTTTGCCCCCAGCTCCTGACACAGAGCTAAATCCCTTGTAATTTCCTAAGTGATAAAAGCACTTTGAGCATCTTTTGTTCTAATATTTGATCTTTGACCCCAGTTCCTGACACAGAGCTCCTAAATCCCTTAGGGTTTCCTGGGTGATAGGAGTGTCTTTTATCCTAATGAGGCCACTCTGGGTGGGCTCCTGGATAGCTTTCGGGATGGGAGCTGGTCACCAGAAAGACCGAGTCATGATTAGAAATTTGAAATTTTCAACCCCACCCCCCATCCTCCAGAGGGGCTGGAGATTGAGTTACTTACAGATCATGCCTCCACGTATATAATGAAGCCTCCATAAAATTCCCAAAGGATGGGATTCCGAGAGCTGGGTTGGTGAACACATCTATATGCCAGGAGGGCAGCACACCCCAACTCTACGAGGACAGAAGCTCCTGCTCTCGGGACTTTTCCAGACCTCATGTATCCCTTCATCTGACTGCTCATTCATATCCTTTATAATACCCTTTATAATAAACTGGCAAACATAAATAAGTATTCCCCTGAGTTGTGTGAGCCACTCTAGCACGTGATCAATCCCCAGGAGGGGGTTATAGGAACATCAATTTATAGTCATAAGTACAGACAACAAACTGAAACTTGCCCTTGGCATCTGAAGTAGGGCATTCCTTTGGGGGCGCCTGGCTGGCTCAGTCAGAAGAGCATACAACTCTTGATCTCAGGGCTGTGAGTTCAAGTCCCATACTGGCTGTAGAGATTACTTAAATCAACAAATTAACTTGAAGTGGGGCAGTCTTGCAGGAGTGAACCCTTAGACTGTGGGACCCAACACTAACTCCAGGTAGTGTCAGAACCGAACTGACTTGAAGAACAACTGGCTGGTGTTTCAAAACTTCATAATGGGTGGGAAACACACACATCTAGTGTCAGAAGTGTTGTGTTACAGCGGTATGAGAATAAAACAGAAACACAGAAGTATTTTTCTTTGTTTTCAAGATTTTACTTTTAAGTGACCTCCATACCTAATGTACAACTCAAACTCCAATTTCAAGATCAAGAGTCTCATGCTCTACCAACTGAGCCATCAAAGTGCCCCAGGATTGTTTTACTCATAAAGGGTTACTGTATTTCACCGGGACAGGAAAGCTACCAACACTTCTCATCTCCAACTCCAAGTTGAAGGGGCTACGTTACTGGTGAGTGTAGCCAAGAGGTCAAGGGTTCCTGTTTTCAACCTAAAGAATGGAGGCTTTAACCCAGGGGCAGCAGGCCAAGAATATTGAAGTCCTGACCCTCCTGCCCCATCATTGCTAGGACATGCTAGGACAGAGGTTCCACACTAGGAAAGCAGACAGAGAAGACTGAGGCTACCAAACCCACTCTGCTCCCTAAATAGTGGATCACAGACATTGCCTGGGGGAAAGGCAGCCAGTTAGAAAAGAGAGCTCTGAAGCTCTCCCCAAAGGAATTGATTTTATTTGAAATAGAGTGTAGAGAAGTTCAAGTTTAAGGACACTCTTAAAAACAATAGTTCCTCTTAATTAAGAGCAACAAACTAAACCATAGGCCAGCTAATTCACTAGAGATAACCAGGAAAAAAGAGAGCTAAGAATAGCCCACCTACTCAAAAATTGGCCTCTGAAACTACCCTTGCCTGAATTTAATTGGATCAGACCAATGAACAATTTTGGCTCCAGGGCTCTGTAGAAAATAATACAGCAATTAGCCAGTAATTAGTGGAGGCTAACATATTGATGTAATACGAAATGAGGCACACAGCTTCACAGAGAGATCAAGGAAAGACACAGTCAAAAAGGGCCCTGTTAACAACATTATCAGCCCAGGGTGGCACATGTTCAAGACTGTTCCCTCTGTCATCAGAGACTCCACACTGTAGGGGAAACAGACTCCACATTTAACAGATGAGTGAGGTCGCAAAACAAACAAGCAAGCAAACAACAACCAAGGCAAGCCAGAACAAGTGGTGGGGAATCTGTATTCACATTGCTTTTCTCCTAAGATCAGGAAAAAGAGACAAGGGTATCTGCTCTTGCCACTTTTTTTCAAAACTGTACTGGAGGATGGCGTGCCTGGGTGGCTCAATTGGTTATAAGCATCTGACTTCAGCTCAGGTCATGATCTCTCAGGTCACGAGAGCCCCATGTCGAGCTCTGTGCTGACAATGTGGAGCCTGGAGGCTGCTTCAGATTCTGTGTCTTCCTCTCTCTCTGCCCCTCTCCCGCTCACACTCTGTCTTTGTCTCTCTCAAAAAAAATTAAGCTAAAAAAGAAAACAAACAATAAATAAATAAATAAATAAATAAATAAACTTAAAAAATAAAATGTACTGGAGGTGATAGCCAGGGCAATTAAGCAAGAAAAAGAAATAAAAACATCCATTTTGTAAAGAAAGAAGTAAAAACTGTCTCTATTCACAGATGACATGATCTTGTTTATAGAAAACCCAGAAAATCCACTAAAAAATAAAAACTATTAGAACTAATAAATGAGGAGCACCTGGGTAGCTCAGTCGGTTAAGCATCTGACTTCCATCCAGGTCATGATCTCACCGCTCGTGGGAGCCCCACATCAGGCTTTGTGCTGACAGCTCAGAGCCTGGAGCCTGCTTTGGATTCTGTGTCTCCCTCTCTGAGCCTCCCCCACTCACACTCTCTCTCTCAAAAGTGAATAAATGCTTAAAATAGTTTAAAAAAAGAACTAATAATGAGTTCAGCAAGGTTACAGGATAAAATGTGAATATACAAAAGCCTTTTGTATCTCTATACATTTGCAATGAACAATCCAAAAATTAACTTACTAAAATGCTCACAATAGCACCAAAAAGAATAAAATACTAGACAAATAACCCAGTTTATAAATGAGCAAAAAGATCTCTATATTTTTCCAAGGAAAATATACAAATGGCCAATAAGCACATGAAAAGAAACATGACACATTAGTCATCAGAGAAATCCAAATCAGTACCACAAAGATACCACTTCACACCCACTAGGTTGTCTAAAATCAAAAAAGTCAGTTAACAATAAGTATTGATGGAAATGTGTATAAATTTGAACACTACACACTGTGAAAATGTAAAATGTCTCAGTTCTTCAAACTATTAGATTTACCATGTGACCCAGAAATTACATTTAGAGGTATATGCCCAAAAGAAATGAAAACATATTTCTACACTAAAACTTGTATACAAATGTTTATAGCACCAGTATTTCTAATTGCCGAAAGGTGGAAACAACTCAAATGTCCATCAGTGGATGAATAGAAAACAAAATGCGATGTACTCACACAATGGAATATTGTTTGACTATAAAAAGGAACGAAATGCTGGGTGCCTGGGTGACTCAGTCAGTTACGCATCCAACTCTTGATCTTGGCTCAGGTTGTGATCCCAGGGTTGTGGGATGGAGCCCTGCACAGGGCTCAGCACCGAGCGTGGGGCGGCTTAAGATTCTCTCTCTCTTTCTCTCTCTCTCTCTCTCTCTCTCTCTCTCTCTCTCTCTCTGCACCTCCCCCCCACTCACACTGTCTCTCTCAAAATAAAAAGAAAAAATTAAAAACATAAAAACAATTTTAAAAAAAGTAATGAAGTGCTGACATGTGCTACAAAACAGAAGTACCTTGAAAACATGGTTACATGTAAAAAGTCTATCATAAAAGGCCACACAATATATGATTCCATTGATAGGAAAGTCCAGAATAGGGAAATAGACATAGGAAATATATTAGTGGTGTTTAGAGCTGAGAGGACAAAGCGTTAAGAAGGTGATAGCTAAAGGCTATGGGCTGGGTTTTGTTTTGTTTTTTGGGAGGGAGTTTATGTTACCTGTTTTGTTTTGTTTTAATTGAAATCTAGCTGACATAGTATGGGGTTTCTTTTTGATGTAATGAAAATCTAAAATGCAGTTGTGGTGATGGTTGCACCTATCTGTGGATTTACTAAAAACCTTCAGATGTACACTTGAAGTGGGTGAACTGCATAGTATGTGAATTACATCTCAATAAAGCTGTTTTTTTTCTTTTATAGTTTATTGCCAAGTTGGTTCCATATATATATAACACCCAGTGCTTATCCCAACAAGTGCCCTCCTCCATGCCCATCAACCCCCTTCCCCCCTCCCCTCTCCCATCAGCCCTCAGTTTGTTCTCAGTATTCAAGAGTCTCTCATGCTTTGCCTCCCTCCCTCTCCCCAACTATTTTTCCCCTTCCCCTACCCCATGGTCCTCTGCTAAGTTTCTCCTGTTACACTTATGAGTGCAAACATATGGTACCTGTCCTTCCTGCCTGACTTATTTCACTTAGTATGACACCCTCGAGTCCCATCCACATTGCTACAAATGGCCAGATTTCATTCTTCCTCATTGCCATATAGTATTCCATTGTATAGATAAACCACATCTTCTTGATCCATTCATCCGTTGATGGACATTTTAGGCTCTTTCCATGTTTTGGCTATTGTTGACATTGCCGCTATGAACATTGGGGTACATGTGCTCCTATGCATCAGCACTTCTGTATCCCTTGGGTAAATCCCTAGCAGTGCTATTGTTGGGTCATAGGGGAGTTCTACTGATAGTTTTTTGAGGAACCTCCACACTGTTTTCCATAGCAGCTGTACCAGTTTACATTCCCACCAACAGTGTAGGAGGGTGCCCATCTCTCCACACCCTCGCCAGCATCTATAGTCTCTTGATTTGTTCATTTTAGCCACTCTGACCAGTGTGAGGTGGTATCTCAGTGTGGTTCTGATTTGTACTTCCCTGATGATGAGTGATGCTGAGCATCATTTCATGTGTCTGTTGGCCATCTTGGTGTCCTCTTTGGAGAAGTGTCTATTTATGCCTTCTGCCCATTTCTTCACAGGATTATTTGTTTTTCAAATGTGGAGTTTGGTGAGTTCCTTGTAGATTTTGGATACTAGCCCTTTATCCGATATGCCATTTGCACTATCTTTTCCCATTCTGTTGGGTGCCTATTAGTTTTGCAATAAAGCTGTTAAATAAGAAAAAAAGGAGGACACCTGGTTGGCTCAGTCAGTAAGTGCCCAACTTTGGCTCAAGTCATGATCTTACAGCTCGTGGGTTGGAGCCCCACGTCGGGCTCTGGGTTGGCAGCTGGGAGCCTGGAGCCTGCCTGGGATTCTATGTCTCCCTCACTCTCCTCCCTCCCCTGCTTGCACTCTGTCTCTCTCTCTCTCTCTCTCTCTCTCTCTCTCTCTCTCTCTCGAAAATAAACATTAAAAACAATTTTTAAGAGAAAAAATACACATATTATATACACAAACAACTAAAATGAGGACAGCAGGAGCGCCTGGATGGCTCACTTGCTTGCACATCTTGATCTCAGCTCAGGTCATGATCTCAGGGTCATGAGATTGAGCCCTGCGTTGGGCTCTGCACTGAGCATGGAGCTTGCTTGATATTCTCTCTCTCTCCCACTGTGCCTCTCCCTTGATTGTGCCCTCTCTCAAATAATAATAACAACAATAATAATCATATCCATGACAGCAATAATGCAGAAGGTACGAGGTACAAGGAGTTAATGGAGTTCAAATATCCTAAGGTTCTAGCAGTATTAGAAATATTGAAGAGAGTGATCATTTGTATTAGACTGTGTCTTGACTTCCAGTGCCCCAGAAGCTGACCCTGAAACAAGGATTTGGTACAAGCCATTTGAGAGTTGATCTCAAAAAAAGGGTGGAGAAGCTGGGTAGGGGCAGGATGGACCAAAAGATGGTGCGTTGTAAAGTAAGTGATCATGGCAAACAACTGGAACTCAATCCTGCTGTAGAACTCTGAGAGACTGTGGATAACACCCACATCAAGGTATCCCACAGGAAAGGGTGTTTTTTTTTTTTTCCAGCAGTTCACCCAGGTCATTGATTAAGATTTCCTGGGAAGCCCTAAATCCCAGGCCCTTCTGACCTTCTCTCTGCCTAGCAGAGCAGACTCCAAAGCTGGGCAAAGACCAGAAAATTAATAAATGCAATTCACCACAATAGAAGAGGCAGGGGGAAAAAAGCATTTTTTATAAAATTACAATGTCCATTTATGATACATAAAACACTTAGCATAACAGAAATAGAAAGGAGCATCCTAAATCTGGTAAAGGAAAAAAATGTACAGGGGACACCTGAGTGGCTTAATTAGTCAAACGTCTGACTTCAGCTCAGGTCATGATCTCACAGTTTGTGAGTTTGGGCCCCAAGTCGAGCTCTGTGCTGACAGCTCAAAGCCCAGAGCCTGCTTCAGATTCTGTGTCTCCTCTCTCTGCCCTTCCCTGCTCACACACTATCAAAAAATAAAGATTTAAAAAAATTTTTAAGAGAAAAATATGTATAGATATACCTTTCAATAAACAGTACTGGGCCAGCTGAATTCCCACATACAAACAATCAGTTCCAAATGGAGTGCTGATCTAAATGTGGAGGTAAAATATATATAAAACTTTGAAAGAAAAAACGAATGAGAATACCTTCATGACTTTAACATAGATAAACATTTCTTAATGGCAAGTAAAAAGCACTAACCATAAAAGAAAAAGTTGATAAACTGGATATTTTCAACTTAATAATTTCTGTTCAGGAAAAAAAAATCGTTAAAGAAAGTGAGAAGGCAACCTACTGCCTCAAGGAAGTATCCAAAGAACTGCTACAAGTCAAAGGGAAAGATCATCTAACAGAAGAAGACACAGAAGACCCATAGTTCTGGGGCTCGTGGGCGGCTTGTCAGTTAAGCATCTGACTGTAAATTTCCACTCAGGTCATGATCTCACAGTCATGAGATCAAGCCCCACACTGGGCTCTGTGCTGGGTGCCTTTCTCTATATATAAAAAAGAAAACCTATTGTTCCTGAGGGGTGATGCAATAACCAAGAAGCACATGAGGAGCAGCCCCAGTTCATTAGTCATCAGGGAAACCCAGATTTAAAGCTCACCTACCAAAAAGGTTAACATAAAAACACTGGAAAATGCCAAGCCTAGGGAGGTACAAGAGAACAGTGGTTGTTCCATTTTTTTACACTGTGTCTCATTCTCTCTCTCTGCCCTTCCCTTGCTCGTGCACACACACTCTCTCTCTCTCAAAAATAAATAAATAAACATTAAAAAAAAAACCAAGAGCCTTTAAAAAAATAATAAATAGAGGCTCCTGCATGGCTCAGTCAGTTAAGTGTCCAGCTCTTGGTTTCGGCTCAAGTCATGATCTCATGGTTTAGGGGATCAAGCCCTGCATTGGGCTCTGTGCTGACAGTGTGGAGCCTGCTTGGGATTCTGTCTCTCCTTCTCTCTGCCCCTCCTCTGCTTACTCTCTCTCTCAAAATAAATAAATAAAACTTTAAAAGATAATAAATAAATTGAAGAATGTACAATAACAAGGCAATACCATAAAATAATGAGAATAAAAAGGCCTTGACTATATGAGAAAAGCTCACAAATGCCTACAATAATACAGCCTGTTTGATTCCATTTATATGAAGTTCAAAGGCCAGAAAAACAAATCTAGGGGTTAGAAGTTCAAAGAGTCGTTACTTGGGCCAAGTGGGGGGCGGCCTGTGGGGTCCCTGGGTCCTGGTAATGCTGGTTCCTGAGCTGTGCGCTGGATACCCAGGTGTGCTCACTCTGCAAAGATTCATCAAGCTAGACACTTAGGCATACTTTTCTATGTGTATATTACACTTCCATAACAAGTTCTTAAAGTCACTTAAAAACTTTTTTAATGTTTATTTATTTTTGAGAGAGAAAGAGACAGAAGGCAGGGAGAGAGGGAGACAGAATCCAAAGCAGGCTCCAGGCTCTGAGCTGTCAGCACAAAGCCCGACATTGGGCTCAAGCCCACAAACTGACATCAATGACCTGAGCCCAGTCGGATGCTTAACTGATTAAGCCACCCAGGCCTCCAAGTCATTGTTTTTTTTTAATGTTTATTTACTTTTGAGAGCAGGGAAGGGCAGAGAAAAAGGGACAAAGAATCCAAAATGGGCTCTGCGCTGACAGCAGTGAGCCTGATGCAGGCCTTGAATTCACAAACCTCAAGACCATGACCTGGACTAAAATCAGGCGCTCAACCGAGCCACCTAGGTGCCCCTAAAATCATTATTTTTAAAATTACAAGCTCATTAACAGGACTCTTACTCTAGGATCTACCAAAATGGACAGAGTTTGTATAGGCTGCTATAACAAAATTACCACACTGTTGTTTGTAGTCTGGGAAGCCCAAGGTCAAGGTACTGGAAGATTCAGTGTCTAGTGAGAGCTGGCTTCCTAGTTCACAGACAGCTGTCTTTTTACTGTGTGTCCTCCTCACACAATGGAAATAGTGAGGGAGCTCTCTGCAGTCTTTCTCTCTCTTCTGCCTGTGGCTTCTGCCCTGTGCCACCACCAGGACCACAGGGTGTGGGTGAAAGGTCACACAGTTGTCCAGCATGACCACTCACTGCCGTGCATCCCAGCAGCCACCACAGCAACATGGGTCTCTTTCATAAAGGTACAAATCCCAATCCTGAGGGCCCTACCCTCATTACCTGATCACCTCCCAAAGGCCCCATCTCCAAATATAATCGGTTATTAGATTTAAGCAGATGAATTTTGAGGGGCATGTAAGCATCAATCTACTAATCCCTGGGTGTCAAATAATGATCACAATCCTAACTCTTAAGCCCATTTTACTGATGAGAAAACTAAGGCTCACCATTACTTCCCCAGGCTTGGACGCTCTAACCTCTGGATCAGAGTGGCTACCAGTCCTGCCAGAAGATGGCTGTTCAGAATGACCGGAAGCAGCAGTAAGCTCAGAAAAGGTCCTCACCTGGGGTGCCTGGGTGGCTCAGTGGGTTGAGCATCTGACTCCAGCTCTGGTCATGATCTCATGGTTCATGAGCTGGAGCCCCAAGTCAGGCTCGCTGCTGTCAGCAGGGAGCCCACCTGGATCTTTGGTCCTCCTTTCTCCGCCCACCACTCCCCATTCATGCTAAAATAAGTAAACATTAAAAAAAAAAAAAAGGTCCTCACGAAGAACACTGGCAAGGTACACACAGCAATGATATGAAGCATGCAGTATAAAAAACATTTTAGGGGCGCCTGGGTGGCTCAGTCGGTTAAGCCTCCAACTTCAGCTCAGGTCAGATCTCATGTTCGTGGGTTCAAGCCCTGCATCGGGCTCTGTGCTGACAGCTAGCTCAGAGCCTGGAGCCTGTTTCCGGTTCTGTGTCTCCTTCTCTCTCTCTCTCTGCCCCTCCCCCTCTCATGCTCTGTCTCTCTCTGTATCAAAAATAAATAAAACATTAAAAAAAATTTAAAAAAAAACATTTTATAAAATATAGAGGGAATCTGATGTGCCAACTATCCAAGAAATGTATTATACAACTACCTTCCTACAGAAGACTGTAGACTGGTTTGGGAAAAATTATATATAAATATGTAGGATGGTTAGACAAATATAGTGGTTACATAAATATTGACAACATGAAGAAAAAGTACAGAATAGTGCTGAAATTGATTCCAAGTGGAGAAATAGCAAAATATGCAAAAATCCACGTGTTTATCTTCGTAGGTAGGTAAAGACAGGCATTTTCACCTATACAGTGGTTAGATAAATAAAATGCTTAAATGAACCCTATCCAGACTTTTGTTGCACGTTTCTTGATAGGATATATTCAGTGATTCAAAAAATACATAGTCAGGGGCGCCTGGGTGGCTCAGTTGATTGAGCGTCCGACTTTGGCTCAGGTCATGATCTCAGGTTCATGGGTTCGAGCCCCATGTCAGGCTCTGAGCTCAGAGCCTGGAGTCTGCTTCAGATTCCGTGTCTCCCTCTCTCTCTGACCCTCCCTGCTCCTGCTCTGTCTCTGTCTCAAAAATAAATAAAACATTTAAAAAAATTTTTAAATACATATTCAGATACTTAATGATTAGTTAGGTATAGTTGTTAAGGCACCTGGACACTATGAAATTTTTCCCACCCCAAACTCCAGCCAGGTCAAGCCAAGGATGATCCTGCCCTAGGGTGCCAGTGGGAACACTGACCCAAGGGAATAGCACCAGCCAGTGGTGAAAATGGATCCGAGCATGTGACGGGAAAGTTGCTCAAAAGTCATCGAGCACTACATTTGTGCCAGGTCTGCTTTGGCATTACTTCCGCTAGGTAGATTATTCCATTATCCCCAGGTTAGAGGAAAGGAGACTGCAGCTCAACGAGGAACGTCTAGCACAGTAGTAACTCTACAAACCTTTTAAATGTCATGAGAATTGGTGGGCTAGTGATGATTTTTAACGAAAACTTCAGGTTTGAACAAATTTGCTGACACCCCAAATATACTCCCCCTAACCTGCAGTGTCTCAACAGGGAGTGAAGTAGGGAAAAGAATAATGCAACAGTCCTCTACTGCCACCTTGTGGCTCACTGGGGGTGGGCTCTGCCCTGTCTCCCACAAATGAAAACTGCCTTAGGATCCCACACCCTTGCTGGGCCGGACTCAGAGGCCACGCCTGGGAAAGGGCACTGGGCAGTAAAATAATGAGCTAACCGCTGGCTTCATGCTTAGGGTTGTAGCCCAAGGGGCAAATTGCTGGGCCTGGCCTGGAGGGTACTAAAACAGAACATCTGGAGTCCCAGAAACTTCAGAGACGTGCAGGGAAGCTCTGAGACACCCAGTTATAGCAAAGAACTCAGAGACCCAGAGGAGTGAGAGAAAGTGAGAGGGAGGGAGAGTTCCAGTCAGACCCAGAAAGTAGAGCCACAGATACCCAGAGTGGCCGGGCAAAGTGGGCAGATACCCCTGCCCTTCAAAGTGGACTTCCAGGCAGTCCACCAGCACATATGAACACCCACTTTCAGAAGGTCCTGGGCACTGTAATTCCTAGTCCTTTCTGGGATCCTCTGGCACAAATTAGCTCATGTCAGGACATTCCCCAGGACAGGTGAAGGTGCTGCCTCTACTGTGGGAGGCCCCATCGTCCAGCTTCCCAAACCTGGCTGCCATGGTGTCTTCACCCCTGCACTCCTCCTGGTGAATGTTTGCCTCTTCTCTTCCATTTACATAATGTATATTTTCATACACAAAAACATCTATAGCATTTGCCTAGGAGAAAACAAAACTGACTGTGGGTTTTCTCCCCACTGGCTGTCCCACTGAGGCTGATAAACAGCTGTGAATTAGGAGGGCCCAATAATCTTTCCTGGGCTGCTTTGGTGAAGACCCCTGCCGGGCTGATGAACAACAGGACCTTTTCTGATTCATCAATTCATCTGCGCCGGGCAGTCTGCTCAGTTCACTGCTTCATCAGTAGAACCAGCACTGCCTCCGCTCGGGCCCTCCCAGGCTCTGGGAGAATTCAGGGCGGGTCAACAGTAGAGGGACATCAAAGGTGGGAAATAGGAACTCCCAAATTCAATCTGCTCTTCTCTTCGTGCACTCCCTACCACGCGTCACCCCCTGGCCACATTGTTTTCTTCAACAAGCACCGCACCTGTCACTGGCCCTGAGGCCTAGATTATGGGACCTGACCTGGATTCTAATTCTGGTCTCACCGATTACCATCTGGCTCTCTGTGCCTTCACTTCCCAGACTATAAAACAGGATACTGATAGGGTCAACCTCATAGTGCTGTTGTGAGGAGTCAATGAGTTAATGTTGCCAAGTGTGGTACCGAACAGTGCTAAGACCAGGGACTTGGGAGTCAGGCAGGCCTTGGAAATTCACTGAATCAGTCCAGACTTCAGTTTCTTGTTTGTAAAATGGGCACAGTGACTCTAAATTCATCCATTGAATTTAATTAAATTCTAATTAAATGTCATGAGAGACCCTATAGGACTTGAGACGTGAGACTTGGATATTGTGGCTTTCGAATGTCCTGTCCCCTCAGCTGTGCCTCCTCGTCCCTCCACACCACTTAGCCCTACCTCTTCTTCTGCATCCCTCTCCATAAAGTCTGGTACAGCTACAGCTGTAGCCTCAGAACATTCCCTCTGTTCAGTCAAGTCCAGGCTGTCCAAACAACAGCTGCCGGTCCTCAGAATAATCCCTTTCCAGTTTCAGAGACCAGCTGTGCCATTCCCGTGAAAAACCTGGAAGGCCTTCCTCAAATTACCAGCCCATTGGTCCTTCAGAGCCTTCTGCTGCCAGGCGTTAACTGCTTCATTCTGCTACCTGTGCTCTTCTTGATTCTCTTGTACAATGTAAAGCCCAAGAGTCAAACAGGTGGCACTGGGTCAACTTTAACAGACCCAATTATTACTGAGGTAGGTGAAGTCTCCCGTGCACACGAGGCCTCACTCGTTCCTCATTTTTCAGAGGAAACTTCGGGCTGAACTGTGCACGTGCTTCTTTTTTTTTAAGTTTATTTATTGGGGCGCCTGGGTGGCTCAGTCGGTTAAGCCTCCGGCTTTGGCTCAGGTCAGATCTCACGTTCGTGGGTTCGAGCCCCGCGTCAGGCTCTGTGCTAACAGCCAGCTCAGAGCCTGGAGCCTGCTTCCGGTTCTGTGTCTCCTTCTCTCTCTGCCCCTCCCTCTCTCATGCTCTGTCTCTCTCTGTATCAAAAATAAATAAAACATTAAAAAAAAAAGTTTAAAAAAAGTTTATTTATTTATTGGGGGGGGGTGGAGGACAGGAACAGAGAGAGACAGAGAGAGAATCTCAAGCAGACTCCAAGCTCAGCACAGAGCCCGACAACGGGCTCCGTAACCTGAGCCAAAATCAACAGTCCTATGCTTAACCTACTGAGCCACCCAGGTGCCCCTACTTTTTAAATTATTATCTATTCCAGTACTTTCATTTATGGCTTCACTACATATACAGTCTTGAACTATATATAAATAGCATTCTTCTACAACTTTCTTCATTCGATACACTGGTATTTATCTTAATCCATGACTAAATCACTGGTTTCACTGCCAAATAAAGTTCTAACCCACAAAATGCTGTAATTATCTTTCTCCAGCCAATGGTTATTTACACTATTTCTTGGGTTTTCTTCTATCAAACACAGTCCTGGGGCGGCTAGGTGGCTCGGTCAGTTAAGAAACAGACCCTTGATTTCTGCTCAGGTCATGATCTCATGGTTTGTGGCATCAAGCCTTGTGTTGGGTTCTGTGCTTTCAGTATGGAGCCTACTTAGGATTCTCTTTCTCTCCCTCTCTCTCTGCCCCTCTCTCCTGCTTGCAAGCTCTCGCTCTCTTTCTCTCTCAAATAAACACTGAAAAACGAACAAACAGTACT
>NC_043701.1:149897568-149931768 GCF_006229205.1 Suricata suricatta | reverse complement strand
CCCCCCCCCCCCCCCCCCCCCCCCCCCCCCCCCCCCCCCCCCCCCCCCCCCCCCCCCCCCCCCCCCCCCCCCCCCCCCCCCCCCCCCTGACCCATGCCTACGTCCTGACCCCTCCTCCACACCTACCTTCCACAGTCAGATCATCTCTAAATTCGGTATCCCCAGTCCTAGTCACTCCGCAGGCTCTGGAATCCAGCCTCCTGTCTGCAGGCCCCACAACCAGGACCTTCCCCAAGGCCAGGGCATGCCCACCCACAACTCCCCACCTCAGGGCCTGAGCCCTTTCCCACACTCAGCTCCACCCATGCATGGGCCTCCTCCCATGCCCCCAGCCCCCTCTCCAGTGTTTCCCTACCCTCACCGACGCATTCCAAGCCCCTACCCACACAAGCCCAGACGATCTCAGCCCAGGTTCCAAGCCCGCCCCGCAAGTCTGATCCCCCCAAGCTCTGGCACTACCCTGCTTCCAGCCCTCCCCTAGTGTGTGCCCCCACACCGTGGTCTCCTCCCCACGATGGACGCCCCCCCAACACACACACACCCTGTCCCCTAAACCCCTTTAGTCAGACCTCCCTCCCTCCCACACACTAGCTAGGGTCCATACAGACCCCTGCCTCGCTCTCCAAGGCCCTCTTGGTCCCCCTGAACCCTCCCTCCGACATACACTCCCGGGGTCCCTTCCAAGGCTTCTGGAGCAAACCTCTAGCGTGGTCACCCAGCATCACCAATTCAAAGAATGGTGAAGAGTGGAAAGTACACAAGAAAACATGAACTGGGGGCCTGGATGGCTCAGTGGGTGAAGCTTCTGACATCAGCTCAAGTCATGATCATACTGTCTGTGAGTTTCGAGTCTAGCCAACAGCTCAGAGCCTGGAGCCAGCTTTGGAACCTGTATCTCCCTGTCTCTGCCCCTCCCCTGCTCATGCTCTGTCTCTCTCTCAAAAATAAACATTTTAAAAAAAGTGAAACACCTTGAAATCTGGCTGCTCATGCATAAAAAAAACACTTAATAGAGGTTTTCTCAAATTTGACAGCACCCAAAACTTTTACAAGACATTAGCAATGATACACTGTGAAAGCTAGAAGCAAGTTTTCTAAATTATCAGTAAAAATGCTTTTAGAAGAGTGGGTTAATCAGACTAGAAGGAAGACTTCGTTATCTTCCATTCTTCCTCTCATAGAAATTATTCTCATTTTTATATTCTAATTTTAAATATTTGAAATCACTATCGGATGAAGTAGTGGCAAGCTTATGCAGTTAATGTTCCCAGTAAAATTCGTATTTTAACAATTTTAAATATTAATTTTTTTTTACATTTTATTTATTTTTGAGAGACAGAGAGAGAGACAGAACATGAACAAGGGAGGGGCAGAGAGAGAAAGAGACACAGAATCTGAAGCAGGCTCTAGGTTCTGAGCTAGAGGTCAGCACAGAGCCTGATGTGGGGCTCGAACCCACAAACTATGAGATCATGACCTGAGCCAAAGTCGGAAAATTAACCGACTGAGCCACCTAGGCACCCCAACAATTAATTTTAAAATTTGTTATATTAAAAATTTTGTTGTCAGCTTTTCTAGATTTGCAATTTCTCTGCTTTGTCATTCCAAATAAATATAAACTTTCAGGAATACCTGGCTGGCTCAGTTGGTAGAGCATGCAGGCTTGATCTCAGGGTCATAGGTTCGAGCCCCACCTTCGGTGTATCGATCACTTAAAAATAAAATCTTAAAATATATGTATACAAACTTTCGAACAAGCATTCTATTAGTTATTTTGTATTCTTTCCCTAGAGAGAACTTCTGGCTTCCGGCATTGCTCGAGCTTCAGCTTCCACCTCCAGGATCTGCGGGGGGCAGTGCCGTCAGGATCGCGCAACTTCAGTTTTCAGAAGCAATATTGTTTTTCAAGGCAGGTGTACCCCTTTAGAAATGGAACTGAGACCTGTGTGCCCCACTGTACCCAGACCTGGAAGTCTAGGTCTCAGTCACCCTGGATGAAAGAGTAGAACACAGCAAACTCCACCCACCTCTAGCAGCAAAACTGGTTCTCCAAGTCCTGAGGGGTGGAGGGGATGGCTTCCGCCTTCACTGTGGAAAATCCCAATGTTGATCATTAGAAGTTAATATATTAATATTTTACTAGTTTATTAAGAACTTGAAGTAATTAATAGCTCGCAAGACTTTACACATCAAACTACAAGGCATTATACTTTTACATTACAGGCAAAAAGTTAAAACTGTTGCTCAGTTTTTTAAATATGATTTGTTTCTCATTGTTCACTGAACTTCAATTTCTCAATAGTTCTTTTCAGTTGGTAAACATTGTTTGGAGGTACTTGTTATTCTCTTTTGTAGTCTGATTGGAGTAGAACAAAACACTAAGTCTCTTTGTGTACTGGTAAAACTGCATAACAAATAACAGTAAAATGTTGCAGGGTTTTTAAATTAGCTAATGCAGTGGAGACAACAAAGACTTTGTCCAGCTTTGATTGCATTTGAATCCAGATTTCAAGCGGCCAGAAATTCAATGCATTCTCCAACTTAACAGACAAGCTTCTAGAAACTACTGACATTTATAGTCAACATTCTATGCTAACAAACACAGAACTAAAACCAGCTTCAATGCAGACCCTTTCCATGCATAGTGTCTTTGGTCTCTCGGTTAGTCTTTCAACTTTAACAGTGCCAGTAAAAACATTCTTTTATTCTAATACTGCCAAAAACTAAGTAATTTTCCTTATCAGACACTTATAACTAACATATATAAAGATATAAGTTGTTAAAAAAAAACAATTCAACTATTGGCTTTAGTCAATGATTCATGAATCTGGCAACATCCCCTCTAGCAGAAAGAAAGGAGATCTGAGGTGAAATCAGAGACTTATAGAAAGAAGGGAGTGGGAACCAAAAAGTTATACTAGCAAAAAGTGGATTGGCTGTGTCAAGGTCACTTTCCTTTAAGAGATGGAAGGGGTCTATCAGGCAGATTACCCCTCTAGTGCTGATCAGGTAATTCCTGATTGACTGGTTTAAGATTCCATTTCTGAGTCAAACTGTAATTAAATTAAGTCTAAGTTTGGTGATATGGCTTGGCAGAAGTATCTCCATATGGGGGCCTGTTGTCTTGTTTTAACAAGATAAACAGATTTGATGGAGAGACATTTCTTGGAATGAAAGCCACCAGCTCTAGATAAGAAACTCTTTTTGTAAATTATACTCTAATCTAAAATCTGGATATATGTTTGACTTCATTGGCTTAGTTTAGACAGAAAAAAAAGTGGCAAAAAGGGAAATTTATGACTGTGGCATAGAAATGTTTTAAACCTATGTTCCTATCACTGACCAATCCTGACCTACCCATCTAAGGAAGCTATCTCTCTCCCCCATCACTCTCCATGTCAGCTACAGCAAGTGTCTTCACTATACTGGTCAATCGGCACTTGAAATACTGACCATCTATTTCTTTTTCTGACTCACTGTCCTCACTGTGATGTCAGCCACTCAAGGCTGGAGCTTTGCATTGGCTGGTTCAGAACTCCAAATTCCTGGAAAAGTGCCAAAACTATAGTCAGAGTCAAAGTATGTGTGGAATTATTAAATGGATATCAAGTAATGATATTAGAATGAAAATACTTTACAAGTTGTAAAATCAAATTATAACTTTTTTCTCTTGTAAGGACGCAGGTTTGAGACAATAGAAGGGCACACATTGCCCAAGGCAAGAGGGACCACCCTTGTAATACCCTTAACATTCCTAAGGGCAGGCCTAGAAATAGAAGCTATAAGTAATCAGTTATTGCTTAAGGCTAGTTACACCCTATGTGAGGGTCCTGGGTCCTGGGTCTACTCTGTGATTGGTTAACACTCTAAATGTTGTAATTGGATAAACCTGCTGTCAATAATATTGTGTAATAATAACTGGATCACTGTACCTATGTCACAATTTCCTGTAACTCCCCCTTCCCAAACTCATAAAAGTCCTACCTCACCTTTGTTCAGGGCTTGCTCATAGTACGGATCCACTGCATTGGGAAAGTCTGTGAGTCCGAGTTCCAACCCGTAGTAAAGCCCTTTGCCTTTGCATGCGTGCTTTGGTCTCCCTGGTGGTTTCTGGTTTTGGGGTGATATTGAAATCTTGGGCATTACACTCTTTTCTTTCCTTTTTTTTTCTTCTTGTAAACTCTACCCCAAAGGTGGGGCTTGAACTCATGAATCCCTGTAACTTATTTTTAAAAAGCATGGTATACATAGTACATGATTAGCGATACCAACTTTTTGACAATTGGTACCCAACTGAAAATAAAAAATACACTCACGGATTCAAAATGTCTAGGGGTGCCCAGCTGGTTTAGCCTGTAGAGTATGTGACTCTTGATCTTGGGGTTGTGAGTTCTAGCCCCACACTGGGTATAGAGATTACTTTTAAATTTTCATAGGGGCATCTGGGTGGCTCAGTCAGCTCAGTGACCAACTTTGATTTCAGCCCAGGTCATCTCACCGTTTCGTGAGTTCAAGACATGCATCGGGCTCTGCACCTTGACCGTGTGCAGGGGCTGCTTGCAATTCTCTCTCTCCCTCTCTCTGTGCCCCTCCCCTGCTCTCACTCTCTCTTTCTAAAAATTAATTAATTTTAAAAGATAAAAATAAAAATAAATTTAAAAACTAATTTTAAAAAATTTAGACTTTATCTGCATAAAAATCATACACATCAAAAAGAAATAGATTTTTGGGGCGCCTGGGTGGCTCAGTCGGTTAAGCGTCCGACTTCGGCTCAGGTCAGATCTCATGTTCATGAGTTCGAGCCCCGCATCAGGCTCTGTGCTGACAGCTAGCTCAGAGCCTGGAGCCTGCTTCCGGTTCTGTGTCTCCTTCTCTCTCTGCCCCTCTGCCTCTCATGCTCTGTCTCTCTCTGTATAAAAAAAAAAAAAAAAATCGATTTTTAAAAATAATGTGTACAACTCTGAACATACTAAAAAAACGATTGAATTGTGCACTTCATTTTAATTTTTTAAAATTTTTTAAATGTTTATTTTGAGGGAGAGAGCACAAGCAGGAGAGGGGCAGATAGAGAGGGAGACACAGAATCTGAAGCAGGCTCTAGGCTCTGCACTGACAGCATAGTTGGGCTGGAACTCATGAACCATGAGATCATGACCTGAGCCAAAGTCGGATGCTTAACCAACTGAGGCACCCAAGTGCCCTTTTAACTTTTATTTTAGAGAAAGAGAAAGCACAAGCAGGGGAGAAAGGGGGGAGGGGCGGAGAATCTTAAGCAGGAACTCCTAAACTGTACACTTTAAATGGGGTAATTGTATGGTAGGTGAATCATTTCTCAACGGAACTATTTTTAAATCATATTAAAACACTAGTGGCACATAGCCTGCTTGGGATTCTCTCTCTCTCTCCCTCTGCAGCCACTTCCAGCTGTGTGATCCACAGCTTCACTTAACCATTCACCTCCTCATCCTGAAATCTGGTGATGAATCCTCTCAAGATAGATTGTGAGGATGACATGAGTTAACACATGGAAAGTCCTGGAAAACAGCCTGCCAAGTAGCAAGCACTCACTTAGGCTGCTCTTGTGGTCGAAGCTGCTGTCAGCTAGGGTGAGGGGTGCTCCTGCCCTTAAGGGGATCATAGCCTGAGGAGTAGACACACCAGTAGAGAAGTTCCTTATGAGCTTAGTGGTGGTCTGTGTGACAGGTGGATGAGGGGGTGACCCGAGATAGGGAACTCTGAAATAGGTTTGTGTGTGTGACAACGGGAAGGCTTATTTTACAAGAGTTGTTGACTGTCCAGTACCCCTGGGAAATGAAGAGGACGGCTGTGCAGTCTGGTTGATGAGAGACAGGAGGAGTAGTTGGACAAGGATGCTAGCGGGCCGGTGGACCTGTGGGTGGGAGGAAAGCATTCCTGAGCTCTACGGACGCCCAATGAAAGGTCAAGGAGAAGGAAGCCGCTTGGCCTCAGCTCCATCAGCCGTTTCCGTTTCTCTCCTTCTGCACGGGTTTTCAGGCTCATACTTTCCCCTCAGTATGAAGCGTTCCCCAAGTCCAAGGTCCCCTGGCGGCTTTCTGGCCTCACTCCATGCAGCCCGCCTCCTCTGGCCTGTTCAACAGGCAGCCCTGTTCTTGTCCTCCTCCTCCCTTACCTGCTCTGGGCTCACCAGCTGTCCTGTCCCTTCACCTCAGCTATCCTTCACAGCCTCTAGGGTCCCAGTTACTGAAAACCACGACTTCCGTAAGACTGGGACCGTTATGGGAGCGCAAACGTATGAATGGATGGACAAAGGCTCGGCACGACTTGACCTGAGGGCCTGACTGGGCGACGAAGAGACGCCTGAATGACCGCGCATGCGTAATAGGGAGGCTGCTTGACAAACAGGGAGTAGAACCAGAGCAGCCAATCCGCGCGCAGAGGGGCGGGACCGCTTCCGCTACAGGAAAGCCCCGCCCATGCTGCTTGGGCCCGAGCCTTACAAACGGCTTCACCCGCGGCCCGGCCTCAACAGCTTTCCTTTAGTGCTGATTGGCTAGAAGCCACTGCGGTCCTGTTCTGATTGGTTATTTCTCAGTCCTGAGCCAAGTCAGAGCGTAGTAATGAATGGCCTCTAGGAAGGAGCTTCCTAGACGCGGAGAAGTCGTTTCTGGAGGCCTGACTGGGCCAAAGAGAGCCAAGGCTTCAGTACACACTCTGAGGGGAGTGGCTATCACACACACCCACATATCCCCCTTCGTGAGACTCCCCCGCATCTTTTCCTTATCCCCTCTCCCAGAAAGCACTTAGAATCCGAAGTAAAGGGCCCCTTTTGATGCCTCCCCAAGTCACAAGAGTCAGCTGGGGCCTAACGCCTAAAAAGTGAGCTCTCCAACCGCCCCTACCCTTCAGATGGACCTTGCACCCTGTCTTACTCTCGCTAGCCTCCTCTCACACAGGCTGTTTCTAGCTCCACCCCCTCAACCCTCATCGTCAAAGGCCCCAAATCTGTGGGTCCCAGACCAGTAGGAATCAAGCACTGTAAACACATACATAGGAGGACATGCTGAAAATGCAGAGGGGGGCGGGGGGACTCCTGAGGGAGACAGAGCACAGGAAGTGGGTCCAGGTGGGAATTGAGTGTATTTCTCAAAGGGATGAAACATCGGAGACAGCTGGAGAAACCTCTCCCCTCACGAATGGGGTCTTTTCCCTACTCTCCCAGACCCCATCGAAATAGACAATCTCAGCCTTTTGATGTCTGTAACATACATTCCATCTTGTAAGGTAGGGAAAAAACGCATTGTGCTCCCACTATATGCCAGGCAAGATACTAGCCACTTCCTTTTTATTTTACCTCTGGTCAATCTTAGGTAATTCCTATTTTATTCCCTTTCTTCAGTGAAGTGAATGGCTTTGAGGATGCATCTGTTTTTCACAGAGCAATAGTGTTTGCAGAAAGGGAGAAGCAGTTTGGGACTGTGAGGAGCTGTGGCAGTGATTGACATGAGCAGAGGCGGGGCCACTCTTGGCAACAGACTTACCTCCTTCCACACAAGGTCCTTTGTAATCCTTTGCAACACAGACTCCAGAAGGGGAAGAAAGTGTTCAGATTGCATTTTTCTCTCTTAACTATAATACCACCAGGCTGTTATCTGCACCCACCCAACTAAGTGTGGCTCTCCATCACCCACTCCTCTCAGCCTTTCATCACCTGAGATGTGATTTTCCTGGAAGCCTCAGTTGCCTCTTAACCCAGCTCTCCCATTTGGTAGATAAGAAATCAGACCCGGGGAACCTAGGTGTCTAAGTCAGTTGAGCACTCGACTTTGGCTCAGGTCATAAACTCTCAGTTGGTAAGTTTGAGCCCCGCAAATGGCTCTGTGCTGACAGCTCAGAGCCTAGAGCCTGGTTCCCATTCTGTGTATCCCTCTCTCTCTGGTCCTTCCCCAAAATAAAGGTTAAGATTTTTTTTTTTTAATTAAGAAAAAAAAAAAGAGGGTCACCTGGGTGGCTCAGTTGGTTGCGTGTCCGGCTTCGGCTCAGGTCATGATCTAATGGTTTGTGGGTTCAAGCCCCGCGTCGGGCTCTGTGCTAACAGCTAGTTCAGAGCCCGGAGCCTGCTTCGGATTCTGTGTCTCCCTCTCTCTCTGACCCTCCCCTGCTCATGCTGTCTCTCTGTCTCTCAAAAAATCAAAAAAAATAAAAAAGAAAAATAAAGAAAAAGAAAAAGAAATCAGACCCAAATGGATGGCTCCAGAGATTCTGATAAGGAATGCATGTCCAAGAATCAGGGCAAGTGGCCAGCCCTCCTTGAAAGTGATTTCCTGAAAACCGCCTTCACTGCCAGTCCAGCCTCTCAGTTGAGAGGGAAACTGTTCATCCTAAACATTCCTAATGAATGAAAAGAGTTTAGTAAACACTTCTTACTATGCAAAACTTCCAAAGGTTTTAACACCCAGTTTCATGACCATTCAAAAGTACTGGTTATAATTCTTAGAAGATAAATTCACTAACCTGGGAACTGACTTTGTACCACTTACAGCGTAGAAGGTATTGCTGCCTGCCACTAAGTGAACGGCCGGCCTTTGAGGCCCTCAGAGGGGACAGATGCACAACTAGCCATGGGACACGTTACACCTACAGCCAGTGTGGACAAAAGGAAAAGATGAGGTGGTGACTTACCACTGTGCTTGCAGAAGTCACACACAGGCAGCTGGGCTCCCTCTCCCTGGTTCTGCCCCAGGCTCAACAGACCCCTCCCTTACCCTGGATGAGTGTCAATACCACTGGGTTCCGGTAAAGTTTTCTTTCAACCTGTTAAAGATGATAATATCTCTGGGGCACCAGGGTGGCTCAGTTGGTTAAGTGTCCAGCTCCTGGTTTCAGCTCAGGTCATGATCTCATGGTTTATAGGTTCTAGCCCCACATTAGGCTCTGCATTAACAGTATGGAGCCTACTTGGGATTCTTTCTCCCCCTCTCTCTCAGCCCGTCCCTAGCTCTCTCTCTCTCTTTCAAAAGAAATAAATAAGCTTTAAAAAAAAAAGATGATAATATCTCATGGTGAGAGATGGGAGTGGAGGATTCCTGAAGAGGGCAGAAGCTGCAGAGTAGGGCAAAAGTGTTACAGCCTTTTGAAGAAGTGGATCAGAGATCCTTTTCTTATTTCTTGGAGACCTCCCAAAGCAAAAAGGGCACTTGGGACTTAAAGTGTCCCCTTTTTACAAATGCCCACTTTATTGCTGCTTACTCCTCACTGGAGTCTGATGGGCAGAAGAACTCAACTAAAGGGTCTAATAAGTTGGGCTGAGACCCCCACTCTGCTACCAAGGCACAGTGTGACTTTGAGCAAGACCTTTCTCATCTCTGGAATGTGGTTTCTTCATGGAGGAGTCAGTACTGATGACCCCCTTTCTCTTATGCTGCAGATGTCTGTGTGTGTATATCAGGGCCGTTCTCAGCTATAGTTACAGTGAACTGAGCAGCACAATCACATGTCTTCATCACCACAAACATTCAGAGTAGGTTCAGTCATGGTTCCTACTTTATGGATGAATAAATGGGCAGGAAGAGGGTAAATTAGCTGCTCAAGTGCACATAGCAACTAACTAACAGAGCCTGGATTTGACTCTAAAGTATGTGCAATTAATGGTTCTTCTGAATCTTGAGGTTAACAAACTTTCCTCATGCTGGGCTTAGGAGGCATTCGTTCCACAAATACATATTGAGGGCAGAACCTACACCCCAAACATTGAAGGCAAGTCCTCTTATTAATTCCATTTTAGAAGAGAAGGAACTGAGGGGCACCTGGGTGGCTCAGTCAGTTCAGGGTCCGACCATCTCAGGTCATGTTCTCACAGTTCATGAGTTCGAGCCCCACGTCCGGCTCTGTGCTGACAGCTCAGAGCCTGGAGCCTACTTCAGATTCTGTGTCTCCCTCTCTTTCTGCCCCTCTCCCATTCATACTCTGTTTCTCTCTCTCTCAAAAATAAATAAATATATTTTTTAAAAATTTTAAATATGTAAGTCCTTTAAAAACAAAGAAGAAGGAGAGAGAGAACTGAGATTCAGAATGATGAAGGAGCTACCTCAGCTCACCCATTGAGCAAACGGCAGACTGGGCATCAATTCTCACTCTTCTTGGCCCCAGAGACCCTGGACTTGAACTCTGTAGAAATTGAATCTTGAAGAGAAGGAGCACCACAGAAGGTTTTCATGAAGAGGTGTAACGTTCACAACTAGGAATATCCTCCCCCTCCCTTCCCACCCTGCCTTTCAAGGCTTTGTTTTCCCCTTGACCCCCAGCACTGGGAGCCTCTGATGGCTTCTTATCCCCATTGACTCAAGGATTCAATCAAAATCTGTTGGTATCCATGAGTGGCCATGGAGATTAAGGGAGGCAACAGTCCTGCCTTTAGCTGATCACCACCCACTGGTAAAAGCAGCAAACAGGGGAATTGGGGAGGAGGAAGAGCAGAATAGAGTCCTGGGGTCATCCAAGGCCAAGGGCACAGGCCAAAAGCATGTGGTGGAGCAGCACATGAGGCAGATACGAGGGTGCGCAGAGGGAAGCAGCCCATTCTTCAGCCTGAGCTGACAGTCCTCCTGGTACCAACCCTCCCCCCACACTGTGTGCAGCAGGCAGGAAACCAGGGCCTAGGCCAGGGTGGTTTCGAATCCCAGCCATCAGTTTCCCTGGGCTAAGTGGGCATCAGGGCCTGGTCAGAGGGTGGATGATCCTGAACGGTGCAATCAGCCCCAGTCCTCCCCCTCTATAAACACCCAGTCTAGGGGTGCCTGGGTGGCTCAGTCGGTTCAGGGTCCAACTTCAGCTCAGGTCATGATCTCGAAGTTTGTGAGTTCGAGTCTCGTGTCAGGCTCTGTGCTGACAGCTCAGAGCCTGGAGCCTGATTCAGATTCTGTGTCTCCCTCTCTCTCTGCCCCTCGCCTGCTCACTCTCACTCAGTCTCTCTCTCTCTGCCTCAAAAATAAATAAACATTTAAAAAAATTTAAATAACATAAAATAACACCCAGTCCAGGGAAAAGCAATGGAATCACTGAGCAAATGGAGCCTCAGGCTAGTCCCTGACTCCTAATTGACTGGATTACACCCCCACAAAGAATTCCTGAAACCCCCACCGCTGGCACAAGAACCCAGAAACATCCTGTCTCCCAGCCCCCTGTGGGCCCCACTTTTAGGATCTAGGGGAGCTAAAGAAGCTGCAAGTCCACCCCTCTCCTCAGGAGAAAGGTCTGAGACCCAGCCCATCCCTCTCCTACCACCACCTTAGCCTCTGATAGCCCTGGGGCCCCCAGGAGCTCAGGGGCAAGGGGTGTGGCTGGACACGCTGTCTCCAGAGCACAGTGGGGGGAGGGGGGAGGGAGAAGGAGCCACAGCAATCTCAAGGAATCTGACTAGTTCCCTCCTGCCCGATGGCATTGTTGCCCTGGGTGGAGCTGCTGGGTTTAAAGAGCCGGAACCCCCCTGCACTGAGCACAGCCCCAGCAGCCTTTCCAAACCTGCTTTCTGCACCTGGCTCTCAGGTAAGCAAGTGTCAGCTAGGACTTCAGGGCTGCTGCAAGCAGAAGGGTAGGGGAAGAAGGGTGAGGGTAGAGGAGGCAACCGTCTGAGGAAGGGGTGGTGGGTGCCAGGTATGCCGGGGTATAGTCAGCAACAGGATGCACATTTGAGGGTTTTGAGGATTGGAGACTGCTTGCTCTATGGCCACTGTCATATGGGCGGTGGGTTAGGGGCTGGAGAAAAGAGAAGCCAAGGTTTTGGGGCGCCTGGGTGGCTCAGTCAGTTGAGTGTCCAGCTTCAGCTCAGGTCATGATCTCATAGTTGTGGGTTCGAGCCGCGTGTCAGGCTTTGTGCTGATCTCTAGCTCAGAGCCTGGAGCCTGTCTTTGGATGCTGTGTCTCCCTCTCTGTCTGACCTTCCCCTGCTCCTGCTGAGTCTCTCTCTCAAAAATAAATAAAAAATTTAAAAAAAAGAAGAAGAAGAAGCCAGGCTTTGGCTAAGGAGTATGTAAAGTGGAGTTGCAACCCTCAATACTGAGGAATCACAGGGTAGTGAGGGGGTACAAGTCCAAATGAGGGCTAGCTTCGGAGACCGTTAAAAACCAACAAACTCCCATGTCCAGAAGCTGTACATTAATAGTCCCTCCCATCCAGGGCAAAAGGACCTATGTATGTATGTATATATGTATCAAATTGGCTCTATTAAGCAATTCACAAATAACATCTAGCAAGTAAAGGGCTATGTATTTGTCTATTATAACACATTTCATTCCTTACTATGTGCTTGGCATTATTCTTAGCCTTCACATATACTCATTTAATTCAAACATAACCTTTTGCAGTTACTATTAATTATCCTCAGTTTACAGGACACTGAAGCACAGAGAAGTTAAGTAACCTACTGAATCACACAGTTGCTCTGTGGTTTTGAGAAGATTAGAGTTCCAGCCCTTTGGGCCCAGCAGATAACAATGATGGCTTCAGTTTGCAACAAGCTGACAATTCCTATGCTTGCCTGCAGCTAATAACATGCAGAAAGCTGGAAGGGGTCTTATCTCAAGGAAATAGCCACACCCTCTGAACTAGTAAATGGGGGGACATGGATAGTTCTCACCCCAAGGAGAAAGGAGAAAGGAGTAATGATCCTTCGATCCACCAGTTTCCTGCCAATAGCAGCCTGTACTCTGAGTGGAATTTGGGGCAGCCTTGAAACAAGATCCAAGGACCGGGCTGAGGTGGGCGGCTCTCACCTGCCTCCACCACCACCTTTTGCTTGCTCGCCTGCTCTCTCCTCTGCTGCTCAGCCCAGAGTGGCCCTTTGCGGAGACTATCTTGGAATTCATCCTGATAGTGCCTGAGGCCCAGACCTTTGGGGAAAATAACTCAGGGTGCCTTAGCCTTTTGAGTGGGAGTTAGGAAGGCAGGCACCAAAACAGGAGTTAGAACAATAGCTCCGCTCCTCTGGCGGAGGCGAGAAGGTATCTGATTAAAGACTTTAACAAAGGGGCTCAAGGGTGGCTAAGTCAGTTAAGCAGCCAACTTCAGCTCAGGCCATGATCTCACGGTTCAGCTCAGGCCATGATCTCATGGTTTGTGCGTTCAAGCCCTGCATCAGGTTCTGTGCTGACAGCTCAGAGTCTGGAGCCTGTTTCAGATTCTGTGTCTTCCTCTCTCTCTGCCCCTCCCCCATTCATGCTCTATCTCTCTCTGTCTCAAAATTAAATAAATTTAAAAAGACTTTAACAAATCACTGTGTGGGAGCACTGTTCTAAATACTTAAGTCGTAGAAGCTCAATATATGTCCCTCCACTAGTCATTACTATCATCATCTCTCTAGATGAGAAAATAGAAATTAGCAACTTTCCCCAAACCAATTTACAAGCCAAGTGCACCCTTGAGATTTGTGCCCTGGCCTCTCCCCCTCCCCTGCAGCCCTGCCCTCAAGCTGTGTCATGAAGAGAGTGACCCGGGGCCTTCTCCTCACACTGGCAGGTGAGTACCACCCCACCCCCAGAAGTGAACCTGCTGCCACTCACCCTCCCACCAAGGTAGTGAAAAACAGCAAAGCATCTCCCAAGGGGGGGGCCTGGTGTCTAACAAATGTGTTTTCATTTAAACTGTCAATTTAAAGAGCGACACTAAGGAAATAATAAGTTAGGAAGTGGATATTGCAAAAGTTGTCCTAACTAATTGAACTTTGGAAAACAGTAACCATCTGTTGGCATAAAGAGAGAAGCATTTCCTGGGGCACCTGGTGGCTCAGTCAGTTAAGCGTCTGACTTTGGCTCAGCTCATGATCTCACATTTCATAGGTTTGAGCCCTGCACAGGGCTTTGTGTTGACTGTGCAGAGCCTGCTTGGGATTCTCCCTCTCTCTCTGTCCCTCTTCTAATCGCATTGTCTCTCTCTCTCTCAAAATAAACAAACTTTAAAAAAGAGAGAGAAGCCTTCCCTATTCCCTAACAGTGTGTTGGCCAGGGTCTGTGCAGGAAGCTTCTCAGAAGAGGGTAAAAAGATACCAACACACCATCCCATTTCAAATGCAAGAAAGGCTAGCAGGAAGCAGGAGAAGTAGCAGGAAGGGTGAGTTGGGGAGGGGTGGCAAGGCCATGGGGGTGAGAGAGAGAATCCCAGGGCTGTGTGGGACTGGAGAAGGTGTGAGGAAGGGAACTGGTGACCCCAGGGTTCCCCCTACCATGAAGTTGGTTCATCTTTGCCCCTCTAGGCTGAGGTCCTGCCTGCTGATTCATTTTGAGATCAGTGTCGTGACTTAATACCCCATCCCCTTGCTTTTTCCACCCAGGTCTGCCTGCCTTGGAAGCCAATGACCTGGTCGGTGAGTAAGGCCCCAAACTGCCCTGCTCCTGCTGCCCCCATTTTCTCTCTAAGATCCCACATGCTGCCTCCTGGTTCTGGTCCTTATTCTTTCTTCTTTTTTTTCTTTTTCCCCTTTTCCACAGATAAAGACAGTCCCTTCTATTATGGTAAGAGCTGATATCCCTCACCCCCCACCCCTACCCTACCTTTGCCTGTCCTGGAACTCTTTGCTAGAGCTTAGTGAGGGCTGATGAGGAAAGAACAGCAAGATGGGGCTGGGATTGGGGACTGCAGACTCAGCATGGTCTATGAAAAGAGTGAAAGGCCAACATGCAACATGATCTTTGGGAGAACTTCATACCGGCAAGGAGGGAAGGTGCCCGCGGGGTATGTAGGGAGATTTCTGGGGGAGGGGCTGGAGGCTGTTGGGTCCCCAGGTATCTCACCTAAGCCTCCGTTTACTCTCTCACTTGCCTTCCCAGCACCTGGCTCTTTGCCCTACAGCCCCCCAGGCAGGTTTCCTCTTCCTTGGGCTGGCACTGTCCTGCAGTGTCCCTACACACTCCTCTCTCCCTAGTGTCAGCTCAAACGCCACCTTTCAGAAAAGCCTTCCTTCTTTTTCTGTGCTGTTCTGCTTATATTTTTTCCCTAGTGCTGTTCCCACCAGATATTATTTGCTATATTTATTTACTGGCTTGTCTTTCTTGTTGCCTGGAATGTAAGTGCATTTGTACAAGCAGGTGATGATAAATATCTTTTGAATGAGTGGAGCGGAGCCAGGCGGGTGCCAGCTCACTCCCTCTGCTCCCCAGACTGGGAAAGCCTACAGCTGGGTGGGATGATTGTTGGAGGGCTCCTGTGCATCGCTGGAATCTTGACAGCTCTGAGTGAGTGATGGGCTGGCAGGCAGGGCAGGGGCGGGTGGGGGGGCTTGGCTTGGCCCAGGCTCCCCAGGTTCTTTGCATTGACCATCTCTTCCTCTCACAGGTGGAAAATGCAAATGCAAGTACAATAAGAAGCACAGGTGAGATAGGGCCCCTATTGTATGCACCTGGAGCTAAGCACGCCTATTTGAGGGGAAAGTTCTACAATTTAGAGGAAGAGGAGAGCCTGTGGGCCTCCTTGGGCTTGCAGTCTGATTTGTTATTCACAGATAATCAGCCCCAAAGCACCCCAAATAGAGAAAGCTATAACCCTTGGTAGTGTGTGTTTGTGTGTTTAAGTTTATTTTATTTATGGAGCGAGAGAGAGAGGCGCACACGTGTTCAAGCAGGGGAGGGGCAGAGAGAGAGAGAATTGCAAACAGGCTTGGAGCTGTGAGCACAAAGCCCTGGGGAGGGGGCACCAGGAGTCCTGACAGGGTAAAAAGACAGAAGGGGGGGTGCTAATTTCATGTGCTCCTTTCTCAGCCCCTTACCTGAGAGAGCCACTCCACTCATCACTCCAGGTGAGACGGGCTTCTTCGTCTTCCTTGGGCGGCTTCCAGGCACTCAGGCAGGGTGGCCATAGTATTTGAGTTGTTAAATGTTATGCCATGTGTAAGGCGGCGCGGTCCTGAGCCAGCCCAGCCTTGGGGGTCTCCGGAGGCTGAGGGGGTTGTCTTGTAGTGGCCATGTCTGTCAGGACCTCACCCCCATTCTCTCCTCAGGCTCTGCCAGTACCTGCTGAGCACAGGACCAGCTTTGCGACATCTCTATACCAGCTCCCACGCTGTTCCCTCCCCACTTGGAGCCCTTACTCTCCACGATGGCCTTTTTCTCCAAAGCTGGGCCCTTCAGTTTCCATCTGATCAGGACACTGTCCCAAGCTTATTTCTAAATTAAACTGTCTGACTCCTCCCTCCAGTGGTCTTGTGACTTTCTGCGGGTCTGGTTGGGGATCGGTAGGCTGGGCAGGGACTCTGACATCTTGCCCAGGAATGTTCAGGCCCCTCAGTGGCTGGTGGGGAGGGGTCCGGTGGATTGTTAAGGTTTCCTGTGGCCACATGTCTGTCCTAAGGCCCACTCCCCACATGCCCCCCCACTCTGAAAACCTCCTGATAATTGATCTTCTGCCCCCTTCCCTCGTCCATGCACTGTGCAAGATATCTCAATGTAATATCAAAAGATCTTCCAATTTCCACACTTTGCCTAGAGACCCTAGAACACCCAATGAGCCAAGTACTCATGACATCCTCTAACCCAGAATGATCCCCAGGGGGCTCAGCCTCCGCTAAGGTACCACCTCACTCAATGAATGCTGTCTATCATTCATACAGCTCAGGAAATGAAGCAATTCCTTTGTTGTTCACCCCAGTAAAACCCTATATAACCCTCACACTAACCCACAGACCCGCTGCCCACCCTAGGTAATATCCTACAGAACCCTACTATGCACTACATCCCAAGGAGCCCTGCATAGTGCACAGATCTAGGTCCTTCAGTGTGTCGAGTCACTGCTGAAACACCTCACTTGAAAGGTCTCTATGTACAGGGTGGGGCCGGGAAATGTCTCCCCCACCTCAGTAGCCGTCTGTCCTGCAGCCTCATCCTCCATACCAAACTCTGCAGCCCAGGATGGAAGGAGCTCAGGTGCACTCGGGCCAGCTCTTGCTCCCTGCACAGGCCCTGGAGGGGAGACAGGCTCAGCAGCAGAGATCTGCCCTGTTCCAGCCAGACAGTGGTGCACAGTCTGGATCTGGGGTGATGGGACAGCCATGTTGGTGCATCTTGGTGTTGCTTCAAGCTCTGTCTAATGGTGCACTGCTCCAAACCCTCCCTCCACTTCTTAGGGTGGTGTGGGATCCTGAGGAAAGTATGTGTCCTAGACCTCAGGCCCCTGACTGTAGACTTGGGTTAGGAGGCCACAGCAGGCCAACCTGTCTCCTGGTTGGCAGCCCATCCCAGGCCCTGAGGTCTAAAAATGAGACTCCCAGATCTGCTTAGGGCCCTTGAAACAGGACATATAAGGAGGTGGAGGTGGAGGAGGGTTCCAAGTCTGGCCCAGAGATGCAGCAGGAACTCTAAGAACCTGAGTGAGACTCGAGATACCTGGTTGAAAGTGCAGCCACTGTCTCAGTGGGTGACCAAGGGCGGCAGGGAGCCATGGAGGTTGGCGGCTGTGCCAAGCTCATCACCCAGCAGGACCTATCCTATAAGGCCCTCAACACCCCCAAGACTCTGAGCCTATGCATGCTGTGAAGGAGATCCGAGTGTTTCAGCAGCTGGAATGTGTGGGCAGCAATGGTGATATGATCAGGTTAAGAGGTGATATCTGAGCCAGATCCTCAAAGGTGAATGATTAGAGGCGCCAGCCGCACAAACATCTTTCCTAGTGGAGAGATCAGCGCATTCAATCTACCTTTTGCAAGGACCAGAGGCAAATCAGTGTGCCTGGGACATAGGCGATGAGATCAAAGAGGAAGGAGGCAGGTGCAGCCACTGCAGGCAGAACCACTGTCCCCTCCTAAGGGCAGAACACAGGAGCAGGAGGAAGGCTGAGAGCACGAGGCACATGCAGCCCAACACAGGGGCAGCAGCCGCAGGCACTGTGGAGTCAGAGCCTTGGAAGGTGGCTTCTGAACTCGCTCTGCAGTCTTGGGGAGTGGGGTGCGGTCCCTCTCCTTGGAGGAGACTGGGAGGATGCTGGTGTGAGTGGGTTGCATTTGAGAAGGCAAAAAAGAGCTCCACCAGGAAAGCAAAGTCTGTGGCCGTTGGTGGGGCTGGAGTGGCAGACACGGAAGCCACCTGGTCAGAACACCCCCTTCTGAGTGAGGAAAAAACTGCCTTTTAAAAAAAAAAATTAAGTTTATTTAAGTAATCTCTACACCAGGGCGCCTGGGTGGCTCAGTCTGTTAAGCCTCTGACCCTTGACTTCGGCTCAGGTCATGATCTCACGGTTCCTGGGTTAGAGCCCCGGGTTGGAGACCTGTATAGGGCTCTACTCTCTCTCTGCACCACTCCTACTCTTTCTCTCTCAAAAGTAAATAAATAAACTTAAAAAGTAATTTCTATATCTAATGTGGGGCTTGAACTCATGACTGGAAATCAAGAGTTGCTTGCTCGTCTGGCTGAGTAAGAAGGAAACCCCGCAGTTACCTGGGAGACCTAAATCACTTTTTTGAAGTTTATCTACCGGGGCGCCTGGGTGGCTCAGTCAGTTGAGTGGCCGGCTTCAGTTCAGGTCATGATCTCATGGTTTGTGGGTTCCAGCCCCGCGTCGGGCTCTGTGCTGACAGCTCAGAGCCTGGAGCCTGCTTTGGATTCTGAGTCTCCCTCTCTCTCTAACCCTACCCTGCTCACTCTGTCTCTCAAAAAAAATAATAAAATAAAAAGATTTGAAGTTTATTTACCTTTTTTTAGTATTCTCTACACCCAATGTGGGGCTTGAACTCACCACCCAGGGATCAAGAATAGCATGCTCTACTGACTGACCAGCCAGGTGCCACGGGACCTAAGTTACTCGGACTGAATATTCAGAGCTTTCAACCTGGGCGCCTGCTCCGGTAAAGGGTTTCTGGACACAACATTCCACACCCATCATAATGTTTTAGTTCCCTGGCTCCACTTGGTGGCAGAGCCCAGTCCCAGTCCTGCTTTGCTCTCAGCCTGTTGAACACGGCTTTATTGCAATTTTGGCTGAACAAACTGCACAGTTCCTCAAGTCCTATAAGCAAGCACTCTGGGGTGAGGGACTCCACAACCCCTACACCCCCAACATGTGGCACTCCCTCATTGCCCAGCATCAGTGAGCCTGACTTTGTCCAATTACAGGTGGGTACTTGGTGGTTTAGGCAGCTTCTGCCTGTCTAAGGTTGGGGCAAGGGGCTCATGGAGGATATCTGGGGTCTGGCTTAATTAGGGTAGAAGAAGTCAGGGAGGGTGATCGGGAATGTAATAGAGAGTAAGTTAGCCTGTGGGTCAGGCAGCTGGGCCCTGGAGTTGGGCTTCCAATTCCCTTGAAAAACAAGTCCAGTCTCCACCTCCTCACCTCACCCCCACCCCAGTCCGGGAGTCGGGAGGGAAAGGTAGCCATAGGATGAGAGTGGTCTCTGCCCAGGCCTCCCTGTGTGGCATCTCTCCCTGTGTCTCAGAGATGCCTTCCCTGGGCCCAGTTCTCCTTGGAGGGGCATAGCTCTAGTCCGAATTTCCTTCCATTTGTCCTCTTCTCCCAGAGGAGGGGTTGCCCGGAGAACCAGAGATAGCAAAAGATAATTTCTATCTAATTGAATACTTAGCATGTGAAGGGCACTGTTACAAACATCACACTTGTTAACTCAATTTGTATCTTTCCATTTGTGCATAGGAGGAAACCAAGGCTCTCAGGGGTTCTCGGAGGCCATCTTGCTCCTGAGCTGTTTCTGAAGGACTGGGCTACCCTGCATTCTGGTACTTATCATTACCTGGGAGACGAGGCAGGGACTCTGCCTGCTTGGGGACTGTGTATATCCCTCCCCATTGTAGGTATATGTGTATGTATGTGTATTTTTTATGTAAGTGCTATGCCCAAGGTGGTGCTTGAACTTGCTACCTGGAGATCCAGAGTTCTATGTTCTGGTCTCCTGGCTGACTCAGTTGGAAGAGCAGGAGGGTCTTGATCTTAGGATCATGAATTTGAGCCCTGGCTGGGTACAGAGATTACTTAAAGAAATTAAAAAAAAAAAAGTTGCATGCTTTACTGAGTGAGCCAGCCAGGTGCCCCCTCCCCATTTTAAAATTTAAATAATCTTATTCCTTTTCTGATTGCAAACATCTTTTATGCTTATAACAGAAAACCTGAACATTACAGAGATAGTTATCAATTTTTAACCCAGCACCCAGAAATAATCAAGGCAAAAGTTTGATAATATTCTATAACTCTGTCACATGTAATGAGTATTCTACATATACATATATATAGTATTCTAGAATTCTCTGGAGATGCAGCCAGGTTGTTACATGAATTGATAGTTCATTACTTTGTATTGCTGAGTGGTAGTCTTGAGAGACAGCTTTTAAAATAAGGACCTATCAACTAGAAAAAGTTATATTTTATTCTAAGACTAGTAAATTGAACACTGTAATATTTGTTTTCCAGAAGGTATAGCAGCTTCTAATCCTCAAATTTTTAATTTTTAAGTAATCTCTACATCAAATGTGAGGCTCAAACTTACAACCCTGAGACCAAGAGTCACATGTTCTACTGACTGAGCCAGCCAGGCGCATCCCTTACCCTCAATTTTTGTGTAAAATGCTGTAAAACCCAGGGTAACAAGTAGGTCCTATGCCTGGCTCTGTAGTGGGATTTATCACTCAAGTCTCAACTCAGTCATCAGGGGAATATTATTAAGGGAAGATTAGAGCAACTCTGCTCAAAATGCACCAGAGATACCCTATTTATCTTACAGAAAAATCCCTTTAAAAAAAAAAAGTTTTTAAATGTTATTTTTGAGAGAGTGAGGGAGAGCACAAGCAAAGAAGGGGCAGAGAGAGAGGGAGGCAGAGGACCCAAAGTGGGCTCTGTACTGACAGCAGTTAGCCCAATGCAGGGCTTGAACTCATGAACCATGAGATCATGACCTGAACCAAAGTCGGATGCTTAACCAACTGAGCCACCAAGATGCCCCCCCAAAAAATCCCCTTAACATGGCCCATAAGCCCTACTTGTGACCTCAGTCTCTACCAACATTCCATCTTCACCCACTCTCCTTTCCTATACTCGCCCTGCTTCCTCGGTATTGTACTGTCGGAACACCTGTCGTCTGCAGCCTCAGCCGTAAGGCATTGCACTCCTCCCCCTGCTGGCCATTCCCCAATTCCGCAGCATCCCTGCATCATCAATGAATTGCCCTCTTTTAGGCCCTTTTTGGAGGCCTCTGGACACACAACTGCACCACCACGATTTGTCCTCATTACTGATCATTATTGCTTCTTTGTACTCAGCCATAATTCGTATACTATTTATGTTTTACGGATTGATTTGTTAGGGTCTCCAACCCCTACCAGAATGTAAATTTAAATTCGTGCCTACAGAATTTTCTGAGTTTGGGTCACAGATTTGGCTCTTTTCAAATTACCATTTTATGGTTTCCGCTGAATACATATTGGCCATTTTGAGCTTTTTGTGTTCTCAGGGTAATTTTTAAGTCCGGCTGCATGCCTGCCACCAATCCTCTCTTAGATGATAATAGCACATGGGTCATGTGATTATCCTATGCCTCCAATTTATGTACACAATATGTGAACCCTATCAACAATATCCAGGCATAAAAGACAAATGACACCAGACAACATAAACACAGAAAAAGAAGATGCAGATATTGGAATGATTAGACCACGACTTCAAACTGTGACTGGTATGTTCAAGGAAGGAGATGGTATATGGGGAGTCTCAGAAAAAAATAGAATGGATGCATGGTGAGGGAAGATGTGTACTTCAAAAAGTTATGTTCAAGTTTTAACCACCAGTAGCTGAGACTATGACCTTCTTCGGAAATAGGGTTTCTGCAGATATCATTTTAAGATGGGGTCATACTTGATTAGGGTGGGCCCTAATTCAATGACTGGTGTCCTTATAAAGAAGAAAATTTGGACACGGGTAGAAGGCTATGTGACAAGAGAGGCATAAATGGGAATGATACAGCTGCAAACCAAGGAATGCCAAGTTTGCTGGCAACCATGGAAGCTAGAAATGCATGGAAGAATTCTTCCTTGCAACTTCTGAGGGAGTATGGCCTTGCCAACATCTTGATTTTTGATCTGTCTCCAGAATTGTGAAAAAATTAAAGGTATTTTTAAGTTTATTTACTTATGATCTCTACACCCAACAGTGGGCTCAGACTCACAACCCTGGGATCAAGAGTGGCACACTCCACCAACTCAGCTAGTCAGGTGCTCCGGAACTAAAAGTTATTGACTGGAGTTAAGAACATAACTGATGCTTAAGAAGTTAGGCTTAGCTGCAGAGAATGAATGAATTGGGAGATAGATAATAAGGAATATCAAGATAATGTGAGAGAGATGCAGTAAATAATCTAAAATTCAACATTTACAAATGATTAAAAATGCACATATACAAAACCTGAAGCAAATGGAAATTCTCCTAATTTAAATTTTTTAATGTTTATCCATTTTTGAGAGACAGAAAGAGAGAGAACATGAACAGGGGAGGAGCAGAGAGAGAAAGGGAGACAGAATCTGAAGCAGACTCCAGGCTCTGGGCTGTCCGCACAGAGCCCGATGTGGGGCTCAAACTCATGAACCGTGAGACGATGACCCCGAGCTGAAGTCGGACACTTAACCAACTGAACCATCCAGGTGCCCCCAATTCTTATTTTATAAAGGGTATGAGACCAAAAAACAGTATTTTAAGGATTTTTGAAAAAAAATAACCTCTATACCCAGTGTGGGACCTGAATTTATAACCCCAAGATCAAGAGTCGAATGCTCCACTGACTGAGCCTGCCTGGCCCTGACAATTGGTATTTTAAGGGAGAAATAACAAAAGCTTTCTCTCTGAAACTGGGAAGAAACTAAGGATGTCCAAGGACTCCAACTTCGTTCAGCATCATGTTTCCAATGATAAAAAACAAACTCTGATCTAAGAGCAGACCACAAGGCAAGAAAAGAATAAAGTACATAGGCAAGAAAAGAATAAAGTACATAGGGATTAGAAAAAAAAAATCAATAGAACTATCATTGTTTGCAAACAGCATGATTTTTGATGAAGAAATTCTACATTTAAGTTAGCATTGGTAAGTGAATTTAGTGAACTCAGCAAGGCCACAATCAATATAAAAATCCATAGTATTTCTTGGAGCACCTGAGCATGCAACTTTTGATCTTGGGGTTGTGAGTTCAAACCTCACGTTAGGTGTAGAGTTTACCTAAAAAAATCCATAGTATTTATTTTGTAATCCTAAAACTTCCCAACAACAAACTCTAAGCAAATCAGAGATGCAATGTAAAATATAATAAAATACTGGAAGCAAATCTAATGAAGTATGTGCAAGAAGCTTTACACAACAACTAAAAACAAAACTGAGATGCCTTAAAGGGGCCTTATGACTTGACGCCTCTGCCAACACCACAGAGCATGGGAGGCGGTAGTGCAGCGTGAAGCTTGGGGACTCCAGGAGCGGTGTTTTGAATAGTGAAACAGCTCTGTGAATTAGGGGCATGGCCTTGATTCCTAACACTCAGGGCCTGAACTGTGACGACTGAGACTTGTCAAGAGACACCACACAAAACAATCTATGAACATAGATACCTTGATTATGGGGCCTACTTTGTCCTCTGTAGTAGATGGTGGGGCAGCTTGCAGAACCCCTGCAGCCTTCTGGTCACCTACTAATTTGGTAGGAGCAGTATTTTCATGTGTAAAATAAACCCCAAATCCAAAATGTCTTACCAAAAATTACGCCTCTTAGTGATGAAGTGTCTTGACCTTTACTCTGGAGGAAATGTCCCAGATGTGCCCAAGGCGGAGTTAGCACACATTTCCTGTAAAGGCTCAGATTGTACATACTTGAGGCTTTGTGGGTCACATGGTCTCTCATTAAAGTACCCACCTCTCTGTCAATGTAGGACAAGAGCAGCCGCAGACGAACAAATGGACATGGCTGTGTACCAAAGAACTGGCAGCAGGCCAGATGTGGCCCCAGGACTCTAGTTTTGCCCATCCTTGCCCAAGACTATCAGACTTCAAAAAACGTTCCTGATGTGGGAAGCTCTGAATTCTTCCTGTAGCACACAGAGTACTCACTTCCTCCCCAACACACACCTGGAAGATATTATTAACATAATGGAGCATGGCAAGGTGATCAGTGTCTCTTCAGACTCCTAGAACAGAGAGCAGGAGAGTTACCGTAACCCTGGAGGAAGACACGGAATGTGCTCTAATGTTATGAAAATGTAAAATTTTTTAAATCTCCTTGATGCTGTTTGAAGAGAATGTATGCATTAGGTCAGGAGTTCTCAAGTGTTGGAGACTTGATGTGTACTGGCAAGGGCACCACGTTTTACGCAGAGCTGTACTGAGGTAACTCCTTGATGAAGTTCCTGGTCTACCAGAATGCATCTGCTGTTTGGTGAAACCAGACAAGCAAAATACAAGGGCATTTGCTTGCCCTTTTTAAAGTTTGCGAGCATGGTCCAACCCTAGGACATGGCATTTCTCCTTCATCACGGTCTTGGATGGGGGAACACCATTTGAGAGGGTCCCCCTGGCCCTTCGTGCCATTATGGCTCTTAATCCACAGGCGAGGGATGGGGGGGAGGGGAGGCAGCGGGGAAGCTGTCAACTGCCTAGTGTACCCCGTTGTAACTAATTCACTCGGAGTTAACTGGAGGGATCTGCAAACTTGTTTAACCTACAGTAAGATGAATTTGGCCTGCAAATCCACTTGTCCACCTGGCTTTCTCATGTTCCATTCTAACAAAGATGATCCTGATTTTCAATTAGCTCTGTTCATATAGCCGAAGAGCAGGAATAATTGGGAGCAGAAAGTTGATAGACCTTAAGAGCTGTGCCTGTGTGTGGCCCCTGTCCATACAGATCTGGCCAGGTGAAGCCCCTTACTGCCTTTTGGGCTTTACTGTCTATTAAGGCAATCACGCTTACCTCACATGTGATGGAATCCATTTATTCCTATTTTCTTACACTTCCAACCATAACTGAATTTCCATGAAGCTTAAAATGCTGGTGCACTTCCCTAGCACATTCCCTTATTCTTGGGCCCATCCACAGAATACTTTTTAAAAATTAAGTGGGGCACCTGGGTAGCTCAGTTGAGTGTCCAACTTCAGCTCTGGTTATGATTTCACCATTTGTGGGTTCGAGCCCCACATCAGGCTGGGTGCTGTCAGCTCAGAGCCTGGAGCCTGCTTCAGATTGTGCCTCCCTCTCTGCCCTTCCCTTACTCATGCTCTGCTTCTGTCTCAATAATAAACATTTTTTTAAATTTTTAAATGAAAAATAAAAATTAAAAATTAGTTTAAGTAATCACTATACCTAACACGGGGCTTGAAGTCATGACCTCAAGATTAAGAGTTGCCATGCTTTCAACTAGGACTGACAGCACATCTTTAGCTGGTTTTTCCTGGCTTCATATACAAAATCCTAACATGCCCACTTGAATCTGATGACCTCTTTTCTCTACACCCAGCAACCCTTCCTCCCATAGGTTGCTGTCTCCAAGCTTCAAGAGTTGACTCCAGCAGACTGTTAGGATGGACTCCCAGGATTTTACTCAAAATCCTGTCACAGATGTTGGTTATTTTACACTCAGCCTTCTAGTCCCCCGTCCCCCCTCCCCCGTATGAATCAGGCTCCAGCTTTTTGGTAGCATGTGCATTTCCTCCTGCAGTGGGGCCTCCTTTCTGTGTCATGCTAAGTCTTAAATACTAGTTCTTTGGAATAAAAACTAAGCAGAATTTCCTGTGAGGTGCTAGATAGCAAATATTTTAGGTTTTGCAGGCTGAGGCAGATTTAAATTTTTCAGTCTACTAGTAAGAACAGAATTCGTTTGGGAAGTTTTTAAATGGGATTCCTTGACATGAAGTTGGTTCATCCGTAAAAGCCATCCTTAGGTCGTGGACCACGTATAAGGGAGCAGGCTGGATTTGACCAACAGCTTGTCAATCCATTCTGGAAACAGTACTCAAGTTGTTTCATGAGGACATCTTATAAATTACCTACCATAGGCGAGGCCCCCGGACAGTTCTTCTAGGAGGGAGCCACTGCTGCTGGCCCAGCAGTTTCAGATAATACAGCACATTCCTCTGGGGAGCCCACCCCTTCCTTATTTGGACCCTAAACCCTAGCAAGGGAGCTTCATATGGGGTGAATATACTCCTCAAACGTCCCTGCCCTATCAAATCTTGGCCTTTCGTGGAATCTCGTCATTGCAGGTTTAAGCTCCCAGGTGCTCTACCTGGTTTCTGGGTCTTCCTTACAACCCAGAGGGCCTTTGCATCCCTATAGTGGACTATTGCTGGAGACTTGGGAACACGTTAGATGTGTGAATATGGCTCACAGCAGGTACCTGAGCTCTGACTCCCCCAGAATCTGTTACCCAGTCTTCAGAATGGATTTTCTTAGTTCAGCCTGCGTCCCAGCACCTTCCTGGGCACTGCTGCTCCCCTAAGGCCATCTGAATCTACAGAACACCCACTGGAAGAATGGCAGGTAGGGTGGGCCTGGGAAGCCGAGAGAGGCTGAGGTAAGATTCTATAGTCTACGTAAATGCTTAGAAGCTGTGCAGAGCTGCCTGGAATTTGGGCATTGTTTTCTACTGCTAGGTGGAGAATGATTTTCTATTTTGGAAATAGGTCTATCTCAAGCTTATTACGTTAAGTCCGCAATAACCTGTAACTGCTAACCTGGGAGTGTTTGAGGTAGTGTGAAAAAAAAACTAGTGCAATTTATATTTAAAAAAAAAAAAGCTGAAATTGTGGTTAGTGACTGCCAATGTATGGCACCCAAAATGAAGGACCTCCAGCTATGAGAAATAAATAGGACTCCTGCATACAATAAGGAAAGAGCAGAACATTACAAATGGCTGATTAAGAACAGCACTAGTCTCACGGGAGGCTGGGACTGTGTGCTTCTATTTTAATACTCTCGAGGATGCGTTTCCAGTCACCATGTCTGCCACTCATATTTAATATTTTAAAAATCAAACTTTTAATTTAGCCTTGGTATAGGAAGAGGGAAATCTTAGATTTCACGTACTAAATTTTGAAATTCACACCGAAATACAGCAGCATTAAAACAAGTTCTCTTCAACCACCCATCCTACTTTTTGGTGAGTATATAGTCGGTGCCAGTCATTGTGGAAAAATCTTTATTTTAAGAAAAAAATTTAGTTAACAAAAAAATTTAACAAGTTTCACTTAGCAAAATACACCCAAAAGGAAATCACAGTACAAAGAAAGTTTTATTTTAAGTCAAGGCCTCACCAATTCCTACAGTATTAGTAATGTGTCTCAATTTTCAAAACTAACTTATTTTTAAAAGCTTAAACTTAACCTAAAAGATTTTAAATGAAAATAAACTAGAATGAACAAACATGAGAAATGTTCCTCTTTGAATTAGGGATCTAGCACCTTGAGTTTTCCAAAAAAGTACGTCTCCCCAATGTGTTCACGGTGATGTGGTGTAAAAGATCCATTTAATGTACTCAAAACTACTTTAACTCAGGTAACATCACTCTGAAGTACACTACCAAAATGTTAATTGAGAAAAGCTGAAAATAGTTTTAGTTTACTCAATATCACATGCTAGAAGAAAGTTTGCATGAGAAAACACTGAAGAGGTAATTTTTTAATCCAGATTTCACAAACTCATGGTGCAAAATGGGTCCCACAACTTCCTCTAGAGTAGTAACTGCTTTTCACTGCTTGTTGGCTGCCTGTGAAAATTTGATTGCAATAACTCAAATGCTCCTACAAAACTAGTCATATCCACCCATGCTGTTCTGGCCTCCATAGCCAGCCCCATAACAGCCACTCACAGACTGGCTCTCGAGGCCGCTGTAAGTGGACTGGGCCGACACCCCCATGCCTTGCATCATCTGGCTGCTATACGCCCCATTGCTGGCCCCAGTTGTGGAATTCAGGAAAAGTTCTATGTATCTGTGTTGCATGTTGGCCCGGTCTTTGGACATTGCTGCCACAGCTTCTTCGTGAGTGGCAAACTCAACATCGGCTTCGCCCGTCACTCTTCCATCAGGGCCAATCTCAATATGGACTCTCACAGGGTTGAGTGGAGAGAAGAAGTTGTAAATGTCGTTCTCTGTGGCTTTGTATGGCAGCCCTCTCATGTGGACACAGTGTCCAGTGGTACTCTGGACAGTGAACTCGCCGTCTCCGTATCTGTGGTCATACATGCCTGAGAGACAATAACTGAGGTCTCTCCCAAACAGATCAGTGGTGAAGCCGTAGCCATCGCTGAGGCCGCTGTACTCCTCATAGCCCCCATAGCCTGCACTATAAGCACCAGACCTCATCCTCTCCAGGCCTGCTTGCTTGACAATGCCAATATACCTCCTGGCTGTGCCAGGGCGGTCATAGGGCCCTGGCCGCTGTACGGACATGAACTTCAGAGGGGGATCCGAGTATGACCTAACTTCTTCCTGACTGCTTTTGAACACTTCAATATACCTGTGCCCTATTCTCTCCTTGTGCTTCCCTAGGGCCTTCTCAGCTAACTCCTGTGAGGCAAACTGCACAAAGGCTTCCCCTGTAATCTTGCCCTCGGGGTCCACAGGCAATGTGATCCCGTTTGGCACAATTTCCAACCCTGAGAAGAACTGAACAATTTCTTCCTTGGTGCATCCAAATGGGAGTCCTCGAAGCCGCACGAAGCCATCATTGGCGGTGTCGGCACTGTTTGGACCACTGTGCTTCAACACCCAATCCATCTCGGTTCTGTGGGACTTGAACACCTCAATGTACCGGTGTCCCATGCTTTCCCTGTCTTTTTTAAGGGCCATTTTTACATCATCTTCTGATTCAAGTTCAACAAAAGCCTCACCACTCTGCCTGCCTTCTCTAGTGTAGATGAAATGAACGCCTGCCGCCCCATCACGGATTGTGCAGTCAGAAAGGAAGTTCTGCACGTCCTCAACAGAGCAGGACCAGGGCAGGCCACGGAGCTTGACCACAAAGCCTTCACCTCCCTCGGGGCCCAGCATCATGGACACTTGAGAGGACAGACGTCAAACAAGCTTGGGTGCAGCTTTTTGTGGCTGAAAAGAAAGCAGAAACTACTTTACATAATTTTTCATTTACTATGTACAAGAATATGCAGTAAATATTGTCTTCCGATTTTACAGACCAAAAAAAAAAAAAAAAAAAAAAAAAAAGTAAAAGTAAATGTTAATATACCAAACACATTTGAGCTGAGTTGATCCCAGGTCTCCCCCCAAATGTATATATTACTCACAGACTGAAAAAGAACAAATTAGGAGACTTAAAAGACAGTGATACGGGGCTTTTAAGCCAAAACCTAGCAGTTCTAATGGTCAATTATTTTATGTTCTAGAACAGAAGACAAAAGAATGAAATATGCTAGTATTTAGAAATAGAGAACTTTTCAGAACTGGAGTAGAAAACATGAGATTACATTACTGTAGTAAAAGGCAAGAGAATAGGTGTATCTTGGTGTCATGATCATAGAGGAATTAATACTGATCAGGTTAGAGCAAGGATATTTTCTTGTTATTAGAGAAAAGGCAGAGCACATATGTAACATATGAAAGGTCCAACTGCACTAGTAGAAGAGAAAAGCAATTACTGACAAACTGAGTCATTTTTATAATTTATATTTAAATATTTGACAAAATCACTCTATGCAACACTTATTTTTTTAAACCTCCCCCTCTAGTTGTGATAACCCCAAATCTATCTCCAAACATTCCCAATTGTTTCTTCCCTACGGGTAAAACGGCTCACAGCTGGGAATGACTACTGTGGAATCAGGGTCACCAACCTTAAAATGGGCCCTCCATGCTGCCTACAGTTCTACCCCACCCCCCACTCTCCCAAGGCCCTGAGTAATCTGTGGCAACCTCACCTAGTCTTCCCTCATCTTTGGGTGGGGTCATCTAGTTCAAAAAATGGATATGATGTAAAGGAACTGCCACAAAGTGTAAAAATTTATAAACAAGAAGTTGTTTCTCTTATTAGCTGATATCATTATCAGGATCACAGCCCTGCTCTGGTTCCAACTCCATTCATACTAAAGAAATTCTTTATCTGCAGTCTTCACAGAACACACCTTCTTAGTTACAAGTATGCCAATTTCTAACCAATGCCATAATAAACCTTCCCCTACCCCAACTTTGCCTCCAGCTACTTGCTGATTTGCTGATCTTCTCAGGAAAATCTCCTCAGAAAGGCAGGCCTCTCCTGTCCCCTCTACTCCTCAACATTAAAAGGGCAAAACCTTTCACTCCCCTGGGAAGAAAAGGGTATCCTTATCCTATCTTCTTCATTTTACTCATTCTGACAGCAGGATTTAAGTACTTCCTTCAGAAATCCTTTCTCCCTTTGGCTCTTATCATGTAACTGTCTCCTGGTTTTCCTATTAATTCCTTAGATAAGGTTCTCCCAGCTTCTTCCGGGGAGTCCTTCCTCAACACTGAACTGCAGGAAATCACTGGACTTGGGAGTCCCTTTGTAGACAGCCTCACAGGATCCTGGTCAACTAGCTCTGGGTTAGACACTCCTGTCCCCAGCCTTTGGCCTCCTGAGACCCAGAGACCCATCAATCCACAGCTCCTATACACCACAAATGAAAGCAGCATTTTTCTCTGACACTTTTATAGTGCTCTGGCTGCAGGTATAAATAGCCTTACTTATCATCCCAAGGTTCTAGAAAGAAAATGGAGTAAACCTTGGACAACTTCACCCAGGAAGTTCAAATCCAATGAATTCATTATCTCTCTGAAATGATCCCATTCACCACTCTAATCCACATTCCCAAATCCTATTCAGGAACTCTTGAATTCAACAAATAATAAAAGTTTCTCACAACCTATACTCAGTCCATAGCCATTCATGGCACATTAAGAGCTTAGTAACTCCTTCCTTGGCGATTTCAATCATCAAACTTTTCCCTTCTGCATTGCCCTCATATCCCTTTCTACTTCCTCATTTCTAAATTCCAGTACCAACAGCACATGCCAGGATACTCTTAACCTGGTTCTTAAACTTTTCTAAGTGTAATGTAATGGCTAGCCCTTATTGCAACCCAATCTGCAGCTCAAGTGTTCTCCTAAAACTGACTTTATGTCATTCTCCTGTTCCAAGTTCTCAGTGGCTTCCCACTGGCAGTGGAACACAAACTACAGTATTAAGGGATGCTTAGACCTTGCGACTCTGGCCTCCAACAAACACAATTATCTAGCTTACAGCACTCCTATTTACCAAAACACAAAACAAAAAAAACCCCCTTTATCCATTTTCCTATGTCTGGAATGTGCCAGGCTTTCTGCTCCCTTGCATTTGACACACATAATTCTCTCTCCAAATACACTCCACCCAACCTTCTGTCTAGTTAAATCCTACTAATCCTTAAAGTCTCAGATCGAACATACCTTTCCACAAGATCTTCCCCTTTGAATTAAGTCTTATGGTTCTACACTTCCATAGCATGTTTGCTCTGATTCATTTAAAATGTGTCTTCAAAACTGCTTGGAAATCCTGCCAGGGACTGACGGGGTCTGTTCCATTGGTCACTGTGGCCCCACCCCCAGCACAGCAGGCCCAAGATTAGCAAGAGATTAACTGATGGCCATGTGAGGTCAGTACCTCCCTCTACAATATGGCAGTCTAGGCTGAAAGACGTGCACGAAGCATAAGCGAACACAAACATGTCATGTAAGAATTACTTAAAATACCTAACAAGAGTACAGATTATAGATATTTTGCTTCAAAAAATAAAGTTTCAAAAACAAAGTGATTTCTCTGAAGGCAAAGAAAAGAGCATTATTTTCTCAAACACGTGTCTACAAATAAACATTCAATACAAACTTATTTACACTCCAGAATTATTTTTCTCTCCCACTTCTCAGAAGAAGTCCTAGGACTTGTAATTCATTTTTTCAATGAAACTCAAACCTAATTTTAGATGCAAACTTAACTCTTTATCCTCACTTTGCCCCCAGAATCTTCTACATTTGGATTCCTTGTGGAGTTTTACAGTGCTCAGGACATTAAGTAAAACTCAGTTGAAGAGTGCTATAGATTTCTGCTCAATCTTAGATTTAAAACAAATAACAAAACTTTTATTTCATAGTTAAGAAAATCTCCTGCTTTAATATACCAAATGTAAACAGAAATTACTTTTCTTAAAAGAGCTCACCTTTTAAGGAACAACCCGGGGGGGATGCCCACAGTCGGAGACACTCCTGGTAGGTAACGAATTGTCCTAAAAAAGAGCAATATGGCCGTCTGCCTCAGTGCCTCAGCACTCACCAGAGCAACCAGCGGGGCTGGGGCTGGGGCTGGGGCTGGGGCTGGGGCGGGCTCAGCGAACTTTCTCCAGGGTAGGGCAGGTTGAGGCGGCAGAGTTCCTTTATAGCCAGAAGCTTCCATAATTAAAGCACACACCCAGGACGGTCCCCACAGTATTTAAAAGGTTTACCTTTTCATAGGGTAATATGGAGGATAACAGCGAGGAAACTGATAAGACTTAGAAATCTAAATACCGGGGGTGGGAGGGGCTTCTTCAGGGAGGGGGTGGAGCCAAGGCCAGGACAATCCCAGGTAGGGACTCCACGGGCTAGAGGTGAGACTCCAGATGCAGACTGACCTTTACTGAGATGAACAATTTCTAGCAAGCTGGCTATGGAGCTCAACAGAATTTACAAGAATCTCTGGGGGTCAGGGTGGAGATACTCAAATCTTTCCTTCCCAGTTTTATTTGGTAACTTCATTTCTTGTGACCTGTATTTGCTCAAACGTTGATATTTTATTTAACTGACAAAAATATAAGATGTTAAAATACGCTTTTCAGTAGAAAAAACATCATCCCTACCATCATCCATAGCCAAGTGATGAACGTGTCCCAAAGGACCAGGATATATGAAGTCCAGTGAGTACACTGGAGAACTACTACACTTAACTTGGGAAAGGTAGAACTGGGAAAGTCAAGTTAATTTCCCTGAGAACGTTGTGTTAAAGATAAATTTGTCTTAATAGCCTCCTGTGATAATTACATAAAATACTATCCAGGTACTGTTGGGGGAACCCTGATAAAAGTAAAGTTTTAACAGGTTAAGAAGTAATTTCAAATTCTTTGAAAAATGGTTTTCAAAAAGCTTCAATCGTCTCTCTCTCTTACCACCAGGAAAAAGTGGAATCTAAAAGGTAGAACCCAGGCATCTTAAATGACCTGATTCCCTTCCTTTATGGTTTACCCCAGCCCCTGGCTCCTTCCATCACGTTCTGCAGATCAACATCTTGGGGGCCCTCCTTGGACATGCAGGCGCAGGGACGGCCGGACACACGAAGGCCAATTTTCACAAGACTAAAATGGGGCGTGCATGCCGCGAACACACACGATAATGCACTGATAGCACGGGTCTCACACAGGCACCACGTTGTAATCACTGGAGGAAGTGTGAAAAAATATTGCTCTTGGATCCCGCAACTGGAGGTTTTAAGTATTTGTACTGTAGAGAACGTTGTTAAAATGTGAGATTCTAAAACAACGTAATGTGGGATAGAGCAAGATTCTGCATTAGACTCCTAGAGTTTCTGGGAGGCTCTCCAGAATGTGCTCTCTCCTTCACTGTACAGGTTAGACGGGATTTAGTTCGGATTCAGGTAGATCCAATCAAGATAAAAAGGGCGCGCCTCCGAGTGCCATGACTGATTAGGTTTATCTACGGAGTACACAGGACGGCTTAAACCCCCATCCTCTGTTCAGGAAGGGGTATTCAGTAGGACCTAGGGATCAATTTCGCCTTTATTTGTAAATAAATATTAACCTGCAGCTGGTTGCACGCAAGAGCAAGGCTGTCTAGGTGTCGTGGAAAGTTCTACTCAAACTACAGTGAGCAAGAGACGCTGCCTCAGGATTACGCAGTTAAACATTTTTGCTCTAAGACTTACCGCTGAAGAGAGCAGGACTGATTCTATTTTCAAACAAGCGTAGTTTACAGCCAAAGGACCCCTAATTCCACCCGACGCTTAAAAACGCAGAAGGCTCCAGGAAAGTCCAGGTGCGTCTCCTTTTGTTATTAACCTGAAATTGAAACTGCGCTCTTAAGCTCGCAGCCGCGGGCCGCCAGGGGTGCGTCAGAGCGATTTCGGCGGGAAGCACTGCGGCGGCCACAGGCGCTGAGCTCCTGGGGCGGGGGTACGCGGACGAGTTGCAGGGGTCGCCTCTTCGTCTACGTGACGGACCCGAGAACCT
>NC_043701.1:149852271-149897468 GCF_006229205.1 Suricata suricatta | reverse complement strand
GGGGGGGTAGTTTACGGAGGCGAGAGTGGGAAGTTCTCGGCCACCGAGGAAGGAGTGAGGTGGGGCCAGCGTTCAATGTCCCGGGTTCCCGGAGCCGCGGGGGAGGGGGCGGAGCTCCCCAGTCCGGGGACGGGGGGTGGGGGGGTTCTGGGGCGGCCAGGGAAGTTTCCCTGGACCCGTGGGGGGCGGAGCTCCTGAGTCGGGTCGGGGGGACTTCCTGGGGCAGAAGGGACGCGGGGGAAGAAGAGTTCCTGGGGCAACGAGGGGGAAGAAAGAGTTCCAGGAGCGGGCGGGGTGGGGGTGGGGAGTTGAGGAGGAGGGGGAAACGAGTTCCCTGGACTCGCGGAGGGCGGTGGGGGGTGTATTGGGGGCTGGGTGAGGGTGTGTGGGCGAGTGGGTGGGGGTCGTCCGCTCGCGGCGGCTCACCACGACGGGTCCGTAGTCCGGAAGGCCGACGCGCGGGGCTGCGTCCCGGAGGCAGAGGCCGCGTGACTGAGGGCGGCGGGCCGGACGTGGGTCACGGGGTGTAAAGGAGGAAGTGCCACCGACGGGCCCGCCAAGATGTCACCAATGGAAACGCGTCCTGCAGGTGCGGCCCGCGCGTTCGGCCCAGGCAGGAAGTGGGAGGGAGGAGGGGGGGGGGAGCAACGAGGAAGACCGTTCCGAGTGAGTTTTCAGGAAAGGTGCCAACACGGGGAAAAGTCCAGAGTACGAGCGCAGAAGAGGGGTAGTTCGGCACAGTTTAGGTGGAAGGAGAAACCGTGGACTCAAAAAAAAAAAAATCTCTTTAGAAGTTAGAATAGAAACTAACAGACAAAAGGGAGAACTTATTTGTATATAAAGGCTTGTTTTTATATATTTGGTCATGAACTCATAAATATTTTGCATCAATTCTCAAAATTTTAAAACTCGCAATTCTTAATACCCGAAAAAGAATTACATTTCATGCCGGAATTCAAACGATCTTGAAAATACTAAAGCAACTGCAGTGTGAACAGTGACTGATTTCAAAAAATTTAAAATTGGGGGCGCCTGGGTCGCTCAGTCGGTTGAGCGTCCGACTTCGGCTCAGGTCATGATCTCACGGACATTTTTGTTTATTTTACTTTTGTGAGAGACAGCACGGTTCGTGAGTTCGAGCCCGTGTTGAGCTCTGTGCTGACTACTCAGAGCCTGGAGCTTGCTTTCCGATTCTCGTGCTCTCTCACAAAAGTAAAATAAACAAAATTTTTTAAAATTTAGTTGTAATTATGGTGCTGTAATTTTATTTTTGGAGTCATTAAGAGATGTATTTGGTGTCTAAAATCTGTTTCTAAATCTGAGTGGGATTACAGATGAAACAGGGTCCATGACTTCGTAATTATTGAAACTAAGTGATGGGTACATGGAGTTTCATAATATTTTTGCCTCTACTTTTCTATTAAACACCTTTATTAATGAAATTATTTAAGAAAGGAAAATCTATGCATCTACTTACTGTAATTATGAAATTTAGGATTTGTAGGGTGGAGGGACCTACTAGATGAGAGAATGCAAAGCCACACTGGGGGAAATTCTACAAGGACAAATGAGTTCAGTCCATCAGAAAACAGCTCCAAGGGAAAAGACCAAGTCAACACCTAAGTTAATAAAAGCCTTTTAACAGGATCCATAACACACCAAGCGTATTTGAATTCTGAGTCAAAAACAAATATAAACATTTAAGAGATTTTGACGCTGACTAAAAACTTTAAGGTATTAAAGTATTATTATTTACTTATTTTAGATACAGAATTGTAGTTATGTTTAAAAAATGAATTTCTAGAGATTTCATTTGGAAGTACTGGAAGATGAAGTAGTTTGCAGAATTTGCTTAAAAATCCAGCCATCCCACGGTAGGTGAGACACAGACACTAAAAACTGAATTCAAGAGAAGTAAAACAATATTTGGAAGAATTAACCACAAAATTGTCTTGGTTTTGGGAAAATAGTCTACAGAACTAAGGTACCTTGCCTGCTTTGTAAGCATTTACTTCACCTTAAAGTTTATTTTGAGAGAGAGAGAATGCAAGCAGAGGGACAGAGAAGGAGCCAGAGACAGAATCCTCTGGCTCCTTATTATCAGTGCGGAGCCTCAGTGTGCTGGCTTGAACTGACCTGAGTCAAGAGTTGGACCCTTAACAACTGAGCCACCCAGGCACCCCTTAATTTCACTTCTTAAAATCCTCTTCACAACATATTCTTGGTTATCTATCTGATTGGTGTGCATTTTCTCACTTATTTGAATATATTTCTTGCAGTTAAGTAGTTTTACACATGCCTTCTTGGCTTAACTGGTTGGTGATGCTGGGGAGGCCACTGTTAATAATTTATCAGCCATGATAGGGTTCCAGCCCAGTGAAGGAACAACAAGTGCCGAAGACACAGAGGGGCATGTTGTGCTGAGACCAAGGAAAGAGGAAAGCAGAGAAGATCTGAGACCAATGAAAAGAGGAAGATCCTCCACACAGTTTAGAAAGCCTGGTTTGGTATTTTGTACTTTAGTCTAAGGCCAATGGGAAGTCATTTTATTGTTTCAAAATGGAATGTGGTGTAATTTGAGTTTTTGCTTTTCAACAGAACAGTTTAGCTGTTGTCTGGAAAACTAATGATGGGAACAGATGCATAGAGATGATATGGGAAGGAATGACACAAATTTAGGAAAAACTGGTAGAACCCTGCAATAAAAAACACTGTGGTAGGAATGAAGCAATTTTGAAAGGATTTGAGTGATGTGCAGTAGATACAATTTACCAAATTGGGAGTCATTAACTAAGAAATATTGTGCACTTACAAAATGAAGGCACTGTGCTAGGGCCACAGAGCAGTGGACTAGGAAATCAATAAGAAAGAAATGTGTATGATGACAAATTCTGAATGACCCAAAACTAGAAAACGGGGATTAATTTACACTGGGGATCTGAGGAAGTGACATTTAAACAAACCAGAGATTTGAGTGGGGAAGGGAGGATGTGAAACCTTTTTTCCCCTAGTAAATATGCAAGGTTGGAAAGTAGAGTTTAGGGGCACCTGGGCGGCTCAGTCCCAACTTCAGCTCGTCATGATCTCAGTTTGCGATTGGAGCTGTGCCCTGCATTGGTCTCAGTGTTGACAGCTCGGGACCTGGAGCCTCCTTCAGATTCTGTGTCACCCCCTCTCTCTGCCCCTCCCATCCTCATGCTGTCTCTCTCGGTCTTTCAATAATAAATAAAAATATTTTTTTTTTATTTTCTAGGGGCGCCTGGGTGGCTCAGTCGGTTGAGCATCCGACTTCAGCTCAGGTCATTATCGGAGCCTGCTGCCTATTCTGTGTCCCCTCTCTCTGCCTCTCCCCCTCTCTTGGTATCAAAAATAAATAAAACATTTAAAAAATTGAATTTCTTTAAATAAATGGAAAATTTAGAAAACCACGGGGGTTTTTTTGTTCCTTTGTACATTACCCTACTTTAATCCTCCCTCAATGCTTGTTCAAATTTTATTTTTTAAATGCAGCACCTTACCAGGATCTGTTTTTGTGTTGGTTGCTTTGTGGCACATCCTTTTTTTTTTTTTTTTTTAAGATTTTATATTTTTAGGGAGCCTGGGTGGCTCAGTCAGTTAGTTGAGCGTCTGACTTCAGCTTGTATCATGATCTCATGGTTTGTGAGTTCAAGCCCTACATTAGGCTCAGATCCTCTCACACCCCCCCCCCGCCCCTCACCTGCTTGCTCGCAAAAATAAGTAAAACATTAAAAGATTTTACATTTTTAAGTAATCTCTACACAGTAGTAGAATTTCTAGAGATTCAAACTTACAACCCAGAGATCAAGAGTCGTATTCTCTACCAACTGAGCAAGTCAGGAGCCCCATGGCGAATCCTTTTAATCTTCACATTCAGCTCTTATTAAAATAAAAAAAGACAATTTTCGGTATTTTTTCTGTTGCTTATGTCGGGTTTCCCACTTGAACAAAGATGGGCCTGGGGAAAAAGCAATTCCTTGCCAAGGGACAGTATATGAGCAGAGCCCAGACTCCTAATTTGTTATGGATAGTTTGAAAATTATATTGAAATTATATTGAAAACCAAGTGTCTCTCTTCTTACCAAGCAATTTTATAAAGTCAGTGGCTCTTAAACATTTCTTGCCTCAGACACTCTCTTGAGAATATGACCTCGGTCTGAACCAACTGCTTCAAGAATGCGCATCGCCACACACAGTTGTACCAAAACTTTCAAGGGGCTTATGCTTCTGAAGTGTGAGACTGCTTCAACTTTTTTTTAACATTTATTTTTGAGAGAGAGAGCCCGAGTGGGGAAAAGGTACAGAGAGAGAGGGAGACACAAAATCTGAAGCAGGCTCTAGGCTCCGAGCCATCAGCACAGAGCCCAGACACGGGGCCCAAACACACAAACTGTGAGATCATGACCAGAGCCACCTAAGCACCCTTGAAGTGTGAGAATCTGACTCTAACCAAGTTCAATACATAAAGCTATCTCAGTGCTATTAAAGAGAATCTATAGATGGATCATTAAATAATTAACATTTTAAGTGTTTACTGCTATTACTATATTTTTATCCACCAAAGAGGATATAGACAATCTGTAAGAAACAGGAAAGCTATTTTCCATTATCTATTAACTATTAAAAGCCCTTTAGTTTGTGTACTATAGCTAAGTCTGGGGTAACAACATACTGTTTCCCTCAGTGTTCATTTTGCAAAGTCTGGGTTAAATAAAAAGCTAAAACCATGTAATACAATGTTAGGTAAATTATAATGCCTGTTTTAAAATAAGGGACACATTTTTATCCAACACAGAACAAGCAACTCTTGCTCTATGACATTATCGACTGCATTCTACAGATGACTCAACAATCAAAATCCAAAGTTACCACAGAGAGGAAAAAATATATCAGGTGAAGTTTTCCTAAAAAGAAACACTGCTTTCTGACTTCCAATGCTGAAGATAAAATCTGTTCTCAAGTGAGGGATTCATCATCTCTATTAACCAGTAGTGCTCTCCCCATCCACAGTAGGAAATATGATTCTAGCCTAACCAAGAAATATGTAACAGGGGGAAGAGGGGAATCTGTTAAAATACAACTGCTAAGAAGACAGTCTCCGAACCACCTCCCCTATAAATTCTCCGGTAGAGCCGTCTCTTCCTCCTAAGAAGCTCCTGGGTGGGTGACCATTTAGACCCAACATTCAGGAAGGCCTGTGGGCTACCCCACAGTCTCGCAGAGCATGGCTGCAGTACATGCCCACAATCCCTTGAGCCTGGGGCTCTGTGGAGCGCTGACACCTTGCCAGGTCCCATGCAGCTGCCTGCCGGAGGACTGCTGTAGCACCCAGTGCTCAATGTTTGCTGTTCAGGGGACCAGAGCACACTGCCCTGGGCGAGTGGAGAACGGAACCAAGACGAATGGAACAGGACAATGCACATGAGTGGCTCAAGCACCCAGAGAGAATGCCATGCATTCAGACATCTTAAAACAGCAATTATCAGGAGATGAGAAGCGCTGAACAAAACCATCCATTTTTTAACAGGAAAAAATGAGCACTTTCAGATACTAAGAGAATATAAAACTTTTTAGTACTAACAATCAAATTTTGAGTTTATAAAATTAGTAATAAACTAAAAGGACAGCGGCCTAAAAAAACAAGTGCAAGAAATATCTCAAAACAAAGAGAAAAAACAGAAACAAAGGTAAAAAGACATGAAATTTGGAGGACACAAGATGTAACACGAGACAAAAGAAATAACATGTCAGTAATAGGGATTTCAGAAGGAGAAAGACACAAATAGAAGAGAACAGATAAAGAATGGAAGATTTTCCTGGCTTAAGATAAACGTGGTTGTGTGGCTCCCAACAGATATTTTTAAAAGATATAACCTAGGCATATGTTGCTAAAACTGCTAAATTTATAGAAAAAACCGCTTGGTAAAAGAACAATTTGGGTACAAAGGATAAAAATATGATAGCCGTTAACCACATGCCTACTCAACACTTGAAATGTGACAAGTACAAATTGACATGTGCTATAAAAGTATAAAACACACACCGAATTGCAAAGATTAAAACAAGAGCGAACATCTCAATTTTAAAATATAGACATGTTGGAATATTTTAGGTAATAGTTCATCAAAATACACACTAAGTTAAAATATTGAAACATCTCAACTCATTCTACAAAGCCAGTATTACCCTTCTTTCATGGGCTGAAAATTTCATCATTAGAGTAGGCCATAATCCATTCTAGCTTGTGTCCTTCTAAAAAGGAGAAATTTGGACACAAACAAGAAGAGGCAAGATACAGAGAGAAGACAGCCCTCTAACAAACCAAGAAGAGAGGTCTGGAATATATCATTTCCTCATGGCCTTCAGAGGGAGCCAACCTTGCTGATGCCTTGATCTAGGACTTCTGACCTCCATAACTACAAGACTATAAAAATTTCTGTTAAGACACCCAGTCTAGAGTACTTTGTTATGACAGCCCTAACAAACTACACACACTGATACCAAAACCAAACAGACTTCACAGGAAGAGGTAACTACATTCTAACATGTCTTATGAGTAAAGGTGCAAATTTCCTCAACAAAATACTACAAACTGAATCAAGCTACATGTAAGAAAGGTTATACACTATGCCCAAATGAAATGTATCCCAAGAATGCTTAAGGGTGTTTCAATGTAAAATGTTCTTGAATTAGGTAGTAGTGGTGGTTTTTTACAACGCTGCAAAATTACTAAAAACCTCTCATTTGTACTAAGTGAGCTGTATCGTATGTGAATTAAAAATGAAATAAATTACATTTGTCATTCATATTCTATTAACGCAATTCTAACCAAATATGTGTAAAGCAGAACAAAGACCCTTGGAGATGTCAATGGATCATCTTTGCAATGCAGGTGGAGTTAGCAGGAATGAGTGTAACAGAAATTTGTAATATTCATAGTTAAGTGAGGATTTCTGTAAAAGAGGCCTACGGTCTGAGAAACTTAAGAGGAGTTCAGAATTTTCCATTCTAGTATTTTCTTTAACTCATTAATGATGATAACTCTTTGTACCATTTAAGAGATCTTTTTCTTAGCGCAAGTCCATAATGGGTTTTTTTTTTAAAACATGTAAAGCTTTGTTGTTTTCATCTGCATATTTGTTTTGATCAACGATCAAACCTGGAATTGATTTTCCATTTCCAAGAGTGTTAGAATTAGTTTACCAAGTTTCACAGGCTAATTTCTGCTCATGAACTGAGAAATTATCAGCCAACCAAATCCAGCAATACACAAAGCAACAATCATGACCAAGCTGGGTTAATTCTAGGAATGCAACTGTAGCTCATCATTTCAAAGTCAATCCCTACAATCTGTCACACTGACATATTAATGAAGGTAAAATGAGTTAACTAAGAATTTGTCATGTTTTATGAGAAATGTTAAGAAATATCCTACAAAATAGAAGGAAAAAATAGATTAATTCCACAAACTGGAAGTAGGGAAAATTTTCCTGACCATGAACCCAAACCCAGAATATGTGAAAATACTGAAAAATTTAGTTACATAAATACAAACCCCAAGACAAAAACCTCCAAACTATGATTAGCTTAAAAACACTAAGCTAAACAAAAACACCAGTGCTAAGCTAAACAAAAACACCAGTGCTAAAGTGGGAAAGATACTTCCATTTTTTCCCCAAAGCATTAATATCCCTAATATATAAAGAGCATCTAAAAAGAGACAAAGTTCAACTACCCAAAAAGGAAAATGGACTAGAGATTATAGTAGACAGAAAAAGAAATTACCTTTAACATGAAAAGATGCTCAACTTTACCATTTCAGATAAAACTTGAAATGAAGTTAACAGTTAAAATACCTACCATACTGGCAAAAAACAGAATTTTGAAAACACATTCCCTTGGCAAGGCTAAAGATAAGCAAGTACTTTCAAATACCGGTTGTGGAAATATTAAATGGCCCAAAAAACAAGCAAAGACACCTGCAAAGGCTATTCATCTGGGCTCTACTTCTAATAGGAAAAGGTTAGGACCAACCCAACTGCCTACAATTAGAAGTCCAGTTGAATAAACTTTGGTGAACCCATTTAATAAGGAAGGTAGGTATCAAAGGCCACTGCAGTTGTCAAAGTCAGGAACCAATTTGAAGGGCTCCCAATGGCCAGAAATTAGAATATTTGTACACCAAATTATATGACTAAAAGCCACAGTGGATTAAAACACATAATGATAACAGAAAAAGGGTCTTTGGCACATGCTAGAGATTCAATAAATTATATTAGATACTGATTAATAAAAGGAATTAATCAAAACAACCTGCCATTTATAAAGTACAACTTACAGTAATCAAATGATTAACAAAAAAATGTCCTCCCTATAGAAGTATTCCTAATAAATGAGAAGGGGGGGGCGCCTGGATGGCTGTTGGTTGGGTCTGACTTCGGTTCAGGTTTGTGGATTCGAGCCGGCGCAGGGCTCTGTGCAGACAGCTAGCTCAGAGCCTGGAGCCTGCTTCAGCTTCTGTATCTCCCTCTCTCTCTGACCCTCCCCTGCTCATGCTGCCTCTCTCTCAATAAATAAATAAATAAATAACTGTAATCATCATCATAATAATAATAAATGAGAAGGAATATTAAAAGGATCACTATTTTGGAAACATCAACAAAAGATCCATGGCTCCTAACTTCACAAAGACGGAAGCACCAAGAAGTGCCTCAGGCAGGAGTACCTAGCCTGTCCAGTGAAGTATTCCAAAAAGAAAATCTCAACAGAACCAGAACTACCATTTTACAAGAAATGCAGGTCAGAGATTCAAACACCATTGAATGTAATCAGAAAAACCCAAAGCCTGAGGGAAGGAACTCTATGACACTCTACCCAATTCAACAAAGAATACTTCTAGATTGCACTAATCTTGCCACACTTAAAATGTGGCTGGCACAACTGAGATGTGCTGTATGCACTGGATCTTGAAAAAATATATATAACTTAAAATTACATGAGCAAATATTTTGTATATATTACATGAAACTAAATTATTAGGATGAACTATACTGGTTTCTTTTTAGTACTAAAAAATGTGAAATTACCTATGTGGCTTGCATTGGATTTCGCTGGGACACCAGTGCTCTGGATTAAAACAATGAGAGCTACATCTACCAAGTACAAGATGTGACCTTGTCTAGATTCCAATTGGAGCCAGCTGTAAAAAAAATATACAGTCAGGTACATTTAAACATGGGGTACTTGATGATCTCAAAAGAATTATTTCGTCAGGTGTGATAATGGTATTGTAGTTTATTTTTTTTTAATCCGTGGAAATGTTAAGCTATTTATAAATAGAAGCCTTATTATGTCCGGAATTAGTTGTAAAGTAGACTGGTCTTAGGTGAGGCCTGATTCTCCTCTGACTAGCCTCTTGTCTTCCACAAGAACAGCAATTCAGGGCAATAAGCTGGGGGCAGGGTCCTTGACAGAGTAGGGCTGTTCCTGTCACACAGACCTGAGTCCTAATTCCCAGCTGCATCCCTCCCCTTCCCCGGAAGTGACTTCATTTTCCCCTTTGGCCTCCATTTTCTCATCTGTAACAGGGATAATAGCAATATGCCCCCTTACAAGGCTACTCACGAGCATGTGACTTAAAAACATGGTAAAATTCCTAGCTCTGTGCCTAGACCCTGTAAGGGTCAATAAACGTACTTCTACAAAAAGAACTGGAGCTCAGATTGAGGAGGAGACCTCCTCCCGTTTTTGAAATCCCTCCAGGAACTTACCCCGGATGGGCACCATAGGTCTCCAGAGTCTCCACAATTTTGGCCACATCTGACGACTAACCTATTTATTTAATCAATCTTTTCACTGAAATCAATTCACACTTTTACCCGAGTATCTTATGTTTAAAGGGAGCTTTGTAACAATACTCTGAAGTGAAAACCAGCCACTTGTCAATTAAAAAAAAAAGCAATACCACAAAAAGAATGTTAAAACTGAAAAAAATAAAAAGGAGACCATAATATACAATAAACCAAACCAATTTACAGAAATGCATACAGGCATAAGAGCACAGTCCCTAAAGATGGACTCGCTTAAATATTTGTAATTAGTAACATCAGCAATCTCTCCCAGTATTCATAGTAAGAAAATTTACGCACATGTTAAAATGACGAATCTTCCATAAAAATTAACACTGAAAACATCACATCACTTTTCACTGACATATCCTAATATTTTATCTAACCTGAGATATTTTCATTCTCACTAAAAATTCAGAAACAAAGTTAACCTTTAAAAACGTGACTAAAAGTAATAGTGAGAATTACATTAAGATAGGTAATTTCGACGTCGTTTTGAACTGAAAAAAGTATCTGCAGTCTTCAAACCTCTTCCAGTTCCCCCAGGTTCCGGACACCTCGGCGCCCGTTCCCCCCCCCCGCCCCCCAATCCGGCGGTTTCCCCCCCTTAGCGCGCTGCCGCTCGCGGGCTCCTCTCCCGCCACGCACGCGGCCCGCAGGGGCAGGCAGGAGGCGCGGACGGCCCACAAATAGTTGTGAGAACTAGAGAAAGCAGCACGCTGTTTCGTCCTAGGGCCCCCGGGGAAGGAAACTACAGCGAAGGGCGTCCCGCGGGCAGGCGGGCCGGCGGGCCGGGACCGAAGGGGCACCGGGATGGGGTCCTGCGGGAGCTGGAAAGGGGCGGGGGGGGGGGTCTCCCACGCCGGGGAATTTGTCTGGCAGGCAGCTGGTGGGGGGTTCCTGAGAGCCCCTTAAAGGTACAGATCGACAGGGAGGGGCCTCCCAACCGTTTCTATGAAAGACCAGGATCGGTCGAGTCCCCGCGCGACTCGCTCGGCGTCACTAGGCCGCCCAGAGCCACTTTCAAGTGAACCACACGGGCACACTGAAGGTAGAGGGCGCAGCGCGAGCGCCGGCGGAGTCCAGAAGTTTCTTAGGCGCAGTCAAGAATAAGCAAAAAACATATTCAAGGATACAAAGAAATAAAGCACAGGGAGAAAGAAATGGCCGATTAAGCACGCTCGGCATAAGCGTGTTCACCAGCCAAAGACAACGGAACCAAAGAGTTTTATCCAAAAAGCAAACACTATACCTCTAAGGGCAGGAAACAAACGCAGACCGGCGACCAGAGCACACACGCCGCCCGGAGAGGAAGAAAAGGCCGCAAAGATCGAAAGCGGAGGCTCAGCGAGCGGGAACGTGGGAGGGGGGAGGAGTCAGCTCCCAACCAGTCTGGCGCAACTCAACCACGTGAAAGTACTGCTTTCATTTTTAAATGAAGCCCTTCTCCCACGTACGCCGGGTCCCCTCACGGTACTTCTGGCAGGGGCGCTCAAGCTCTGCTTTCCCTGGAGTCCGTACAAGGCCTTTTCTCCCTTCTTCGCCGAGGGCCCTGCCTCCCAGGTCCTAAATCTCAGCCCGGAGATCCAGTCTTCTCGAGAGTAAGGCCCTGGATCTGAGCCCCGTGGTCCAATCCCCGAGTGTAAAGCCCCTGACCTCTGACATCACCTCCCCCGACCCCAATTCTCAGCTCCGCAGTCCCCAGCCCGTGTGCCCAGCCTCCATTCGGCCCCTGCATGCGAACCCTTGACTTCAGACCTAGCCTCCACTCCAACCCCAAATCTCAGCCCCACTGTTCCCACTCCCAGAGGGCCCAGTTCTCCGTCGGTCCCAGTTGTGAGGTCCTTCAGCCTCGGACCCGCCGCCCGTCCCGCCCCTCACCTAGGGCTCCGAGTCTCCACGCTCCCGCTCTTCTTCACATCCGGCACCACGGTCGTCCCTCCGAGCACCTAGAGGGTGGAACGCGGGGAACTTGGCAGTTGTAGCGGAGGCAGTTGAGGCTTGTTTACCATCACCATGGAAACCCCTGGCAGCGCGCCCTGGGCGGGGCCTCCGAGAGGCGGGGTCTGGCGCGCGGTAGGCCCGAGCGCACAACTCCCGCCCGTCGGGCGCACGAGGCGCTACCAGCAGCCCCGCTATTCTGGACTTGCCTGGACCCCGCTCGACCCAGCACCCCAGCACCGGGAGCAGCAGCCCCGAGAGCCCGCGCCCCCGCCCCACTTCCGGCCGCCGGCGTGACCGCCAGCCGGTTTCCCCACGGAACCCCACCTTCTTCTCCAGGAAGACGCCGCGCAGTGCTACTTCCAACGCGGAGCCGGAAAGACGCAAAGAGCACGTCGGAGAGGGGCGGGGCTTCCGCGGCTGGCGTCCGGGGGCGGGGCTGCAAGGGCGCCATTGTGACGCAAATTAAGTAGAGCCAGGGATTGGTTGGCTGGGCGCGTGGCAGGCCAGGCCTGCGTAGGCGGGGACAAAGCTCGGACGGGTGCGGTGGATCCTCCTGAGCCCTTCTCAGTGAGGGCGGGTGACTGATGACCCGTATTAAGCCCCAAAGGATACTGACTCAGAGTACCCCCACCAAACAGTGAGCCCAGAGGACTCCTGGATTGAGGACAAGCATGGGAAAGAAAATGAGAGTTACTACCTGTCGAGAAAAAAAATAGGGAACTGAGAACGCCGAGAGGGATAAAAGCGGCCCGATTGGAAGATTTAGGGAAGGATTAACAGGTTTACTGAGGTTGCTCACGTAATTATCACTTGGGCTGAAAAGCCTTCATTCTCTGAAGGTGACCCAGAAGACCCAGGGAGAATGCTAGGTTTTCAGTCACAGAACACTTGAGACTACAGGCTGCATGGAAATGGCGACCCAGCTTGAGTCGATGGAGATTTTCTTGATGTGTTCTGGGGTTAATTATTACTATCATTTTATTTTAGGAGACTCTCTTCATATAAAAGGAAGAGATCACGGCATTCATTCATTCATTAGGTTAAGCAGATTATTTTTAAATCACTGGTTAGGGGCTCTTGGGTGGGTCAGTCTTTAAGCTTGTTAAGCTTTTGATTTCAGCTCAGTCAAGATCTCAAGGTTCCTGAATTCAAGCCCCACAACTGGTTCTGTACTGACATTGCAGAGCCTGCGGGGGATTTGCTGTGTCCCTCTTTCTCTGCCGCCTCTCTCTCTCAAAAATAAACAAGAAAAGAACAGTATATTTAAAAGAAAAATAACTGATTAAATTACGGGAATGCCTGGAGTAGTGGCAGATGATGAGTGGATGACAATATTAGAGGAAGGAGAGGTTTGTCAAAAAAAAGTTGATTCCAGGAAAGAAAAATGAAAAGAGCAATCAGAGGGGGTGAAAATATACAAGGAGAAAGTTGAGGCAAAATTAGAGAAAAAGAGTCCTACAAAAATCAGGTATTCTTGGGAGACCCTGCAATGACTGTCAGCTCATTCTATAGAGAAGCCTGTTTCTGGAGAGAACATGTAAGCAGACAATCTGGGGCAAATATTAAGATTGTACCAAAAAATAGTTCTTCAGTAGTAAGGGATTGTGAAGCCAGATCCAAAAAAATATGTTCATGTACACAATTCATTGACTGTGAGCCAAATTGGCTCCTTGATCCCTCCATCAATAGTCTTTTGAGGGCTTCTCTGAATGAAAAGATTAGGGCCTTGGACTGATTTTGAGCCTTCCTCTGGTCCTAGGAATCATCCCAGGTGTCTGCTATATATTTTTCAGAGACGAGAGCCAACAGTCATACATAGACACTCTTTCACAGTGGGGGCTGGAATTGCTCACACTAGTGCCACAGATTCAGGCCTTTTCCCACAAGTGTCCAGTTCGTGTCACCAACTGGAAAATGCTTGCCCACACCTGGTCTACTTGGATCACCTCAGCTGTGGGGTCTTAGAGCCCTCCATTTTTTTCACCTCTGTGTCCAAAAAAGTGTCTCAACTAAGCGCTGAAATCTACAAAGACGTGTTTTTTTCATTGTTGAGAGTACATGCAGAGAGGTGCACCTTTAAGGTTTGTGGTTTACAAACAATGGAGGGGTGCCTGGGTGGCTGGATTGGTTAAGTGTCCAACTTTGGCCCAGGTCATAATTTCCCAGTTCATGAGTTTGAGCCCCGCATCGGGCTCTCTATTGTTAGTGCAGGGCCAGCTTCAGACACTCTGCCTCCCTCTCTATGCCCCTCCCCTGCTCATGGTCTCTCTCAAAAATAAATAAACATTTAAAAAATAATAACAAAAAAAACCCAAATAAAAGCAATTGAATTTACCACAAATGAAGGTGACCCCAAGATGTATCCTAGCACAGACTGACGTGCCTTTGTATTTCCTGTTGTTTATGTAATTAGATTATCACAAATTAAATATCTTTCAACAAATATTTTAAGCAGGTTTCTTATTTTTTTTGAGAGAGAGAGCATGCACAAGCAGGGGAGGGGCAGAGAGAGGAGAACAGGGGATCCAAAGTGCGCTCTGGGCTGACAAGGGAACGCTGGATGCAGGCTCAAACCCACCAACCTCTAGATCATGACACTGAACCAGCCAGGTGTCCCAAGGAGCTTATTTTTAAAACTTAGAGGCACCTGGATGGCTCAGTGTGTTAAGTGTCCAACTCTTGATTTCAGCACAGGTCATGATCCCAGGGGTGTGGGATTGAACCCTGGGGCAGGCTCCACAGAGCCTACACAGAGCCTGCTTAAGATTATCTCTCTCAGGGCTCCTGGGTGGCTCAGTCGGTTAAGCATCCAAATTCGGTTTAGGTTGTGATCTCGCAGTTTGTGGTTTGAGCCCTGTGTCAGGTCTGTGCTGACAGTTTGAAGCCTGGAGCCTGTTTTGGATTCTGTGTCTTCCTCCTTCTCTGCCCCTCCCCCCACTGTCTCTCTCTCAAAAATAAACATTAGAAACAATTCTCTCTCTGCCTCTCTCCCTTGTTCGCACTTCCTCTAGAAAATAAATTAAAAAATAAAGTCCTTTGGAGAAGCCACTGGTCCATAACAAATGGTACAAAAGTTTGTATTGTCTGGAGTCTATTAAAATTTTCTAGTTACTACCTGTTTAAAGAACACTTTACCCATTAAGCTTTGCCCCCCTCCCTTCCCCACGAGTGTGTCAATGGGTAGGCAGGATCCCAAGGCTCAGAGAAGGCTTTTACTCAAAGCCATAGTATCTGTCAAAAAGCAGTAACAATAGCTTACATGTATTGTACCTTCACTGGTACAGTCTGAATATTCAGTCTCATTTAACCATCACAGCAACCCAGCAATCGGTCTTATTACCACCATCACCATGTAGTGGAAAGAGACTGAGGTACAGAGTCACTAAGGTAACTTCCCTATGGTCACTCAGCTTGTGGATGGCAGGGCTAAATGCTGGCACTCTGAGGACTCGGATTCTATGGTATGCACTCTTAACTGCGGTGGTAACTGACTTCACCACTAGAAAAGCATTAGTGCTGCCTAAGGTGCATTTTTCTTTTTCTTTGCTGTTGATGTAAAAATAATGTAACATTATTTTCGCTTCAGGTGTACCACATAAGTCAATGTTTGCATGTACTACAAAGTGATCACCACAGGAAGTCTGGTTACATCTGACACCATACAACTGACCTCCTCCACAAAGGTGCATTTTTCTGGATTGGTCAAAAGAAAACGTTCCAGATGAGGCTGAACCCAACAGAGAGAGAGAGATCATCCAGGCTGGCTCACAAGCGCTTTTTCTGGCTCCCTTTCCCGTTGAGAGAAGAAAAGAATGAAGTAAAAAGGTAAATTGAGTTGTCCAGCAGCAGCATAAATCCTGTCCAAATGTAATGTTTCTCTCTGAGGCTGGCTGCTCTGGTAGGCAGAGATGAGGGATGAGATAACCCAGGTGGGATGCAGGTGAGTTCAACAGACACAGCCTCATCTGGATCGTTTTCTTTTGACCAATCCAGAAAAATGCACCTTTGTGGAGGAGGTCAGTTGTATGGTGTCAGATGTAACTAGACTTCCTGTGGTGATCACTTTGTAGTACATGCAAACATTGACTTATGTGGTACACCTGAAGCGAAAATAATGTTACATTATTTATACATCAACAGCAAAAAAAAAGAAAAATGCACCTTAGGCAACAACTAATGCTTTTCTAGTGGTGAAGTCAGTTACCACCACAGAAGGCTGGATCCCTGGGTTATTTGCAGTTCAGGGATTACTTTGCAGTTATTCAAATGGCACTCTAGTAAGTAGTGAAAGAGGGAATACAGTACACCTCTTAGCTTGATAGGTACTTGCTTGACTTTTTTTGTTTATTTGTTTTTTTGTGTTTTGGGGGTTTTTTTGCCCAGCAAGACTGTAGGTGGACTGGTCGATACTGGGCAATATTGTGTGGCTGCTCTTTGACCATTTCCTCATCAGGGCTAGCCAGGAAAAAGCTCTGGTTTGGATGTTGGTGAGTTAAGGTCTATCTTCATTCTGAGTTGTAAGCTTTTAGCTGGATTATGAGTTTTCCCACCCAAAAGTATGTACAGTTAGATGCCTTCATTTCTATGGGGCCTCAGGAGAATCAGGAAACTTCATATGGATCAAGATGTGGATCAAGATGTACATCAAGATGACATTGAGATGTCAATTATACCTCAAAAAGTAGAAAGATAAAAAAAAGATGTGCTAGGTGCCAGGCAGTTTGAAGTTCCTCTCTGCCTCCTTTTCTCTCAGTAACTTTCATTTTTTAAAAGATATCTTTAATGTTTATTTTTGAGAAAGCACAAACTGGAAATGGGCAGAGAGAGAAATGGGGACAGAGGAGGATCAGAAGAAGGCTTTGTGCTGACAGCAGAGAGCCCAATGCAGGGTTAGAACTCACGAACTGTGAGATCATAAACTGATCCAAAGTCAGATACTTAACTAACTTAGCCACCCAGATGCCCCAGTAACTTTGATTTTATTTATTTTTTTAATAATTTTTTAAAATATTTTAAATATTTTATTTATTTTTTATACAGAGAGAGACAGAGCATGAGAGGGGGAGGGGCAGAGAGAGGAGGAGACACAGAACTGGAAGCAGGCTCCAGGCTCTGAGCTGGCTGTCAGCACAGAGCCTGATGCGGGGCTTGAACCCACGAATGTGAGATCTGACCTGAGCCGAAGTCGGAGGCTTAACCGACTGAGCCACCCAGGCGCCCCGTAACTTTGATTTAAAAAAAAAATTATGGCATATTTAGGGGTGCCTCAGTTAAGCATTTGACTTCAGCTCAGGTCATGATCTCACAGTTTGTGAGTTTGAGCCCTGTATCTGGCTCTGTGCTGGCAGCTCAGAGCCTTGAGCCTGCTTCACATTCTGAGTCTCCCTCCCTCTCTCTCCCCTCCCCTGCTCCCACTCTGTCTCTCTCTCAAAAATAAATAAACATTAAAAAAATTTTTTTTTAATTATGCAACATTTAAAACATGCAGAAAATTAGACATTGTACAGATGTAAGAAATGTCGACATATTGACTATTTCACTGTTTGGGAACAAAAAATTACAGCTAAACAAGTGCTTTTGCTGTTTTCAACTCTAAAAAACATTGGGGCGCCGGGGTGGCTCAGTCGGTTAAGTGTCTGACTTCAGCCCAGGTCATGATCTCACGGTTAGTGGGTTTGAGACCCACATCAGGTTCTGTGCTGACAGCTTAGAGCCTGGAGCCTGTTTCAGATTCTGTGTCTCCCTCTCTCTCTGCCCCTCCCTTGTTCGCACTCTGTCTCTCTCTGTCTCAAAAATAAATAAACATCAAAAAAAAATTTTAAAACAACAAAAATAAATGTTAAACATTTTTAAAAGAAATATTAAAAAACAATTTCTATAATACAAATTTTGAATGATGAAATATTTCAAAATTTGAAAAACATTGAAGATAATATGGTCAATAGGGAGTATAAAACTTTTGGGATCAGAGAGGTAACAATATGTGTGATCATTTACATAAAGTTTTTAAAAGAATATTGCTTGCTATGATATAAGATTGTATGGGTCCTTGTGTGCTATCTTGATCAAGTTTTAAGGCCCTGGCTAGAGGCTGTTCAGTTTCTCTTCCTGAACAACTCATTAAGTCTGCAACACTAAACATCTCCCTTATCTGACATATACTCTGGACCAACATACACCTACCCTAATTACCCCAGCACCAAGTATCAGGCATTCTGGGACAGCCCCTGTGCCCCAGAGCCTACTGAAATTATTCAAATTAGCCCATCTTAAACCTGTTCGCCCTGTCTAACCCTTTCCTTCCAGCCAAAACCACAATAAAAGTGCTTGCCTTGGAGGAGTTCCCCCTTGCTCTGCCTCACGACCAACCTGGTGCTTCCCCTGAGTGGCCTTGGATGTCATGACGTGTTCTCCCCTGAGAGCTATGAGTACACAAAATGACAAAACTGTTTTCTCTCTCTTTTTTAAAAAATGTTTGTTTATTTGTGAGAGTGCACAAACAGGGGAGGGGCAGAGAGAGGGGGAACAGAAGATCCGAAGCGGGTTCACTGACAGGCTGACAACATGACACCAGCAAGCCTGATGTGGGGCTCGAACTCATGAACAGCGAGATCATGACCTGAGCCAAAGTCAGATGCTCAACTTGACTGAGCCACCCAGGCGCCCGTTTTCTCTCTCATGATCAGCATCTGACTTCACCATACCTCACCCAAGGTAATATGATGAAAACAATTCCTTCCCAGTGTGGCTTCTGTTTCAAAACCATCATGGTTGGATGGGTGGGAGGGAGCCAGCATTGAGGTTGCTGCATCAGCCCCACAATCCCCTTACCCCGCAGGACTAGTGCCTTATTAGGGAGTAGCCTCTCCTACTTCCAGTTCTTCATGACAGACTTTGTGCCTCCCAGGGCAAGTGAGCAAGGAGGCCAGAGTTGGCCAATGACTCTTGACTCCCTGCATGTGGGGCAGAGGTGACAAGACAGAAGTGTGGACACAGGCCTTGGGGGTTCCAGTCCCTGTGAGAGCCGAATATATGCTAAGAATTTTCATGATCTATGCTTTTGTCAGAAGTTCTCTCTTTCTCTTTTTTTTAATCACTTGAGAATTATTAAGCAGCAGTGGTACCCTGCTAACATGTACATTTTGACTATTTTTTTTATAAAAAAAATAACCCCCAAATTTTATCCTGCGAAATTGGAACAAATTTCAGATTTTTATGTTCATAATGGGAGTTGTGAATAATGTTGACTTTGAGGGGTACCTGGGTGGCTCAGTCAGTTAAGTGTCTGACTTTGGCTCAGGTCGTGATCTTGTGGCTCATGAGTTTGAGCCCTGCATCAGGCTCTGGGCTGACAGCATAGAGCATGGATCCTGCTTAGGATTCTGTTTCCCTCTCTCTCTGCCCCTCACACACCCATGCTCTCTCTCTCCTTCAAAAATAATAAACATTAAAAAAATTTTTTTTAAATAATGTTGACTTTGAAAGTTTTTGACCTACAACAGAAAAAAAGAGGGGACAGTTGTAAGTTAAAGTTGAGTAAAGTGGTTTGGTATGTGAGTAGCAATGGGAGGCACAGAAAAAAAACATAGAAAGAAAAGATAGGGCTTACTCTAATGTACAAGGAGGAAGAAAACAAAAATTAACTGTATTAGGGTGCCTGGCTGGCTCACAGTTAAGTGTCCCGTGGAGGCTGCTTGAGATTTTCTCTCACCCTCTCTTCCTGCCCCTCCCCTGCTTGTGCTCTATCAAAAAATCAAAAAACAACAACAACAAAAAACAACAAAACAAAACAGCCTGTATCACAGCCTCAAATCAAGAATCACTAACATGTCCTAAACTCTTGTTCTTTTCAGGGCATACCAAGATGCAGGCCACATGGAGTACTAGAAAGAAATAGAGTCAGTGGCTTCATGCTGTAACTGCCTGGTTAAGCTGAAGGATATTGCCCAGAATTCCCTTCCCTGTGTGTTTCCATTTGGGGAAGGGGCTTCAAGAGAGCTCCTTGTGTGAGGTTTCAGGCAGCAGAATCTGTGGTTCCTTACCATCCTAGGTGGGTGGCAGCAGCTAGCCTAATAGCCACTATTCCTCCACTGTGGCCTCCATTTACTTTACCACTCCGGGGCCAGGTGTGTGTTTAGCTCAAGGAAGAAGGGTTTTCTGCTGGATACTCACACAACCAAGGTCAGAGGCAGGAACAAGGAGAACTAAGGTGGATTTTAGCTTCATCTCTGACTTATGAGTTCCAGCCGTTCTTGCTGTCTTCAATTTACATTGACCTTCCCTTGTAGACAGTGACTGCTTAACCAGGTCCCACAGAGGCATAACTTTCAAATCCCTGTAATGTATTGTATATACACATACCCTGATGGTACTCTTCCTGTCTTTGAACCTTGATAGATATGGAAAGCTGCTCAAATTTTTTAGTTGTGTTTATATAATTGATGGGTATTTAATGACATAGCGGAGTTTTTAGTTCCCTCCTACTTAATATACTGGGAGAGATAAATCACCTGATCTGATAAGCAGTTTAATTCTGCTGCTTTCATGACATGTAGCAGCAGAATTTTCTTTTTTAGGTTATTTATTTATTTTGAGAGAGAGAGCATAAGCAGGGAAGGGCCAGAGAGAGGGAGAGAGAGAATCCCCAGGCAGGCTCCATGCTGTCAGCGTGGAGCCCACTTTAGGGTTCGTGAGATCATGACCTGAGCAGAAATGAAGAGTTGGCTGCATAACTTAATGAGTCACCCAGGCGCCACAGTAGAAATCGTTTTTTTTTTTAAGTGGTCCTTTGTACATCTTCCTAAAATGACGTATTTTGGTATTCTCATCAGATGTACAATATATATCTACATAAATTAAAAAGCTCTACAAGGATGTTCCTAAAAGTGTTAACAAGGTTTCCTTCATGCTCATGCTTTTCTGAATATTGGGATAGCCACCAATTGCAATTATTCCTGCCCTTTGTCCTTTCATCATGGCTTCTCCTGTTTAAAAAAAAAACAAAATATAACTGAGTAAATTTGAAGATGGAATTGGCTTTATCAAGTGCTTCATGAATTGGGCAGTATCTCATCAAACAAAGAATTCACTTCAAGGAGTTCTCCGAAATGGAAGGCTGTTATAGAAAGGAGGGTTGGGCAAGGAAGTCATTGGCAAAGGAAACATGAAAGTTCAGGGAGGAAAGTAAGCTCAGGTTGACAAGGCTTCTCACTGGCAGAACTACAGCATTTTCTGTTGGCTGGGCTTGTTGCTGGGTAGGAGAACATCTTCTTTTCTCCTGTTAGGGTAGTAAAGTAGTAAAGTCTTCCAGTTGAAGATGCAAGGTATCTCTCTTCTTGTTTGGGGTAACTGACCAGTGGCTGGGGGTAAGAGTTTCCTATAGAAGTCTTCCCAACTCCAGTTTTAGTTCAGGTTTCCTTTGTTAATTTTCACATTTCTCCCTTTGGGTCAAGATGGGTCTCTGAAAGCATCACTGATCAAGACTTAGGTTTTCCAAATTCAGTAGCCTTTGTTCCTTAGAGTCAAGGAAGGTGCATCCCTGAGTATTGCTTCCCACGTCAGAGGGAGAGTGCATGGACCCAAAATACTTGAGGCCACATTTCAGTAAAAAAATGAACAAAAAAAAGGGTGGTAGGGAGAACTCTCGGGCATTTCTTATCCAAAGTCTACATTTTGTCAAGGTTGTAAGCATTGGAGATCATCTCAAAGTGCTGAGCAAGCATCACACTCCAAACTTCGGGGCTTCATTGTAGCAACCTCTCTTGTAGGTCATCTGGGTGCCCTCCTGAAATAAGTTGTCTCTCTTTGCTCTTAACTGCCTATTATTAATGTTAATTTCACTGCCTATCACCAGAATCTGAGGAGCAATCCCCTCATCAGAGAAAAAGTTCTTATACTTCCTCAGTGACCACTTTATATGCACTGGGAATAAAGTGTTAATAAAAACCATGAGTCATCCACCTTGTTATCCTTAATGCCTGTGACTCACCAATATATATACGTCCATATATGCGCTCTTAGAACAGCAGTACAATAAACTAAAATTACAGATGTCAAAAAGATAATGTTACTACCTCACTTGTTACTGGAATGAATTTTTTTTTTTTAAAGGGAGGGTTTTTTTTAATTTTTTTTAATGTTTTATTTATTTTTGATACAGAGAGAGACAGAGTATGAGAGGGGGAGGATCAGAGAGAGAGGGAGACACAGAACCAGAAGCAGGCTCCAGGCTCTGAGCTAGCTGTCAGCACAGAGCCTGACACGGGGCTCGAACCCACGGACATGAGATCTGACCTGAGCCGAAGCCGGAGGCTTAACCGACTGAGCCACCCAGGCGCCCCTGGAATGAATTTTTTTTAAAGTAATCTCTACAGCCAACATGAGGCTGGAACTCACTACTCCCAGATTAAGAGTCACATGATCTACTAACTGAGCCAAGAAGGGCCCCTGGAATGTATTTGTTAATAGACTGGCTAAAGTTCTGTATTGTAAACCAAGTAATAAAGATACCATGTAGATATGACTGAGAAACACAGACCATTGTACAAAACCCCATCCCTTTCCTCATCTAACACCCTAGTTCCACCTCCTCCCTCCCCAGTATTCAGGCAGTCCTCCTCAGATAGTTACCTTTCTTTAGATATTCTGCCTTCCCTACCTCCTCAAAACTAGACATCTTTAGTAGTTTTGAGAGGTTTCAGACTGCAAGAAAGGGAGTAGATATGCTTCCATAAAGTATTTTATCTCCCTGTTTAATTACAATAAGAATGTGAAAGTAATTTTGGAATTATCTATGGAAAATTAAGATTCCTTTTCTGCTGCTACTACTCACAAGCCTGGCAGGCATCCGGCCACTGCTGTGTGAAACAAGACCTTGATGTGATCACTACTCATAGTAACCCCAAGAGATGGGATAGTTTTATCTAATTTTACAGGTGAGGGACTTGTCTAAGGGTGTGGAATTGTGTTAAGGGAAACTAACTCAAAATTAGCCAGAAAGCCCTGAAGGGAGGGCTGTCGCAGGCACCACTCCTCAGTTTGCATAATTGAGCAGGAAGGAAGAGTTCCTCTCATCTCAGCCACCAATGAAAGGTCGCCTTTCATTTTCACCTGGAGCCAATGAACTCTCATTTTCCTCCAATGAACTTTGTTCAAAACACCCCCTCTCAACTTCCTCCCTTCCTATTTAAAAGAGTGCTCTCTTCCATTGTTCTCTGTACTTCCCTGTGGTTTGCCATAGTGTGCTTGTTCTGAATTGCAATTCCTCTGCCATTCTGAATAAACTCAATTTTGCGGGCTGAATTGCTTACCTTTTTCTTTAGAAAGGTTGATGATGATGGTTATCCTGGACTTAAACCAGTCTGTCAAACCCTCAAGTCTACATTCCTCTTAAACTCTCCTAGATTGCACCTGGACACAGCCAGACCTCACTTTGTGGGGTTCCCTAATGCATAAATTACACTTACCATGTTTAGTTATATATCAGTCCCCCAAAAAGATGGTTCAAATTTTAGTTACAACCGCATATGAACTGTAATTGCATAAAATATAAATTTTTGCTGCTAGCTCTTCAGGCCATAAATCACTACATACATAATAGGTGTGTACTATGATAAGTGACAAGGCATGGAAGTTCTGTCAGTGATCATCACTGTGAGTCTGTTCTGCCGCTCACATATGGACAGAAAAGCATGTGATTGGGTCACCTCTTGTCTCCCAAAATAAACCTATGTGACATTTCAAAAAAAAAAAAAAAGATGATCAAAAGAGGGAATTGACCAACAAAGACAAAAGTGCCGCAAATAAACAAAAAATGATAATGCTGGGAGTGAAATTGGAACTGAGTATAAATGGAGTTACAGCCAAAAGAGCTGACGGGGGAATGGCGGCATTGCTGTGGTTCAAGAGACTCCAGATGAGCAGCCAGAGGAACTTGTCGAAGTAGAACTTAACATAAGGAAAGTGTGATGAAAAGGTTAAAGGTGTCCTAGAGGAGGTGATGCAGCCAAAATAGCTTTGTGCTAGAGGATTCTTAGAGATATTTCTTGGCATTAAAAGTGCAAATGATAAAATGTTGCAAGGTGATCCAAATTTATAAAGGAGTATGACAGCTGGCCACAGAATTAAAAAGATGCTCTTTCTGTCATAAGCTATACAATGAAAAGAAGAGGCAAACATTGTTCAAACTACTCTTGGTAAGTTTTTACGAACAAAACACTTTAATTCTCAATATTTCCAATAAGTTCCAGAATACAAAAGAAATATTAGTTTTATCATTGTTTTCATTTCCCAATACACTTATAACTGTCAGACAGTTTTTAATGTTTTGGGAAAAGTTTTGATCACAGAAAAAGTAATATTTATACTCACTTATAATAGTAATCTTTCCCCATTGAGCACTAAGATCGCTTTGCACCGTTTCAGCTTCTGTGGTCACCTCGAGAGTCCCACACTACTGTACAAAGTGAGGAGCACACGGAGCACACTGCTACATACAGCAAAGAATCAGTCTGGCTTAAGAGGACCATCACTAGAATAGGTTCCAAGCCTTCTGGGTTCTGTGCAATAATTTACTATTTAAGTGACTTTGGAAAAGTCATTTAACTTCCCTGGGTTGAATCCGAACAGCGAAATTAGGGGTCTTACCAGTGACACTCTCTTCTGTCCTGGCCAGTCTGACTTCTGCTAGTTGACAATCAACAAATTACCACTGGTAAAGGTTTTCCCATTATCTTCCAAGTGAGAGGGCAACCTGCCTCAATTTACAATGCAGTCATGAATACTGAATCTATAAATAAATCTAATGAATTCTTTAAGTGCAATGAAAAACATTTTGGCATTTCCTGAGAATGTGAACTATAAACTCTTCATTTCCTATTAGGATGTCGGCTGAATCACAAAGCTGGTTTTCACTCATCTTTAACCACAGCTGACAGAGGCCCCCACTTCCGTAGCTCAGCTCCCGTGAGCATCGCTCTTCCGGGTACTGAATGTACTCAGGCAACTGTGCCCCTTAAATGTGGCTTTATGTTTATAGAATCTGAAAGGATGTCAAAAACCTCACTTTTACTGTATTTTTTAATACTTAAATTATTTATATGGGAGTTCTTCCTAAAGATTAACACATGCAATTATCTGCTCATTTTACTCATTTTTATTTTTGTTTAAAGACTTTATTTTTTATATTTTTTTAAACTTTTAAAAATGTTTTTATTTTTGAGAGAGACAGACAGAGCACCAGCAGGGAAGAGGCAGAGAGAGAGGGAGACACAGAATCCAAAGCAGGCTCCAGGTTCTGAGCTGCCAGCACAGAGCCCGATGTAGGGCTGGAACTCACAGACCTCAAGATCATGACCTGAGCCGAAGTGTGAGGCTTAACCAACTGAGCCCCCCAGATTCCCCTAAAGACTTTATTTTTAAGTAATCTCTACATACAATATGGGGCTTGAATTTACAACCCCGAGGTCAAGAGTTGCATCCTCTACCCACTGAGTCAACAGGGTGCCCCACAACACACGTCTTTCTTTATTTTTTTAAAGATTTTATTTTATTTTTTTAATGTTTTTTTATTTATTTTTGATACTGAGAGAGACAGAGCATGAGAGGGGGAGGGGCAGAGAGAGAAGGAGACACAGAACCGGAAGCAGGCTCCAGGCTCCGAGCTAGCTGTCAGCACAGAGCCCGACGCGGGGCTTGAACCCACAAACGTGAGATCTGACCTGAGCCGAAGTCGGAGGCCTAGCCGACTGAGCCACCCAGGCGCCCCCAAAAAGATTTTATTTTTAAGTAATCTCTCCACCCAACAAGGGGCTTAAATTTACAACCCTGAGATCAAGAGTCCCACGACTCAGTCAGGCACCACCTCGACTCATTTTAGAACAGTTAACTTTAAAAAGCAATTAGCTTTCATTTCTTTATCTATTCAATGGTACTAGAGTCCTTCAAACAGGAGTCCATTCCAGATGCCTGGGATAGTCAGTAACTAGGCTAAACTTGGTGCCTGCCTTTAATTACTAGGGAGCAACAAAGACATTTAACTACCCTCGTTAAATAAAACCGGGTAGTTTCATTTAAAACACACATGAACACGTACAGAAGAAGTATTTCTAGCCATCAGCAAATACTGAAAATTTATTTGAGCCCTGTGCTTAATGATATGGAAGATAAAGAGAATTAAACTGTTCTGTCCTTGCATTTAGAGAGCTTATCACCAAGCCAAGGGATTTTCATTCTTTTCTAAGAAGGCACAACATGTGTCTTATCAGGCTTATCATAAAATGCCCTTTCAGAAAAGAATAAAAATCTCAGGAGCCACAAGTTAACTAAAAAGACCCTGGAAATACAAAATTTTATTAGATCACATGGTAATAAAATACAAAGATTACTATAAAAACAACTCTAATCAATCCTTGCCTAAAATATATATTGAGCACCTGATAGGAAACTTAAAGTGTACTGAAAGCTGTAAATAAAAGCCAATCACAATTAAACCCAAGAGGGAAAGTCAAGAGCAAACCTTGAGGATGCCTCATACAGCTCCTTCACCCTTCTTTTTGTCCCTGAGGTGTGAAATCTCTGTGCTATTCACAAATGAGACTTAAAACAAGTTGCTCTCAAATCTTATCTGTTGGATCACAGTGGTTTCAGTGTTAAATAATCCACTTTGGGAGACAATTTCATGGGGTGACAACTGGAGTTAGCAGAAGTTTCTTGCACCTCCCTTTGAGAAATATTACACCCAGTGTCGAAGTGGATGGCTAACAAAAGGCTGCCCGCCCTCTGTATTCAAGTGAGACTCCCTAAAGGAAGGCAAAGCTTACTCTGAAGTAATTAGCATGAGTGTTTACCACAGGCAAGACTTAAGTAACAGGTTTCAGCCCTCCAGGCACAGGGGAGAAAGGCGGTGCTTAGAGCAAACCAGCCTTGGAGAAGCCCTTTCAAAGTGGCGGTTTAAGATAGTAGCATTTCACTTCTTTCTTCCTTCCTCTAAAGCTGCACTGTGTGATAAGGGGGCCATTTAGCCACACAAGGCTATTGAGCGCTTGAAATGTGGCTAGTGTGACTGAGGACCTGACTTTTTATTTTAATTTTTTTATTTTTTAAACATAATCCCCACACACAACATAGGGCTCCAACTCATGACTCCAAGATCAAGAGTCACATGCTCTACTGACTAAGCCAGCCAGGTGCCCCTGACTTTTATTTTAATGTTTATTTATTTTGAGAGAGAAAGAACAGGGGAGGGGCAGAGAGGGAGGGAGATAGAGTATCCCAAGCAGGCTCCATGCTGTCAGCACAGAGCATCCCTCTGACATTTTAGTTGTAAAATACACAACATAAAATTGACCATCTTATGGGGTTCCTGGATGGCTCAGTTGGCCAAGTGTCTGACTTCGGCTTAGGTCATGATCTCATGGTTCTTGACTTGGAGCCATGCATTGGGCTCTTTGCTGACAGAGCAGAGCCTGCCCGGAATTCTCTCTCCCTCTCTGCCCCTCCTGCATGCGTGCTCTCTCTCTCTCTCAAGATAAATAAAATTTTTAAAAATTGACCATCTTCACCATTTTCTAAGATGTGTTGTTAAATACATTTAAAGTTGTTCAGGGGCACCCGGGTGGCTCAGTCTGTTGAGTGTCTGACTCTTGATTTTGCTTCAGGTCATGCGTTTGAAAGATCGAGCCCCCTTGTTGGGCCCTGCGCTGGTAGCTTGGGATCCTCTCACTCCCGCCCTCTCTCTCTCTGCCCCTTCTCTGCTCGTGCTTTCTTTCAAAAATAAAATTCAATTTAAAAAAATTGCACAGGGGCGCCTGGGTGGCTCAGTCGGTTAAGCCTCCGACTTCGGCTCAGGTCAGATCTCACGTTCGTGGGTTCGAGCCCCGCGTAGGGCTCTGTGCTGACAGCTAGCTCAGAGCCTGGAGCCTGCTTCCAGTTCTGTGTCTCCATCACTCTCTGCCCCTCCCCCTCTCATGCTCTGTCTCTCTGTATCAAAAATAAATAAAAAAAACATTAAAAAAATTGCACAACCAATCTCCATAACTCTGACACATTTGGCGGGCTGGAGGGGGGGGAGCGGGGAAGGAACACCAAGATGGCCGACTGACCGCCATCCCAGGACTTCCCCCGCCCCCCCAACAACATCAAGATGGCCGACAGACCATCCACCCTCAAACAATACCAAGATGGCTGATGGACCACCATTTTGGGACTCCCCCCCACCCCTCAGCTTCCCAGAAAACATCTGCTGTGGCCTCATCTCTTCACCTTATGAGGAGGTCTTCTGCCCCTGGATACCCCCTCCCCCTCAACTACTGCCCTATATAAGGCCCCGCTTTTTGTCCCCAGGGTGTGACTTCCCTGTCTCCTTCCCTCCGAGCCATTGAACCTCGCCAGAGAGCTCTTTAATAATTAGGGTGCTCTGGTCTCTTTTCCTGGTCTCTCAATTTTGTGACTTTCTCCACCGATTTAACCGTACACTCTTCATCTTGAAAGTCTGGAACTCTACACTTATTAAGCAATCCCATTTCCTGCCTCCTCACAGTTACTTGCAGCATCACTGCTCTTCTTTCTGGCGCTATAAATCTGAGTACTTTTGATACCTGATGTAAGTGAATCATGCAGTACTCATGTTGTGATGGCTTAGTTCATGAATTATGTCCTAAGTTCATCTATGTAGTAGCATGTCTCAGAATCTCCTTCTCTTTTTTTTAAAGCATTTAAAAAATTTTTTTAATGTTTTTATTTATTTTTGATACAGAGAGAGACAGAGCATGAGAGGGGGAGGGGCAGAGAGAGAAGGAGACACAGAACAGGAAGCAGGCTCCAGGCTCTGAGCAGGCTGTCAGCACAGAGCCGGACGTGGGGCTCGAACCCACGACCGTGAGATCTGACCTGAGCCGAAGTCAGAGGCTTAACTGACTGAGCCACCCAGGCGCCCCTCTCCTTCTCTTTTGAGATGGGATAATATTCTATTGTATGGATATAGCAAATTTTGTTTATTCATTCATCTATCAATAAGTTGGACTGCTTCTACCTTTTTAATTATTTATTTTTTTAATGTTTATTTATTTTTGAAGGAGAAAAAGAGCATGAGCAGGGGAGGGGCAGGGAGAAAGGGAGACACACAATCCCAAGCAGGCTCCAGGCTCTGAGCTATCAGCACAGAGTCCAATGCAGGGCTTGAACTCACAAGCTGTGAGATCACCACCTGAGAGGAAGTAAGACGCCCAACGACTGAGCCAGCCAGTCGCCCTGCCTCCACCTTTTCACTATTGTAAATAACGCTGCCATAAAACATTGGTGTACAGATATCTCTTTCAGACCTTGCTTTCAATTATTTTAAGTATATATCCAGAAATGTAATTGCTGGATCATATAGTTGAGGATTTCCATACTGTTTTCCATAGTGGCTACATCATTTTGCATTCCTGTTGGGAACACACAAGAGTTCCAATTTGTTCACATCCTAGCTTTATTTCCGATTTACATACTGATTTAAAAAACTGATACTCAATTCAGTTACTAGAAAACTTTTACTATGTTTGGAACAACATGGATACGTGAATCTGCTTTTTTTAAATATAAATTTTACGAACAAAAATTTAACATCCATATTGACATCTGCTGTAAGTGGAAACTACACATTGGCTTTCAAAGATCTAATCCAGTAAAAATTATAGAAGATGCTCATTGATAATTTTAGATATTGATTTAATGTATAATGATATTTTAGATATATTGACACAAATAAAAACATTAATTTCAATTTTACCTGAGGGGAACATGGGTGGCTCAATCAGCTAAGTACCCAACTCTTGATTTGGGCTCAGGTCATGATCTCATCGTTTGTGAGTTTGAGTCCCACATTAGCCTCTGTGCTGACAGTGTGGAACCTGCTTGGGATTCTCTCTCTCTCTCTTTCAAAATAAATAGACATTTAAAAAATTAATTTTACCTCTTTCTTCTTTTGTAGATGTGCCTCCTAGAAAAATTTTAAATTACATGTGTGGTTCACATTATATTTCTATTGGACAGTACTGCTCTACTGGGAGCCTCCACCAGATTCCAGAAGATCATAATAAAAATCACCAGATTCCAGAAGATAAACTTCTCCCTGAGTCCCAGTTGTTTTAATACTTACATCTTTTGCCTTTAATATTAACAGCTATCCTGGTTTTCCTACGGGAGGATTCCCAGAATGAAAACTTCTAGTCACCTTTACTACAAAAAGCTGTATTGTTGTATCTAATAGTTCCCCAGTGGTTATCTGGTGTTCAGGTTTGGGTATCCCATTTTCCATGTTTTATGGGTGTATTATAGTCTCATGCCTTCCATACAGGGTCAATTAATTCCTGTGCCTGGGATGAAGGCTAGGGGCCACTGATAACACTTCACCAAGGAAAGCTAGGAGATATGTTAATGTGTTTTCAGAGTAAAAGAGGCAGTTTCCTTTATTAATTTGACAATGCTGCCCTGACACAACTTCCTCCACACCTTTGTGGTTCTTACCACTTAGAGCTTGCTTACTTCCATTCAGAAAGCAGTCAGGGCTTGCTCGCTCGCTCTCAGCATGGATCCACCACCCCGGTAAAGTCTGTGAGCCCGAGTTTAGGCCCCGGCGAGCCTAAACCCATAATAAAGCCCTTTGCTTTTGCATGCGTGAAAAAAAAAATAAAATAAAAAAGAAAGCAGTCAGGAATCCTGGACTGACTTATTACCATGTAACAACAATGTAGTGGGGCAGTACTTGGACCAGGAATGGTCATTTGCAGTGACTGACAGCTACATGCCAGTGGGTTGTGTGGGGACCCAGGAAGGAACCCTGAAATGTTGGGTAGGGAAGAACCAAAAGCTTGAGGCAAAAGCTATTGTTGACTGTATTTTTGTTCCTCATACCTAGGTCACTTAAGTTAAAATAACCATCACCAGCACTGAGCGCAAAAATAAAGCTCTTCCCTGGAGGATAATTGTTCATAATTTTTTTAAATAAACTTTTTATAATGGGGTTATTTTATTTTTCAAAGATGAGTTTGGTTATTTAAAACTTATTTATTTACTTTGAGAGAGGGAGACAGGGTGAGAATGAATAAACATGCAGGTGGTGGGGGGTGGGGCAGAGAGAGTGAGAATCCCAAGCAGGCTCAGCACTGTCAGGGCAGAGCCCAAAGTCAGGCTCGAACCCACAAACCGTGAGATCATGTCCTGAGCCAAAATCCAGAGTTGGACACTTAGCCGACTGAGACACCCACGCACCCAGGGATAATTTTAAATCTACAGAAAAGTTGCAAAGATAGTGCAGGTTATTCCTGCATACCCTCTACTGTTTTACCTATATTTTATGTCTGATTTAACCAGGGCACATTTGTCAAAACTAAGAGAATATTCTTAATCTATAGACTTTGGTTTTACCATTAATGTCCTTCTACAGTTCTAGAATCCAACATAAAAGCCACATTGCATTTAGCATGCAAGCTTTTGATACGTAAAGACCTTGCCCCATTTTACCATTCACTTTAATGTTTTGATTTCTCATTAGAGTATAGACTGTAAACTTTTATTTTTTGTGTGTATGCTTACATATAATTCTTTTGTTTTTAATGTTTATTCATTTTTGAGAGATACAGAGTGCAAGTGGGGTAGGGGCAGAAAGAGAGGGAGACAGAATCTGAGGCAGGCTCCAGGCTCTGAACTCTCAGCACAGAGCTTGACTTGGGGCTCAAACCCATGAATCGAGATCATGACCTAAGTTGAAGTCAGATGCTCAACTGACTGAGCCACACAGGTGCCCCTGCTTACATATAATTCTGAAATAGGAGTTTATTCATATTGGTGATGCTCACCAAAGACTACCCAGACATAGTTATTATGGCCAAACAATGAAGGGTTAAAACGAAATAAAACAAATCAAATCAAAACAAAACAGGGGCACCTGGATGGCTCAGTCGTTAAGCATCTGACTTGATTTTGGCTCAGGTCATGCTCTCACGGTTATGGGATGGAGCCGGGTATGAGGTTCTTCACTGACAGTGAGTAGCCCGCTTGGGATTCTCTCTCTGCCTCTCCATGTCTTCCCCTCCCGTACTTGTCCTCAAAATAAATACTTAAAGAAAATTAGGGTGCCTGGGTGGCTCAATCGGTTAAGCATCTGACTTCAGGTCAGGTCACAATCTTACAGTTCATGAGTTCCAGCCCCACATCAGGTTCTGTGCTGACAGCTTGGAGCCTGGAGCCTGCTTCCGATTCTGGGTCTCCCTCTTTCTCTACCCCTCCACTGCTCACACCCTGTCTCTCTCTCAAAAAGAAATAAACAGTAAAAAATAAAACAAAATAAAATATATTTAAAAATAAATGCTTTTAAAAATTTTAAAGAAAACTAACTAAAACAAAACAAGCCAATGAAGGGTTTTTAGTTGCTGTAGTGAAGGAGAGCTTACACTGTGGGGAAGCACGGGAGTCTCAGGGCGTGGATAGTAAAGAGAGCTTATTATAGCATATGGAATTAGCTTAGATGATTTTGGGGAGGTCCAAGGAAACAGGGGGTCTGTTCTGGTGCTGTCAGAAAGAAGAGGCAATACAGTGACTAGCTTAAGTTTTATCTAGAAAGTAGGAGGAATGGAGCAGAGGGCTAGAGTAGTCGTTGAAAAGCAGAAGTCACTCACATTAGCTGGGAATGGGATGTTTGGTCATCTTTTTGTGGTTGCACAGTGTCTGTTTTTATCTGTTCAGGCACAACTAGAGTGACTTACTTTCTTCTATCCCATCAGAGAGAGAACTCATCAGATGTCTGTCTGTATTCCACAACATTGCTTATGTTCAGTAGGGCAGCCAGGCCAGCAACCAACTGTGCCTCTCAGGGGGGCTTCATGCTGCACCTGATCATAAGTAAGATGGAAAGCAAGGGGCACCTGTGTGGCCCACTCGGGTAAGCATGGGATTTCGGCTCAGGTCATGATCTCACGGTTCCTTAGTTCGAGGCCTGCATCAGGCGCTGACAGCTCAGAGCCTGAAGCCTGCTTCGGATTGTGTCTTCCTCTCTCTCTGCCCCTCCCCTGCTCACACTCTCTTTCTCTGTCTCAAAAATAAACGTTGAAAAAATTTTTTAAAGATGTAAAGCAAAAGAAGACTGCTTAGCAGCTTTTGCTACAGAAATATGACTTTTGGTCCCCGATGCTACTAATTCCTACTGTGTACAAGTTCAGTGTGTCTGGCTGAGAACAAAAACACTGGTGGCCTAGATGTAGCAGGAACTCAAAATGACATCGAACTGACGCTTTTCTCCAGCAATGAAGATCTTAGCGATGACATCCTCTACCACAGCACTTTGTCTCTGAGAACCGGGCCGGAAGCCAACGCCCTGCTTTCCAGAGGACCCTGGAGCCAGGTAAAGCCACCTAACAGTGCAGAGTAGCGACCCAAGAGCTGGGAACACAACCTGCGCCCACTCCTCATGCTCTGCCCTCTGAGCAGCCTTTTTATCTCTGGTGTTCTCGGTTCCCTTTTTCTTCCTCGGCAGGAAATGACTCATATCTCCTCTCACGGTGGTCTTCTATCTAAGCGTCTTTTGGACTCGCCCTTTGGTGTGCTTTTCAGTCAGTAACTTCAGCGACTCTGTAATGCTCGGTGGCGCCACTCCCCTACCACACTGCCCGCCCCCAAGCTCCGCCCCACGCGTAGCAGACCAATCCCCACTTCCTTTCAGGCACGTCACAATGGCGCTCTCGCGGCTCCGCCCACGGAGCCAGCCACTGAGGGCCCGCCCCGCCGCGCTCTCTAAGTCCTTCCACCTCCAGCTTCCTAGGGAAGAAGATGGGGCTTGGCGAGAATCGGAAGCCGAGCGGGTGCGCGGGCTCCCGGGACTGCTGCTTCCGGGTGCTGGGGTGCAGGGTCGAGCGGGGACCCTGCAACCCCAGAGCAGCGTAGCTGCCGGAAGCGCCGCGTGTGCTCGAAGGGCGGGGTTTGTACACAAGAGCCAGCGCGCCCAGACCCTGTCCCCCGGAGGCCCTTCCCTCGGCGCGCTGTCAGGGGTTTCCATGGTGATGGTAAACAAGCCCCAACTGCCTCAGCTACAAATACCTAGCTTCCAGAGTTCATCCTCCTCTGGAGGCTCAGAGGGACGACCAAGGTGCGGGATGTGAAGAGCGGAAGCGTGGAGACTCGGAGCCCGATGTGAGGGGCGGGACGGGCGGTGGATCCGAGGCTGAGTCGGGGACAATTGGACTGGAATTTAGAGTGTGTGTGTGTGTGTGTGTGTGTGTGTGTGTGTGTGTGTGTGTGGCCGGGTCGTTGTAGAGAGAGCTAAGGTTCTTCCTCCAGTGGGACCAAGTTTGAGGAATCCCTTCCTTAGGGCAAGGATGTCGGGGAGCCCTAGACGGTGGGCATCCCAGGACCGGCAGGTCTAAGACATCTGCGCCAGCCTGCAGGGACACCTTTAAGGGTATTGAGACGTGGCGGGAAAAAGGCTCTTGATTAAAGGCAGTACATTCACATATTTCAGAAGTCACAAACTTGCCCAAGGCTCTATTACTCAAAAACACTTTTCTTCTCTCTGTAGCCCCATTTCCTTCTCCCTGAGGAAATATTTTCAAACCTTTGAACTTTTCTTCTCCAGAAATTTTACTTATTCCCCTTGTATCTGCATCTCTGTGCTCTTTCATCTGCGTCAGTAAATTTGAATACTTTGGTCTTAAGCATTTCCTCATCGATTTCCTTTGCCACCTGGTCACACTTTGCTGTCGTAATGTGTAGTCAGCCATTTGTTTTTCTTTCCCCTTTTCTAGTTATACCCTTGACAACCTTTCGCACTGATTCCTTTTTGACAACTCGTCTTGGAATGAGCCTAAATTCAGAGGTGTGGGAGCAGGTCCAGGGCTTTGTCTCAGGCTCTCATATGTATTTTCTGTATGATCAAGATTTTTGTGGGTAGTTATTTTCTTCCATTTTAAAAATAAGAAATATGACATATAAGAGATATATTACAAACCATGTCTTGAAGGTGAAAAGAATATTTAATCTAAGACTGGTGTATATACCACTAATCTTAAGGAACAGAACTCGGAGCACATGGATGGCGAAGTTGGTTAGGCATCCGACTTCGGCTCAGGTCATGATCTCATGGTTTGTGGGTCTGAGCCCCTCATTGGGCTCTGTGCGGACAGCTGAGAGCCTGGAGCCTGCTTTGGATTCTGTGTCTTCCTCTCTCTCTCTCTGCCCCTTGCACTGTCTCTGTCTCTGTCTCAAAAATAAATAAACATTAAAAAAAGTAGAACTCTACCCTAATTATAACCCTCGGTATAGTCTGAATCATCAACCCTCCATTACAGTTTTGGATTTTGGACTTGTCAGTTACTTGCTTTTTCATTATAATTTAACTAAAATTGTTTGTGTCCCAGAAAAAAATGTGTGGAATAGTTTTGCATGTGCCTGCATTCTATATATAGTTTGCATACTCTGTTTTCTTCAGTGCCTTTCTTTGCTTAATCAGCCTTGCCTGTTGTCTTCACAGGATTATTCCAAGAACAAGCATAAAGCTATAACATTTCTTTTTGTTTTATAGTATTCTATTTATTTATTTATTTATTTATTTTAATGTTTATTTTTGAGAGAGAGCATGAGTGGGGGAGGGGTGAAGAAAAGAGTAGACACAGAATCTGAAGCAGGCTCCAGGCTTTGAGCTGTCAGCACCCGAGCCCTAAGAGGGGCTCAAACTCACAGACCTCAAAATCATGACCTGAGCTGAAGTCAGATGCTTAACTGAGTGAGTGACCCAGGCACCCCTATAGTATTCCATTTAATAAGCAGGCAACAACTTATTTCTTCACTATTCTGTTAAAGGACATATAAATGGGTTCCTGTTTGGGATATTATAAACAATGGTACTTGGAACCAGCATATGTCTTCTGGAGCACACGTGCCAGATTTGCTTTAGATTATCCCTATAGTGAAATTCTTGGGCTATAGGTTTGCCCACATTCAACTTCATCACATAAAGATACTATTTGTTTTTTTAGTTTATTTATTTATTTTTGAGAGACAGAGTGTGTGTAAGCAGGGGAGGAGCAGAGAGTGAGGGAGAGAAAATCCCAAGCAGGCTCCACACTGTAAAAGCAGATCTGGATTTAGGGCTCAATCCCACGAACCTGAGATCATGACCTGAGCTGAAATCAAGAGTCAGAGGCTTAATGACTGAACCAACCAGGTGCCCCCATAAAGATATTTTTTAATGCTTTTTAATTTATTTTTGAGAGAGACAGTGTGAGCAGAGGAGAGTCAGAGAGAGAGGGAGACAGAATCTGAAGACAGGCTCCAGGTTCTGAGCTGGTTGTCAGCACAGAGCCCCAGGCAGGGCTCGAACCTATGAACCGTGAGATCATCACCTAGGCTAGCCGCTTAACCGACTGAGCTACACAGGCACCCCAAGATACTTTCTAAAGTAGTTGTATTAGTCTACCTCCCTAACCCCAGTGGGATTGCTAGATTATAAAGTGAATATTTAACTTTATAAGGAATTACCAAACTTTTCCAGGGTTTCTGTACCATTTTCCATTCCCATTAGCAATGCATGAGAGTTCCAGTTGCTTTATATCTTCACTAGTACTTGAAATTGTCATTTGAAAACACTTAAATATTTGTTTTAGGCATTCTAATGAGGTATATGGTCATATTTTATTCAAAAAAATTTTTTTAAACATTTATTATTGAGAAACTGAGAGAGACAGAGCATGAGCATGGGAGGGGCAGAGAGAGGGGGAGACACAGAATCTAAAGCAGGTTCCAAGCTCTTGAGCTGTCAGCACAGAGCCTGATGCGGGGCTTGAACCCACAAGCAGTGAGATCATGACCTGAGCCAAAGTTGGATGCTCAACTGACTGAGCCACCCAGGCACCCGGTCATATTTTATCATGGCCTTAATTTGCATTTCACTAATGGCTAATGTTGGTTACCTTTTCACGAACTTGTTTGTCATCCCTATATCCCATCATTGTAAATATCTGAACAAGTGTTTTTCTCATTTTTAAAAATTGGGTTGTTGAGATTTTACAGTTCCTTATACTTCCAAATACAGGCCCAGATGCATGACTTATAAAATTTTCTTCCAGGGACCCCCGGGTGGCTCAGTTGGTGAAGCGACTGACTCTTGATTTCAGGGTTGTGAGTTCAAGCCCCATGTTGGGCTCTGTGCTAGGCATGAAGCCTTAATAAAAAGTAAATTTCTTCCAGTTTATAGTTTATCTTCACTTAACAGTGTATGGGGTGCCTGAGTGGCTGCTGATTAAGCATCCAACTCTTGATTTCAGCTCAGGTCATGAATTCATGATTTGTGGGTTTGAGCCCCACATTAGGCTCTGCCTTGACAGTGTGGAGCCTGCTGCAGATTCTGTCACCGTCTCTCTCTGCCCCTCCCCAACACTATTGCAGAGCAAAAAAAAAAGGTTATTTAAAAATGTTTATTTATTTTTGAGAGAGACAGAGTGGGAGTCGGGGAGGAACAGAGAGAGGTAGACAGAATATAAAGCAGGCTCCAGACTCCAAGCTGTCGGCACAGTCAGATGTGGGGCCTGAACCTGCAAACTGCAAGATCATGACCTGAGCTGAAGTCATTTAACCGACTAGCCACCCAGATTTGTGAGGTTTGTGAGATCATGTCCTGAGCCAAAATCAAAAGATGCTTAACTGACTGAGCCACCCAGGGCTCTCCTCATATACATTTTAGAGTAGTTGTCTAAATCTTATAAAAAATAGTGCTGGGATTTTGATAGGAAACATGTTAAACCTACATGTCATTTTCGGAGAGAACTGATATCTGTCTTTGCTATGCTGAGTCTTCCAATCTCTGAGCATAGGATGTCTGTTCATTTACTTAGATTTCTTTATAAGTATTTTGTAGTTTTTAGCATACCAGTCCTCCATGTGTTTTGTTATATTTGTTAAATACCTAAGTAATGTTGATTTTGCTGAGCTATCATAAATGGTATTGTTATTTATTTATTTTTAATTTTTTTAAATGTTTTTTATTTATTTTTGAGAGACAGAGAGAGACAGCATGTGCAGGGGAGAGTCAGAAAGAGAGGGAGACATAGAATCCGAAGCAGGCTCCAGGCTCTGAGCTAGCTGTCAGCACAGAGCCTGACGCAGGGCTCGAACCCACGAACCGTGAGATCAGTACCTGAGCCAAAGCTGGATGCTTAACCGACTGAGCCACCCAGGTGCCCCGATGGTATTGTTATTTTAAAAATTTTTGTTAATTTTAGAGAGACAGTGCGAGCAGGGGAGAGAGGAAGAGGGACAGAGAGAGAATCCTAAGCAGGCTTCACATTCAGAATGGAGCCCTACAGGGGGGCTCAATCTCACCATGCTGGGATCATGACTGGAGCAGAAATTGAGAGTCGGCTACTCAACTGACTGAGCCACCCAGGCACCCCAATGGTATTATATTTTTAAATGAGATTTCCACATATTTTATTGCTAGTATAAAAAATACAATTTATCTTTTTAAATGTACTCCATTAAAAAAATTTTTTTTAGTGTGTGTTTTTGTTGTTGTTTTTTTTTGTGAGAGAGAGAGACAGTGTGCAAGCAGGGTAGAGGCAGAGAGGGAGACACAAAATTTGAAGCAGGCTCCAGGCTCTGAGCTGTCAGCACAGAGCCCAATGCGGGGCTCGAATCGCAAACTGTGAGATCATGACTTGAGCTGAAGTCAGGCACTCAACCAATTAGGTCACCCAGCTGTCCGCCCGAGGTAGCTAGTTTTATAGGAAAACGCCACTGACTGCAGTCTAACCTTATACAATGAGCAGCTGTTATTACGGAAGTGGAAGCTGTGTAACAGATTCTCACCATGAAATTGTGAAATCAGTATTTTTTTTTAAATTCCTTTTTAATATTTTGTAATAACTCAAAATGTCTCTTGAATTTTGAACTTATTTCAATTTATATTGTAGTAGTCTAACTCAGCAATTATATATATATTAAAATGATTTCAGTCGTATGAAATAAAACATCTATACCACGATGCTCTAAACACAGTCAAGAGACATGCTTTTTTAAAAAAATTTTTTTTAACGTTTTTTATTTTTGAGAGACAGAGAGAGAGAGAGCATGAGTAGGGGAGGGTCAGAGAGAGAGGGGGATACAGAATCTGAAGCAGGCTCCAGGCTCTGAGCTGTCAGCACAGAGCCAATGTGAGGCTTGAACCCACGAACCGTGACATCATGACCTGAGCAGAAGCCAGATGCTTAACCAACTGAGCCACCCAGGTGCCCCAAGAGACATGCTTTTGAAAAATTCAATTAAAGGTATTAGAGTCATAATTTTTTAAATCAAAAAAAATTTTTTTAAGCAATCTCTATACTGAACATGGGGCTTGAACTCATGACTCAAAGATCAAGAGTCTCCTGTTCTTCTAGCTGAGCCAGCCAGGTGCCCCATAATCTTCTTTTATTCGTTTATAATCCTTAAAAGTAAGTTAAGATCTTATAACATTAAATTAGAAAATTGATGAAGCCATTTCCTATATATACAGTAAAACTTAAAAAAAATTGAAACAAGATATTATACTGTAGGGTTTTGGTCTTTGTGATTGATTATATGACATTGTGAAGCCTCAATGTAAAACTTTCTTTTTACTGTGAGTTTATTTTTGGTGTGTTTTGCTAAGTGAAACATTTAGCTAAAATTTGTATTACCAAATTAAAATAAATGATTTTTCACAAAAAGATTCACAGGTCTCAGGATATCGTCGTACTTGTGGCTAAGATTTATTTACATTATGAGGATGCAAAACAGAATCAGCAAAAGTTCATGGGGAGCTGTCTAGAAGAAACCAGACCTGAGGCCTCTTAGTGGAGTCACACAAGACGCTCTGAATTCCCCCAGCAACAAGTTGTGTGGAGTGTTGTGATGAGGGAAGCTCACCAAAGCTAGGAGTTCAGGATCTTTCTCAGGAGTCAGTCATGGAGGCACACAGTACCAGTGTTACTCAGGGCAGCCCCTGAAATTCCAGACAGGCAGAAGAAAAGCAGGTGCTCAGCATACACGTTGTTTGTTTCGATGCAGTGAGCTGCTCTTATCATTTAGGGAAAGTTTTATAGACGTGTAGGCAGCCGTTTACCAGGCATGTTCTCAGATACCAGCCAAGCAGGCCTTGATAAAGTTAGCAGGCTCAGGCCTGCTGTGTTAACTCTTTTCGGCATGAAATATAAATGGCATAAACAAACCAATTAAACAACAGCATTTGTTAGCATGGATGAAAAAAACCTCAGTATTTACAAGAACGTCTGTATAGGTAGTTTTAGATAACTGGGTGGGAAAAGATAACATGGAACAGTAAAAATCTGAAGTGACTGTATTAGAAGCAAAGTAGATTCCTGAACAGTGGAAATTACCAGGGAGAAAGTAAAACAGTATATAATAAATAAAGAATTGAATAGCCAAAACTATTTGAGGTAAGCGCTGTGCCCAGCGTGGGGCTCAAAACGGATGACCCTGAGATCAAGAGTCACACGCTCCACCAACTGGTGAGCCAGGCGCCTTGCCAAAACTTTTTTTTTTTAAATGTTTATTTGTTTTGGGGCGCCTGGGTGGCTCAGTCGGTTAAGCCTCCGACTTCGGCTCAGGTCAGATCTCACGTTCGTGGGTTCGAGCCCCTTGTTAGGCTCTGTGCTGACAGCTAGCTCAGAGCCTGGAGCCTGCTTCCAGTTCTGTGTCTCCTTCTCTCTCTGCCCCTCCCCCGCTCATGCTCTGTCTCTCTGTATCAAAAATAAATAAAACATTAAAAAAAATGCTTATTTGTTTTGAGAGAGAAAGAGAGAGAGAGCATGAGCAGGGGAAGGGCAGAGAGAATCCCAAACAGGCTCTGTGCTGTCAGTGCAGAGCCTGACCTGGAGCTCTATCTCACAAACCATGAGACATGACCTCAACTGAAATTAAGTTAGAGATGTTTAATCGACCGAGCAACCCAGGCCCCCCTTGCCAAAATTGTTTTGAAAAAGAATAAAGTTGGAGGAATCATACTACCCAATTTTAAGACTTACTATAAAGCTATAAGAATTAAGATAGCATGGCACTGGTGAAGGGATAGATTAGTGGAACAGAATAGAATCCAGAAATTGACACAAATAGGGCCAACTGATTTTTGACAAAGTTGCAGAAATTCAGTGGAAAAAGGATAGTCTTTAATAATTCAGTGCTGAATGACTGGATATCCATATGCAGATAAAATGAACCCTAATGGAAACTTCATGCCTTAATGTTAACTCAGAACAGATCACAGATCTAAATATAAAACTACAAAATGATTTATAGGTTAAACGCCTAAAGGACCCTGTTGAAGTAACAGCAATTGAAATACATTCTATGAATACCTCCCTGATGGTCTACTATTGTTTTATATGTGAGGAAACAGAGGCAAATAGAATATTAGTAACTTAAGGGTGCACAGCTTGTAGATGTGCTTTGCGGTAATGGTTAATGAGGGATTTGTGTGACAAATGAAGATGGTGGAGAAACGGATAGGAAGCATATGGTTTAGAAGACTCTCAAAAAGACAGTCTCTGGACATTGGAAACTTGTTTTTCCTGCTGATTCTGTTAATAAATCATACAACTGTGCATCAGTATGGTGTTGCGTATTCTGTTCCTTGGCATTACTGCCTCAAAGGAAACACCGCGATCTATGGACTGGAAAGGTGAGGCGATTCACCCCTGCTGGCCTGTGTCACTGGTCCTGGGATCATACCCAGTTAGACTGTTCAGTGCTCTGATGCCCCCTGCCCCCTGTCCCTACCTTACTCAATTTAACAAGTTCTGTTTTGTATTTCTCCACACCATTTTGAGTTTGTCGTTATAAATGTCATGCTGTTCTCAGCAAAGTAATACCTTGATACTTCTATATTTATTACAATACGAATAAAATTTAATCACATTTTATCAGATTACTACTGGGGAATAGGAAAGTTTTCAGGTAATTAAATAGTTCAAATATCTTGCTAGCATTTCAGTATTTTTTTTCTGTTTGGTTTTCAATTTGTTTTTAAATATTTTAAGTAATCTTTACATCCAACATGGGGCTCAAACTCACGACCCCAAGAGTCACACTCCCTACTGACTGAGCCAGTCAGTCAGCCCAATTTGTTTTTAAAACTGAATTCTTTATTTTAATAGATAATCTACTTTTGTTTCTTGAATTACTGCACTGATAAAAATTTTGGGGAAATATTAGCAATAGTGATACTAAGTAACCTTGATTGGTTACCAGATTTAATTTGATGGAGTTCTTTAACTAAAACGTCACAGGGAGTTATCAAAAACCTTTAGATCTGTTATAAGATCTAATATAATATAATATAATATAATATTCTCTCCCTGCTCCTTTTCTATATAATATAATAATAATATAATATTATTATATATAATAATATAATATTCTCTCCCTGCTCCTTTTCTAAAATCATGTTCCGAGTCTCATGGCATCTTATCTATATTCCAGTCACAAGACCCCCTCTTGGGGTTATTAGTAAAATCCAGGATGGGGCACCTGGTGGCTCCATTGGTGAAGTGTCCAACCTTTGATCTTGGCTCAGATCATGATCTCACAGTTCATGAGCCTACTTGGGATTCTGTCTCCCTCTCTCTGCCCCTTCCCTGCTTGTACTCTCTCTCAAAATAAATAAATAAAATTAAAATAAAGTAAAATCCAGGGAGGTGATTTACCATCTCAGTCACTCTGAGATTTTCTGCCTCCTGACATGATCATGTGGCAATGAACAGACTACTTTTTTTTACCCAAGGCTGCTGTACCAATTGCCATAATCCTGGTGGCTTAAAACAAAAAATCTCTCACAGGTCAAGAGGCCAGAAGTGTGACATCAAGGTGGCGGCAGAATTGGTTCCTTCTGGAGGTTCTGAGAGGAGTCCAGTCCAGTCCTCTCTCCTAGCTTCTGGTGGCTTCTGGCAATTCTTGGGATTCCTTGGTTTGTGGCTGCCCTACATTCTCTGCCACCATCTTCACGTGGCCTTTTCTCTCTGTATCTCTGTACGTCTTCTTTTCTGTGTCTTATAAGGACACCCATCATTGGATTTAGGGCTCATCCTAATCCAGGATGATCTCATCTTGAGATCCTTTAATTATGCCTGCAAAACCCCCTATTCCAAATAAGGTCACCTTCACAGGTTCCAGGGATTAGTTTGGACTTGGGCATATCTTCGTGGGAGGCCGATATTTAATTCACTGTAATAACAATCTGTTTACTAAATGTAATAACTTGCCCGAGCCCCTGTTTTGGTCAGGAATGATGCCAGGGACTAGAGACAGGAAGATGACTAAGCAATACCTTTTTTTTTTTTTTTTTAGCAATACCTTTTTAAATATCACAGAGTGTAATTCCAAGAAAAGACAGAAAAACCCTCACGCCCTTATAATGAGATGTAAGTTTAATGAAGAGATAAATACAAACCCTGTAGAAATACTAATTAAGATACTCACAAAGGTATTTCTTAAAAAGACAGTGCCTGCCGAAAACTGCCCTAATATGAAGCCACATGTGGCTGTTGAGCCCTCGAAATGTGGCTACTGTGATGAAAAAACAGAACTTTTCCTTTTTTTTTTTTAAGTAAAGTCTATGCTGGGTGTCACTCCCCAGTGCAAGGCTTGAATTCACAAGCCTGAGATCAAAACCTGAGCCGAGATCAAAAAAGTCAGATGCTTAACTGTTGGAGCCACCCCTGTGCCCCTCCTTTCAATTTTAATTTAAGTTTAAATACAGATGTTTGATTCAGTTACTGGAAAACTTTTAAGTGTGCCTGGAATAACTTGGCATATAAATGTTTTTCCAATAGTAAATTTTATGAAATCTAAATATAGATCAAGTATTTCTTTTTTTGTTTGTTTATTTACTTATTTTGAGAGAGAGAGCAGGGGAGAGGAAGAGAGAGAGGGGGAGAGAAAGAATTCCAAGCAGGCTTCCCACCAGGAACACTGAGGTCAAAGTGGGGCTTGAACTCAAGAACCGTGAGATCATGACCTGTGCCGAAACCAAGCGCTGAATGCTCACCCAACTGTGCCACTGAGGTGTCCCTCAATTATTTAATTTATTTATTTATTTATTGTCCCTCAAATATTTCTTTTGAAAATTTAGCATCTGAATTAAGATGCTCTGAAGTGTCACATAAACAGCCGATATTGAAGACTCAGGACCAAAAAATGCTTCATTGTATTGTGTCCATTTCCTCGTCTGTGATACCTGACTGACAGCACCTTCACTGTGATGATCCTACCAGCAATCTATTGGGAGGTGCAAGGTCAAATTTTCCATTTTACATCCTTTTATTATTGGAGCCTTTACAACGCCTACTAAGTAATAGTAGGATGGAAAAGAAGTGGAGAACTAGGAAGACTTCTTGAGTCACAGAGTAAACACTAGTTCTCTGAGGAGCAGGCCGCAGTGTGCTTAGAGCAAGGGACCATGGGGGACTACAGGATCTCCTCAACCCCACTGTCTGATTTCTTCCTACTTCCCCTTCACCAGCCCTTCTGGCTTCCTTCCTGTCTCCAGATCTCACCAATCATGCTTACTATGATCTGATCCCAGATACCAACGTGCTTCACTCCCTGCTGCCTTCAGAGTTTTACTCACATGTGACTTAATCACAGAGGCTTTCCTCGGAGTCCTACAAAAAAGGCGCCACCACTCACCACATATCAATCTTCATCCCTCTGCTTTATTTTGCTTCTCTACCACATGACATAGTTATTGTTTATTTTCTTCCCATGAAAATGTAAGCTCTGTGAGAGCAGAAACTTTGTCCTTGTTTACTGCTTCATTCCCAGAAGCTATAGAGTTTGCTAGGAGCAAACTCTATAGAGGAGCTAGGAGCAGAGTAGCTGGGTTCCAATCCTTCCTCACTGTGATAACAAGGACACGCCTGTCAAGTATTCTTGCATTTCACCTTTCTCATTTGCAAGTAAGCGATGATTACTTTTCTCTTGGACTAGTTGTGAGGATTAATGGAAGAATGGGGAACTACTGTTTATAAGCATCTTCTATTGGGCATGCACTGAAGCAATTAATTTGCATATATTGTTATTAAACCCCAGATCAGCTTGATAAAATGGATATTAATGTTCCCATTTTGCAGATTAAGAAACTGAGACTCAAAGAGTTAGTGAAGGGAAGAAAGTATGTGAAATAAATATTAGAGGTGTGATACTCTGCAATAAAAAATGTAAAGTATCTTGATAATTTTTACATTGATTATGTCAAAATAATATTTTGAATATTTTAAAAATAAAATGTTATAAATGTTAATTTTACTTCTTTCTTTTTTTAACAGGTTTTATTTATTTAAGTAATCTCTACACCTTACATGGGCTCAAACTCATGACCCCGAGATCAAGAGT
>NC_043701.1:149841533-149852171 GCF_006229205.1 Suricata suricatta | reverse complement strand
TCCCTCCCTCTCCTTCTCCCTCTCTCTGTGCCCCTCCCCTGCTCACACCACCCCATTTTCTCAAAATAAATAAATATTTTAAAAGATCTTCCATTCTTCCAGATACTTTAATTTATACTTATCTGTATACTCATCAGTTATTTCAACATGCAGTATGTTCTCCTGTCCTGTCAATAAGGAAGCCATTGTCCCTGGTCTGAGACAGTCTCAGTCTGCTCCTATCATCTAGGCCTAGGGACTAGTAGCAGTTATACTCATTCTCAAAAGTCTTCATATTTAGATAATAAATTCAAAATCATCCTACTCTCAGCAAATAACCAAACCTTTAGAGTTTCCCCATAATGATGACAATTTTATCTGCCCAATTACTCAGACCCAAAATGTCAAAGTCATTTTTGACTCCTCTCCTCCTCACACATCATACACCGTCAGGAAATCCTATTGGCTGTACCCAACAGTGCGTACTCCACTCCACTTCTCTCTGTTTCTAATAACATGACTCCAGTGACCACTGTCGTTTTGTACATGAGTTATTGTAATGGCCTCCTAATTGGCCTTCTTGCTTCTGAACTTCATCTTTTTCAGTCATACTCAGGGCTGGTAGTGTCTAAAATGAACAGATTCGTAGGAGTTCCCCAGGTGGCTCAGTTGGTTGAGTGTCCGACTTCTGCTCAGGTCATGATCTTACGGTTCGTGGGTTTGAGCCTCGTGCTGGGCTCTGTGCTGACCGCTAGCTCAGAGCCTGGAGCCAGCTTCAGATTCTGTGTCTCTTTCTCTCTCTGCCCCTCCCCTGCTCATGCTCTGTCTCTCAAAAATAAATAAATGTAAATAAAATAAAATGTACAGATTACCAATAGACACAGGTTACAGATGACTAGGGACCATAGCCTCCCATTTTAAACATGTGCTTCAATATATATTTATCTCAGATAATAGAAAGCATGGGCTTCTGTGCTGCATCAGGCAGTAATACCCATGTTTACTAGTCAGCAGTCCAGCCCAAACATGCGGTCCCTTACAAGACCTCTAAGAGCAGAGGGAAGGGAACATGTGGTCTCCTGTGACTGGGACAAAGAATTCCTTTCTCCATCCTCTCACATCCTTTTTGCCAGCAGTGACATGTCAGTATCTCTCTCCATCAAGTTCAAAAGCAGAATTCACTGGACGCCTGCGTGGCTCAGTCGGTTAAGTGTCCAACTTTGGCTCAGGTCATGATCTTGCAGTTTGTGAGTTCCAACCCTACATGGTGTTCTCTGCTGTCAGCTCAGCACTTTTTTTTTGATCCTCTGTCTCCCTTTCTCTCTGCCTCTCCCCAACTTGCTCTGTCTTAAAGATAAGTAAACATTAAAAAAAAAAAAAGCAGAATTCCCTGATTCTATCTATCAAAAAATGCAACCCTCACACTGCAAGAGGGAAAAAAATTAGGAAAACTCACCAAGCCTAAAACTTGAAGTTGTGTAAAATACATTCACCATAAAAATGTATCTGGACCATTTTTTTTTCAAGGTTTATTATTTTTGAGAGAGAGTACAAGCTGGGGAGGGGCAGAGAGAGAAAGAGACAGAGGATCTGAAGCAGGCTCTGTGCTGACAGCAAACAGCCCGATGTGGGGCTCGAACTCATGAACCGTGAGATCATGATCTGAGTTGAAGTGGGATGCTTAACCCACTGAGCCACCCAGGCGCCCCTGGACCATTTTTTAAACTATAAAGAACAAAACCAAAATACAAGGGAAAAGTTGAAAAATGAAAGAGACATGCAGAAAAATATTTAGAAGAGAAACAGAGATGGGTGTAAAGGATTTCTCTCTCTCTCTCTCTCTCTCTCACACACACACACACACACACACACACACAGACCTGATTGCATTCTCCAGAGGACACCTTCACACTCTCATCTTCCTTCTGGGTGATTTGTCACCTTCAGTGATCCTGCCTCCATATTCACATCTTTGTATAGTCCCCTCCCACATTGCATGAGGGTTGCCTATGCAATCAATAGGATGCAGAAGAAGTGGCATGTCACCTCTGAGGCAAGGTTCTAAAGGACACTGTGGCTTCCACATCTCTCTCTCTCTCTCTCTCTCTCTCTCTCTCTCGGATCCGTTTATGTGGGGGAAGCCAGTTGCCATTTTGAAAGGCTCACATGGCAAGGAACTGAGGCACCTGCCAATAGCCATGTGTGTGTGTCATCCTGGAAGTGAAGTGGATCCTCAGCCCTGGCCAAGCCTTCAGGTGACTGCTGCCTGGCTGAGAGCTGCCGTGCCACCTCAAGAGAGAGCCTGAGCCCCAGCTGCACACGTGAGCTACTCCTGGCTCTCAGAAATGGTGTGAGATAAACATTTGTTGTTTGAAGCCACCAAATTATGGGTTATTTGTTTGGTAACAATAAATAATAAACTGCCTGCAAATGTGTGACTTTATAGTAATTTCCTAAAAACTGAACTGGGAAGGGACACTGGTCCCCACTATTTTCATATATGCACAAGCAGTTTGCTGGACACCCTCTGAAGTTCTGGGCAGATAAACAGCACCACTTTCTTGGGACATTCTCATCCCTTTTATCACTTCCCTCATTTCTGTGGATGTGTTCCCTTTCCTTCCATAAGTTCCTCTGGCCGTTTCTTGAAGGGTGACAGTGTCGAAATTTCCCTGGCAGCTCTTTCTTTTCTTTTTTTAAATGTTTACTTATTAATTTGAGAGAGTGGGAGTGTGAGCAGGGCAAGGCCAGGGAGACAGGGGGACAGAGGATCTAAAGCAGGCTCTGCATTGACAGCAGAGAGCCCCATGCAGGACTCAGACCCACAAACCATGAGATTGTGACCTGAGTGAAGTCAGACACTTAACTGACTGAGCCACCCAGGCGCTCCCCCTGGCCCGCTCTTTCTTCTGTAACTCTATGTTCAACTTGAATTTCATTTCCAGCATTGTAACTTTTCTTTCTTTGCTGCAGTTCATCCTTGCTGTCCAATTCCCTCTTCATTATCTGCTTTTTTTTTTTAATGCCATGGGTTTGTGTAATTGTCTGACCCATTTTGACCTTTGATTAATGACAGCTTTCAAGCTCCCCCAGTCTTCCTTCTCCCCCTGCCCTATGTGTGGGCAAGCTGACGTGAAAGCCCGGTGATCCCCCCCTCCTTTGACTCTGGAGAGAAGTTCAAGTCCCACAAGTCCCGTCAAGTGCCATCAAGTGCGGTAGAACCCATACATCAGCCCCACCCCTTGAGCACAATAAAACCCTTAAGCCAGTCTTTTCCCGGCTCTCTCAAGCCATTTTTGGACTTGCATGGAAACCGTCCATGTTCACTCCAGAAAGCCTCATTAGATGAGTGATAAACCCTCTTTGTCCATGTGGGGTGCCACCACTTTTGACATCTGAACCAGACGTTGAATGGGGAGTCCATCTCCTTTCTTCCAGGTAATGTCAAAGATAAACACAGCTGGGGCGCCTGGGTCGCTCAGTGGGTTAAGTGTCTGACTTTGGCTCAGGTCATGATCTTGCAGTTCATGAGTTCAAGCTCCGTGTGGGGTTCTGTGCTGACAGCTTGGAGCCAGGAGCCTGCTTCAGATTCTGTGTCTCCCTCTCTCTCTCTGCCCTTAAGCCACTCGTGTTCTCTCTCTGTCTCTCTCAAAAATTAAATAAAAATAGAAAAAAACACAGCTGGACATTAGTCAAGGTGGTGAAAATAGACTTTATCCAGTAGCTACTGATAGTAGAGGAAAGCGCTGAACTCTGTTCTTATTTGTGCAGAAGTGACAGGACTTTTTAAAAGTTTCTTTATTTTAAGAGAGAGATAGAGAGAGAGGTCATGTTGGGAGAGGCACAGAGAGAGGAGAGAGAACATCCCAAGCAGACTCCATGCTCTCAGCCCAAAGCCCTACATGGGGCTCAATCTCATGAACTGTGAGATCATGACCTAAGCCAAAACCAAGAGTTGAATGCTTAACCGAATGAGCCACCTGTGTGCCGTGAGGTACTAGGATATTTTAAAAGGAGAATGTGGTAGGAGAAAGCAGAGGCTCGAGTCAGAGAAGTGAAATATTAAAAAGTATAAATGCAATTAGGTCAACTGCATATGTAATTATTGAAATTAGAATTCTATCTTCCCTCAGAGACTGGAAGACAGAGGCCCTCTCCTTCCTGATGAATTTTTCAAGGAAGTGGCTGTCAGATTTTTGAAGATACTTGAGTTGGAGATACATATACATCTCAAAGGGACAGAGAAAGAATTCATAATTAGTAAATGCTCTAAGAAAGGGAAGTTAGGGGCCTATCACTGTTGGCTGGCACAAACAGTAAATTCTGGCAGAGTTGAGTTTTTTCACCTAACATTTTAATGGTGTCGGCGTGAGCGTGTGTGGTTGGCAGGCAGGGTAGGAAGGTGGGCATGGGAGTGGCTGGGGTCATCCCAGGGGCACAGCCTGATGCCATACTAGAGTTTATTTGTCTCTCAGCAGAGGTCTGGATGGAATTATTATGTGCTGAGAGTTCTGCAACTCTCAGTAACCAAAACAGTTTACCAATGGGCGACAAAAAGCCCACACAACTAAAACTGTCACTGTCTCAGTGTGAACCAAGGAAGAGATCTGCAGTGACCAATCACCAACAGACTTTGAAAGAAGGGATGTGACTTGTCACTGATCATGATGTGCAGCCATTATTAGTGATTTGTATACTGAAGAGCTAACAGCTGAGTTTGTACTTTATGTGATTACTCACAGTTAATATAAAGTGGTAACTGAAAATTGAATCACATTGTTGTGGGACTGGGGTTATTTAACTGAACCATAGTGACTGAAATTCACACACACCTGAACCATGCAGAGGACTGCCTGTTAAGTATATTACTGTTACATCTTTTTTTTTTTTATGTTATTTTATTTATTTTTGAGAGACCGAGAGAGACAGCACGAGCAGGGGAGGGTCAGAGAGAGATAGATACAGAATCTGACACAGGCTCCAGGCTCTGAGCTAGCTGTCAGCACAGAGCCCGACGCGGGGCTCAAACACACGAACGTGAGATCATGACCCGAGCCGAAGCCGGATGCTTAACCGACTGAGCCACCTAGGCGCCCCTATTGCTGTCACATCTTATGGGAATTTAAATTGTGCAAATTTAAAGTAATGTGAATAAATATTTTAAAGTTATATTATATACAAAATTAGAAATAATGCAGTTCTCTTAATATATTAAAAATTGTTGGGAATCATAGAATTTTAAAACTCTTGAACAGCAAATTGAAGTTATACTACTATACAAAATCCTCTTCACATTAATACACAAAATTTAACTCTATCACATGTCAAGTCTCCTATAAATATTGCTTATGTGCTTTGAAATATTCATTTTGTGATCTGAAGAGTTGTGTTGCTACTTTAATATTGGTGTTGTTAAAAGTAAAAATCCTTGGGGCACCTGGGTGCTGACAGCTAGCTCAGAGCCTGGAGCCTGCTTCCAGTTGTGTCTCCTCTCTCTGCCCCTCCCCCTCTCATGCTCTGTCTCTCTCTGTATCACAAATAAAATAAAACATTAAAAAAATTTTTTTAAAAAAGTAAAAATCCTTTTTTTAAACCAACTAACCCAATATTTACTTAGAAGTAGTATTTGAGCTTGTGCTGTAAAACATGCCTGAAAATTGACAACTTTGGAATACAATTTTGGTTAAAAAATTTTTTTGATTAAATTTTTTTTAATCTTTAAGAGAGACAGAGAATATGAAGCAGGCTCCAGGCTCTAAGCTGTCAGCACAGAGCCGAACCCAGGGTTAGATACCCACAGACTGTGAGATTATGACCTGAGCTGAAGTCTGACGCTTAACAGAGTGACCCAGACGTCCCAAATTTTGATTTTTAATACAAGTGTGGTGCACTATGCAGTTGCATTGGTAGCTGAATTTTGTTAAATGCTCAGAAGATATCAAGTAGAATTGAAATTTCTGTATCCTATTGGTAGATTTATGCTCTTTCAGAATGCACTCACTACACTTACCCCAATGGGAAAATTAGTACTCGATTATCTAGAGTAAATCTTGTCTTATTTTCACTTACACATTCATCACATCACCGCTATGTACTATAATAGGTGGGTTCCATTGTTTTGGGTTTTGTTGAATCCTGGTTTAAAAAGAAGTAGCTTCAAAAGACTTAAAGCTTTTATAACAGACATTTTGGAACAGCTGGGGAAATTTGAATATGGACTTGACTTAAGATGGTTTTTATGGAATTACTGTTAAATTGTATAGGTGTGATACTGTTATTGTGATCACATAGGTATATGTCCTTAATCTTAGATACATGATGACATATTAAAAACTGAAGTGTCATCATAAATTACCACACATTTAGATAAAGCAAACACGGCAAAATATTAACAGGTGTTGACTCTAGGGGAGTTGCATTATGTCCGCTCACTGAATTCTTTCAAATTTTCTATTTATTTGAAACTATCAATAAGAAAGAGCCGGGACATATATTGACCAAGAAAATATTTATATTCCTTAGTGAAAACATGCTGTAATAGTTATGCTCTTAAAGTGCCATTTTTATGTTAGAAGACGGTTCACAGTCATCTAGTGGAGATCAGGCTGTGTGTGATAGTCGTTTTCTTTTGTTGTGTCTATTTTTATTCTTCCACAACTTTTACCTATTGCAAGTAATTTTGAAAAGCTGGCACCATCATATTTTATCATTACTGCTACTACCAACACGCCAGTTCCAAGCTGCTGTGCCTTCCTGGGAGGAACCCCTTGGCCAGGGGCTTGCTTACTTTCGAAACGGCTTGGCTCGCGTCCTCTCGACACTTTGGCCTACGAGTCTGCGCGGGCTGAAGGGCTGCCTCACGCCCCCTCGCGGTTATAGCCTACGCCGCTCGTCCCCCTCCCCCTCCGGGGACCGGCGTTCCTGCCGCGGGGGCTGATGGGAAGCGCTTTCCGGATCCGCTGCTTGCGCAGCGCGGGAGCCGGAGGGGAGTGGGGGAAGGGCGGGAGTTCTGGCGCCTGCGTCGCCAGTGCGCCGCCTGCTCCAGGGCGAGGCGGGGGCTGGAGCGCAGTAGGAGCGCGGTGGGGGTGGAGAAATGGCTGCGCCTGCGGGAGGGCGGGGCCTGGGCCTCGAGTCCATGCCCGCGGTACCGGCCGCGGCCGGCAGATCAACGCCAGACTTTTGTGCGCTTACCGGAGCCTGGAGGTTCTCAAAAAGGCCGCGGTAGTATTGGCGCTCCTGTTCTGAGGCCGCCGTGCTCTGAGTGATGCAGGGAGTCCTCACCCTTCTGTTGTAACAGATTAGGAAACGGAGTCCCAGGCCCGCGAGTGCCTCAGACCTTGCAGCCCCGCGGGAGGTGGCGCTCGGAGGCGGCGCTGGAAGGCGCGTCTGCAGCTGCCTCTTCTTTAAGAATTGATGCGGCCTAAATCCGGCTTTGTGTCCCACCTGGCACTTAGCCAGAGGGTATCGCTGTCAAGTACAACGCAGACTCCATTTTATCGTGGGGCACTGGTATTTTTGGGTTTCTTGGTGTCTCAGATTCCGGGGTCACATTAAAAAATTATTGATTCTGGGCGTGGTCTGAATGAAGTGTCCGGCCTGTGTCCTTAGTGGTCCTAGTTTGGGGTTTTTGAAGGACTAGCCCAAGATTCCTGGCACGGGGAGTTCCAAGATTTGAGACCCTCATGGTAGGTTACAACTAAAATGATTCGTGTCCTGATTCCTAGGAACAAGACTCTCGTAAAGGAGGAATCCCACCTGGAAGATGGCCAGTCTGAATGGAGACCTCCCCCGCCCCCCCCAGGGCTACGGAGTAGAAGGGGTCGAGGCTGAGAAAGAGTAGACCCTAGATTTGGAGGGCTAGTAGCAATATGTGATCCTTGTATTGTACAAGCCACCCTTCAAACTTGACAAGGGAGGTCTGAGCCAAGTTTCAGGAGAGGTGAGCTAGGGCTAAGGCCAAAGGGCAGGCCTGCCAAGGAAAGATCACTTCATTTGAAAGTTTCAGAGAGGATGGTCTGGGAGAAAGAAATACCACCTACCACCAAGAAATCCTTTTTTTGGGGGGTGGGGGGGGACGACAGTTTTCCCTTATTGAAGTATAGTTGACATACAATATTATATTGGTTTCAGGCGTACAACATAGTAATTTGACAATTATGTACAGTACAAAATTCTCGCCCCAGCAGGTGTAGTTACCCTCTGTGGGTGACACTGTTTTTCAACCCACCAAGAAAATTCTGAGACCTCCCTAACAGACTGAGTTCTTTCAAATGCTCCACCCTTTTCAGATCCCAAGGGGCCCTCTACCACATGTGGCATTGAGAGATGTGTTTGCATCCTCTCCTCGACCTCACAGACTCAGAGAGTAGTGCAGGAAAGAACTTTCTGGGTGACCTGTTTCTGCCTACAAGGAAAGATGAAAAAACACTGAGCCGGAGAGGGTAAATGTCAGGGTCCTCCTATTCATTTGTAGCCTAACCAATAGTCAGATTTTCAGATACAGTTAAGTCAAAACGAGCTTCTATCAAAAGACAGAAACTACTGCCGAGGTAGTTAAGGACCAAAGGATGTTCTCCTACAGGAGGACATTTTATCCAGCTAGTGAGTGGAGTTTTATAGGCGGAAGGATCCAGGAGATGCAAGGCAGGTCAGATCTCTTGTGATCTTTCTTTCTTCTCCCCTAGCTCCACCTTTGTAGTTCCCTACATGTTTCTAGTTCCACGGAAAATGAATAGATCTCAGGTGAATTGTTTATTGTTCTTTTCCCTATTTTGTTTACCATGACTGTATGAAGCTTTTAAGGGTCAATAGGTTAGAATGGAAATACAGAAATAGAGAAAAATCAGCTTCAGGGGAAATAGCCAGGAGTGCGTCAATATGAGGACAAAGTGGTATGCAGAAATATGCAGGTTTTATGATATAATCAGCCAAGTTTGTCTGATTTTTCTGATAGTTACAGCAAAAAGGCAGACATTTTCTGTTACATGATTTGAATAGGCCCGTAAAGAAATTGTCATGCTAATTCCTTAGAAGACAGAAGAGTTCTAAAAAATGTTCCTCTCCTGGGGGTTTCTGGGTGACTTAGTCAGTTAAGCCTCTGACTTCAGATCCGGTCATGATCTCACGATTTGTGGGTTTGAGCCCCGCGACGGGCTCTGTGTTGACAGCTCAGAGCCTGGAGCCTGCTTCTGGTTCTGTGTCTCCCTCTCTCTCTGCCCCTCCTCCTCTCATGCTCCATTTATCTCTGTATCAAAAAAGATTAAAAAGAAATTTTTAAAACATATTCTTGCCCTGGTCTTCCTACGGTAACACAGTAAATAATCTTTCAGTTACTATGAGAGAGAAATGCAACCGCTGCCTGTAATGGCTCCTCACGGGAAGCAGGACACTCGTGCTAAAGGAGAACTCAGTCAATCCCGGTTTCTAAAGGCCAAAACACCATGGCCCCATAGACCTCTTTTGTTAACAAATGTTTATTTATTTATTTTGAGAGAGCATGCGCAAGTGGAGGATGGAGAGAGAGAATCTCAAGTAGGCTCTGTGCTGAATGTGCGGGGGTTGATCCCATGAACCGCAGATCATAACCTGAGCCGAAATCAAGAGTTGGATGCCTAATGCACTGAGACACCCAAGCATGGTCTCACCCCCATAGACCTCTTTCTGATGATCCTGCTTAATCCAGGCATAGAACCAAGGGTGTTTCCAAGAAAGAATGGATTACACCACCTTCAGATAATCTCCTTTAATATTATGTATAGATTGTGCAACAGATGGGTTAAAGTTGTGTTTTCTGGCAAATGTTTCCCCATTTCCTTTACATATTTCAAACCAAATCACTGTTGGACCTGTCTAGTAAGGGACATTAGTGATCTTATTATGGCAAATGTCATGGGTACTTTAGTACTTATGTTACCTTAACTAACAGAATGCTCAGTGAATCGAGCATTTTGTCCATTTTGGTATTTCTGTCCAGTCTCTCCTAGAAAGTCTTCTTGACTGGTTTCCGGTCTATTCCTCCTTCTGTAGTTATTTCTTTTCTGTCCTCTTCATAGAGTCTTTTGTTTCTCCTGTAGTATCCATTATTGATCACCTATTGTCCTCACTCTTTTGGGTTGGTCTTGCTGCCTACCCTATTCTCTCTGGGGATGTACCATTTGCTGGGATGCTTGAATCTGGCTCTCCAGTCCAGCCCTCTCCCCTGCCTTAGACCCTAATGGCCAACTGTGCTGGACTGCAGGGGACCAACCCATGCACCAGTCAAAAGGTCCTGAGTAGGGGGTTGGTGTCGGCGAAAATATCTCTAGAAAAGAAGATGGACAAGATGAACAAGACAGACGAAACAGACAACGTGGATGGTGGTTGGTAAAAGAGGACACATTTATTGAGATAGCCAGGGTCTTATATACCCTGGGTGATCATATCATTCTTATCAGTAAGTAACAGGTTTAAGTCATTGCAAAAAGAAGAATCCCCTAATAATAGTCTGGTTTTAAACATAGGATAAGTCTGAAGAATTCTATGAGGAGATATACATTCCTTAACGCCCTTCATTAATTATTCAAGGATGGGATGCTTATCCTTAAGCAAATCTTTTGGGAGAGATTTATGTTCACTCCCTACAGCCTTAAGCAAATCTTTTGGGAGAGGATTATGTTCACT
>NC_043701.1:149825337-149841433 GCF_006229205.1 Suricata suricatta | reverse complement strand
CCCCACAAGTCACCCTTCTTTATTTCCTACCAACTGTTATTACCCAATTAGCCTAATCCAGGTAACAAACATAGCATTTGTTCAAGTGCTGTCCTGTAAATGCAACCTACATATCCAATCAGTGAATAAATCTTGTTACTTTAAAGTTGTTCATGTTTCCTTAAAAATGTTTATTATTTTTCTTAATTCTTTTTTTTTACATTTATTTGTTATTGAGAGACAGAGAGAGACAGAGCATGAATGGGGTAGGGGCAGAGAGAAAAGGAGACAGACTTTGAAGCAGGCTCCAGGCTCTGAGCAAACTCAGCACAGAGCCTGACGCAAGGCCGGAACCCATGAACCTCAAGATCATAACCTGAGCCGAAGTTGGTCGCTTAATTGACTGAGCCACCCAGGTGCCCCTAAAAAAAGTTTTTTTTAATGTTTAGTTATTTTTGAGAGCAAGAAAGACAGTGTGAGCAGGGGAGGGGTAGAAAGAGAGGGAGACAAAATCAGAAGCCAGCTCCAGGCTCTGAATTGTCAGTACAGAACCTGACAGAGGGCTCAGACTCACCAACCCTGAGATCATGACCTGGGCCAAAGTCAGATGCTCAACTGACTGAGCCACCCAGGCGCCCTATGTTTTCATTTTCTTTCTCTTTAGCATCTGGTGGGTGAATATAGTGGTATATCATTGTGGTTTTAATTTGCACTTCTCTAAAGACTGAGGATGTTAAGTATCTTTTCATATAAAGTATTTTGATGTCTTTTTGTTGAAGTGTGTTTCATCTTGTTCATTAATATTTTTGATAGTTTGTCTTCATTCTAGATATGAATCCTTTGCTGGATATATGTACTAACAAATATCTTCTTTGAGACTTTTTGTGAATTAAGTTCAGTTTATCAATCTTTTCTTTAATGGTTAATACTCTTTGTGTCCTGTTTAAAAAATCTTTACCTACTTAAAAGTCATAAGGGAATTCACCTCTGCTTTCTTCTAAAAGCTCAAATTGTTTTACTTTCACATTTAAGTATATGATCCATTTTGAATGATTATATACATATGCATACACATACATCTTTCTTTCTCTTTTTGTCATGAGCTAGGGCTATCCAGTTCCTGTGGTACCATTGAAGACTTCCTTTCGCACAAAAATTTTGTTGAAAGTCAGGTGACCATGTATATGTATATCTCTTTTTGGATTCATATTTCTAATGCATGTTTCTCTTTATCTAGTCTTATGCCAGTGCTACCCTCTCATTATTGGAGCTTTATAAAAAGTATTCACATCTGTGGGAATATGTTTTCTACTTTTGTTCTTCAAGATTTGCCTTGGCTACTTTAAGTCCTTTGTATTTCCATATGAACTTTATAATAATCTTGTCAACTCCTCCTACCCCCTCACCCACCAATCTGCTGGAATTTGGTATTGCATTGAATCTATAGATTGATTTGGCAGGCTGGTCCTATTAATAAAGACTTGAATTTTCTATTCACAAACATAACATTTTTTTTTCATTTACTTAGGCTTTCTTTTTTCTCAGCACTGTTTGATAAGTTCTATGTGTATGTTTTATACTTTTTTGGTTAGATTTATCCTTAGCTAGTTGAAAAATTTTCCCCTTATTTGCGTGTTGCTGATATATAGAAATACAGTCAATTTGTGTATATTGAACTTGTTTTCAGTGACCTTACTGTGATATCTCTCCCAATAGGATGGAGGTGAAAGAATTCACCAGAGGCAGAACAAAGGAGATGATACAAGTTTATCAAATACAACCCAAGGGAGTAGAGGGCAGGACAGCAAAGCAGAGGCTGTCTGCAATAAGGCAGTGGGTGGGGGCTGTATTTAAAGGGAGAAAGTGAGAAGGTAAGGGACAAATGGAATTTTCCCTTTTTTGGTAACTCTGCCTGGTTGTAATTAGCCCATTAATTAGTTACGGCCTATGGATATTTTGAGGTGGGTCACCTAATGGGACAGTTTGTATTCAGTGAGGGGGTTGGGGTCCCCGTGGGCCCTTTCTATATTCCATTGTTCATGCCTATTGCCTAAAAGTGGCCTCTACACTTACCATTTATTAACTCATATTTCATCTGTAAATTATTTTGTAGTTTCTACCTACACAACTATGTTGTATGGACATTTTTTACTTTTTCTTTTGTCTTTTTTTTAAGTAAAAATTAAAAAATTTCTTTTTTATTTTAGAGCTTGAGAGTGGGACGAGAGGGGCAGAGGGAGAGACAGAGGCAGAGAGAGAAACTTAAGCAGGTTCCATGCTCAGCATGGAGCCCAATGTGGGGCAGAGCCCGATGTGGGGCTTGATCCCATGTCCCTGGGATCGTGACTAGAGCCAAAATCAAAAATTGGATGCTTAACTGACTGAGCCACCCAGGCGCCCCAATTTCTTAGTTTTTCATTCATTTTATAATTTTTGTTTATTTTGTCTCTTTATTGCTATGGCTAGGAGGTATAAAGTACTGTGGAATAGAACTAGTACATCCTTGTTTTCTTCCCAGTCTCAAGGGAAAGTTTTTAATATTTTATCATTTTATTTGATGTTTGCTGTAAGTTTTCTGGTAGATATTCTTTGGGAAGTTTCCTTCTGTTCCTAGTTTGCTGAGCCTTTTTATCACCCAATGGGTGTTGAGTATTGAGATAATTATACATGGTTTTCTCCTGTGTTCTCTTAATGATTAATGTTAGCATATTGATTGAGGTAAATCTATTAGTGTTTTGATTTTCAAATGTTAAACCCTGGGGAAAAATCCCCCCTGGACTTGATATTCTATCACCATTAAATATGTTTAATGATAATTTGCTTACAATTTTTGTCTTTGCCTTTGCTCATAAGAGAGACTGTTATTTTCCTTTCTTACAATGTCTTTGTCAGGTTTTATAGCATTTTATACTGACTTCAAAAAACTTGTTACAGATTTCCTCATTGTCTAGTCTCTGGAAGTGTTTCTGTAAGATGGGTGTTATTTATTCCTTAATTGTAAAATTAAGTGAATTTATCTAGGGTCTGGATTTTCTTTATGGGATTTTTTTTAATGTTTATTTATTTTTGAGAGAGAGACAAACAGACAGACAGAGTGCAAGCAGGGAAAGGGCAGAGAGAGAGAGCGGGGGAGACAGAATCCAAAGCAGGCTGTAGGCTCTAAGTTGTTAGCACAGAGCTTGATACGGGGCTCAAACTCATGAACTGTGAGATCATGACTTGAGCCAAAGTCAGATGCTTAACTGACTGAGACACCCAGATGCCCCTCTTTATGGAAAAATTTAAAATACAGATGTAACTTCTTTGTATTAGGGAAATTATCCGTTAGAACACGTTCAAAAGTTAAAAGTTGTGGTTGTTTCTTCCCAGTTTGTCACTTGTTATCCCTAAGTGGGAGTAGGTGCTTTTTGTTCCATTGCAAAACATGGGTCACACACACCAGTTCAGATAACCAGAGTCCCACAAAGGGTTACTCACAGTTTGTTTTCCAGCCTATTTTTCCCTGGACCCCTCTTCTGGTAAGGAGCCAACAGTGGTGTTAATTCAGCATCCTGATACAAACTAAAAGCCTTAAAACCTTATCTTCTCTGTAGTTTTTTAAGTCAAACTCAGCAATGACCTCCATTTACTAAATCCAATGGTGAAAGCCTCAGTCTTCTTCTTACATGCCCTTTTAGCCACATTTGACAAACACCCTGGCTATATCTTCTTTCAGTGCTTTAGATATTTCATTCCACTCTTCTTGCTTGCGTGGATTCTGAGACCCCTATCGTAAATTCTGATCATTGTTCCTTTGTAGGTAAGGTGCACCCTCCTCCAGCCTTCTCCCACTCCTCACTTTGCTTCTTTCAGGATTTCCTCCTTTGTCTTTGGTTTTCTGCACTTAAATATGATGTGACTAGACGTGGTTTTCTTGGTATTTTTCCTGGTATTGTCTGAACTTCCTGAATCTGTCATTAATTTTGGAATTTTTTGGTCATTGTTACTTCAGATATTGCCTCTGTTCTGCTGCTGCTGGCACTCTACTTATGCATATATTATACCTTTTGATGTTGACCCATAGTTGTTGGATGTGCTAATTTTTTCATTCTCTTTCTGTTCACATTTCAGTTTGTGCAGTTTTTGTTGACCTATTTTCAAGTTCACTGGTTTTTTTCCTTGGTTTGTTGTATGATGTGTCCATCAAAAGCATTCCTCATTTCTATTACTGTGGCTTTGAATTCTAGCATTTCCTTTTGATTTTTTTTTGGAATTTCTATTTCTCTGCTTATGTTACTCATTTGTTCTTGAATATTGTCTACTTTTTTCACTCAACTCTTTAACATATTAATCATAGTTATTTTAAACTCCCTGTGTGATAATTCCAACAGCTGTGTTGTATCTCAGTCTGGTTCTGATGATTACTTTGTCTCTTCTGTGTGCTTTTTTTTCCTTGCTTTTTGATATGCTTTGCAATTTTTTTTTTTGAAAGCTGGACATGTATCCTGTAACAGAACTGAGATAAGTGGGTTTATAATGTGAGGATGTATGTTACTTTGGCTAGGCGATGGGCTATATTTAATGTTTGTTGTAGCTGTAGGTACTGAGTCTTCAAATTGCTTTATTGTCCTTTTTTTTGAATGTTTATTTATTTATATTGAGAGAGAGCTTGTGCTGGAGCACACATGCGTATGCATGTGCAGGTGCAGGGCAGGGCCAGAGAGAGAGAGGAAGAGAGAGTATCCCAGGCTGCCAGGGCGGGGGTCAACACAGGGCTTGATGTCATGAGACCATGGCCTAAGTCAAAATCAAGAGTCTGATACCTATCAAACTAAGCGACCCAGGAGGCCTTTAGTGTCCTTGTTTTTGACTCACCTCTTGACTTTGACCTTCTCTGTATACTCCCGGTGTCTTGAAACTGTTCAGCTTTTTCATCTGTTATCTACTGTTATCGCACTGGAGCCTGTTGATGTGGTGTGAAGTTGTAGAGAGGGAAGCATTTTGTGATCTTGTGATTAAATTTCAGTCTTTTCTTGGGCCTGTGTCCCAGTATTTCTGATAAGTTGGAAAACTGTTCCTATTTCATTTCATTTATTTATTTTTAAAATTTGTTCTTTTTTTTTTTTTTTTTGAGGAGTAATTGACAAACTTGTAAGATATTTAAAGTGGAGGGGCGCCTAGCTGGGTTGGTTGGAAGAGCATGAAACTCTTGATCTCAGGATTGTGAATTCAAGCCCCATATTGGGTGTAGAGATTACTGAAAAATATAAACTTTATCAACAGCAAAGAATGTGATTTGATATACATATACATTGTGAGAGTATTCCCCCATCTAATTAATTATTTATTACATCTGTACCTCACATATTTTATTTTACTTTCTTGTGAAAACATTTAAGTTCTCCTCTCTCAGCACATTTCTTTTTTTCTTTTTTAATTTCTTTTTAACGTTCTTATTATTGAGAGAGCATGAGCATGGAAGGGGCAGAGAGAGTGGGAGATACAGAATCTGAAAGAGGCTCCAGGCTCTGAGCTGTCATCACAATTTCAGTTATATGATATAGTGTTACCAACTATAGTCACCACGTTGTATATTAGATCCTCACTTCATTCATCTTATCCCTTAAAATTTATACCTTTTACCAAACTCTCCCTATTTCCACTACCCACCAGCCCCTGGTAGTCACTTTTGTTTTTATAGGTTTGACTTTTTAAAGATTCTACATATAAATGATGCTGTGCTGTATTTATTTGTCTTTCTGTCTGACTTATTTCATCCAGTATGATAATGATTTTAGAATGTATCTATGTTTTCCCAAATAGGAAGATTTCCTTCTTTCTCATGGCCAAATCATAGTGTGTAGTGTATATATGTATAAATTTTTTTAAACAGTTATTTATTTTTGAAAGAGACACAGAGTGTGAGTGGGGGATGGTCAGAGAGAGAGGGAGACACAGAATCAGAAGCAGGCTCCAGGCTCTGAGCTGTCAGCACAGAGCCTGACACGGGGCTCAAACCTACGAACTGTAGGTGAAGTCGGCTGGTAGTGTATGTATGTATATATATATACACACACATATGTGTATATATACACCACATCTTTGCCCATTTATCTGTTGATGGACAACTTGGGTAGTTTCTGTATCTTGGCCATTGTGAGTAATGGAGTAATGCTGCAGTACATATGAGGGTACAGATATCTCTACAATATCCTGTTTTTTCCTTTCAATATATACCCAGAGGTGGGCTTGCTGGATCATATTTTAAATTTTTAAAAACTTTTTTTTAGTGTTTATTTATTTATTTTTTAAATGTTTTATTTATTTTTGATACAGAGAGAGACAGAGCATGAGAGGGGGAGGGGCAGAGAGAGAGGGAGACACAGAACCGGAAGCAGCTCCAGGCTCTGAGCTAGCTGTCAGCACAGAGCCCGACGCGGGGCTTGAACCCACAAACGTGAGATCTGACCTGAGCTGAAGTCGGAGGCTTAACCGACTGAGCCACCCAGGCGCCCCTAGTGTTTATTTTTGAGAGAGAGACAGAGCACCAGCAGGGGAGGGGCAGAGAGAGGGAGACACAGAATCTGAGGCAGGCTCCAGGCTGCAAGCTGTCAGCACAGATCATGACAGGGTACTCGAACTCACAAGCCATGAGATCATGACCCGAGCCGAAGTCGGAGGCTTAATGACTGAGCCACACAGGCACTCCCATAATTTTAATTTTTTGAGTACCAGCACTGAGGTGTCCTTCAGACCTTTGTGTTTGTCTAAGCCGCCTTCTTTGTTTCAGTGTCTCCTGGTAGTTGAGGGCAGGCCAACACCTGTCAGTGTACCAAAGGCAAGGTTGGCACCTAGATGCAGACTTATTGGAAGCTGAACCATCAGGCAGCAGCTGGGAAATGTATGTAGTTAGGCTCTTTCCAGGGAGAAATTGGAGATGGGCTTTTTTTTTAATGCTCCCTCTGTGCTAGGCTTGAGTATATAATGACGGGATGGGATTGTCCTACACCCGTTTAGAGCTGTTTGTTTGCTATAGTCCTGTGAGTCTCATGAATGTAAGCCCTGATGACTGTCAGAGCCAGGTGATCTGCGGGCTTGTCACTTGGGCAGCAGCCACAAAAGCTGGGGTGCCAGATGATGTCCAAGGTTCTGCCAGGGACATACAGGCTATTTGTGGTGGGTTTTATGGAGAAGGTGGAGGTGGTGTCATGGTTTTTTTGGCTTCCTGGCAGGATCCAGTTAACTGCCTGCTAAAGTAGATGCCTGGCCTTCAAGTAGCAAAATATGCAAATGAGCCTCTTTTGGAAAAAGACTGGGAGATCTTGTTCTTTCTTCATGGAAGCTAAAGATAGCTTAAGCATCTCAGGAGTCTGTTAAGAACTGTTTTCTTTGTTTGCTTATAATCCTGTGTTTCTTTTTTAAAATCTTTTTTTAAAATGTTTTTATTTATTTTTGAGAGAGCATGAGCAGGGCAGGGACAGAGAGAGAGAGAGAGAGAGACAGAGGATCCGAAGCAGACCCTTCACTGACAGCAGTATGTGGGGCTCAAACTCACAAACTGAGAGATCATGACCTGAGCGAAAGTCAGATGCTCAACGGACTGAGTCACCCAGGCATCCCTATAGTCTTGTAGTTCTTATGGAAGCAAGCACTGTTGGCTTTCAGAACTTGGTGTTTTGGGGGCCTGTTGAGTTGAGGCACTACATGTGGGGTCTAAACCTTTGCTCCTCATGGAAAAGCTTGGAGTTGGGAGTTCACTCTTGATTATATTAGCACCATACCATGGATGGGGTTTATGGTGAGCTATGTATTAGTGTTTCCTATCCAATTCGATGTGGTATTTTCTTGTTCACTGCTTGTGAAGCAGTCACTCAGCTAGATTCTGAATTTCTTTCAGAAGGAATTGTACTTTGCTGTAGATTCAGTATGTTGATTGGAGCAGGTGAGTTCAGGAGCCTTCTATGTCACCACATTGGACCAGAGTCTGTTACACCCAGGAAAGAAGTCTCAGTCTTCTTGGGACCTCCGATGTGTACTTGGCAGTCACTTTCCTTTGTCATATGCTCTCAGAGATTTGGACAGCTGGTCAGTTATGTTCATTCTATTTCAAGCCTTCAGTTGAGAGTTTGGGTTTTTACAATTTACCTATCAATTTTAAATTTTTGACAACTCATTCTTTGAAGACTCCATGTAATTGCTATCAATTCTTACTTTAAACAGGTTTTCTGGCTATATCTATACGTCTATATCTATATTTATATTGAGTGCCATTGGAATTAGAAGCAGATTTTCTTCCATCTTTTTGTTGTGATTTTTTAAATGTTTGTTTATTTTTGAGAGAGAGAGAAAGAGCATGAGCAGGGGAGGGGCAGAGAGAGAGGGAGACAGAATCTGAAGCAGGCTCCAGGCTCTGAGCTGTCAGCATAGAACCAGTGGGTGGCTTGAACCCACAGACTGTGAGATCATGACCTGAGCTGAAGTTGGACACTTAACTGAGCCACCCAGGGACTCCTTTTGTTGTGATTTTGGTTTTTTTTCATGTTTAGTTGTTTAGATTATCTTAGTTCTTACTGTTGTGGCTTTGGTTTCCCTAAAATATCTCTGCTTTTTCATTTTGTATTTATTTTCCACAAGTGAAGAACTCTATGTTCAATGTGGGTTGCTAGTTTTATTTTTACGTTCCAGATAAATCTTTCTCATTTTTCATGGTCTGTTCTTCCAGGCTCCTGTGTGAAGTTCTCTCAGATCTTGTGTTTGACCTTTGACCTCCTCAGTCTCTTTCCTTTGAACCATCTGATTCATTGCTAGTTTCAGTTACCACCAAAATGCCAGTGACTCTGCTATCCCCACCTTCTTTTTATTGAAATATGAATATGATATACTGGTATATTAGAATTCTCCAGAGAAACAGAGCCAATAGGATACACATAGGAATATATAAGAGGAAATTTATTATAGGAGTTGACTTATACAATTATAGAGGCCAAGAAGTCCCATGATCTGCTATCTATAAGCTGGGGAATCAGGAAAGCCAGTGGTGTATTTCTGTCCAAGTCTAAAGGCCCGAGAGCTGGGAGTGCTGATGTCTGAGGGTGGAAAGAGTATGGATATTCCAGTTCAGGCAAAAAAAAGTACCCTTTCTCCACCTTTTTGTTCTGTTCAGGCCTTCAACGGATTGGTTGATGCCTACCTGCATTGGTGAGGGTGATCTTTTACTCTGCCTATTCAAATGACAATCTCTTCTAGAACACCCTTACGGACACACTCACAAATAATGTTTTACCAGCTGTGTGGGCATTAGCTGAGTCAAGTTGACACAAAATCATCACAACTGAGGAACTGAAGGAAATAGGCCTTTAGTATGTGGTCTTACATTTATGTGTCTAGGGGATAGGTTGCATTTATTCTTTGCTGTAGCTGTGTTGCGGGGTGAACTGGGGAGATCCTGTGCCCTGAGACCACAAGCCAGCCCATCCCAAAGATGTTGCCAAAGCCTCTTGGTCTGCTCATGAGAAAGAATTCAAGGACAGACACAACACTGCAGACAAGGGGCAGAAATGGGAAAGTTTATTAAAGTGAAAGTACGCTCCTGAGATGTGAAAGCGCCTTAGTTCAAGAGAGACAGCTGTGGGCCCTGTGGTTTGGCTTTCTATCTTCTATTGACAGTTGTTAACAAAGGGGTGGAATATTCCTTACTTGAGGTAGGCATTTTTTTGGAAACAGAGTTTTGCACTTTTCTTGCTTATTTGATCAGGGGTTCCTGTTGGGAGAAATAAGCCCACTGACCCAATCAAAGGAGGGACAAGGAGACTCAAGAGCACAGTGAAGCAAGGCTTTAATCAATGTTCTTGCAAGAGCAGGTGTCTGATGGACAGGGACTCTACAGTGGGGGAGGGCAGCATTCAAGTCCCCCTCTGAGTCCTCATTGGCTGAATACTATAGTGGTTATAGCCTTACCCGGAAGTCGCCTATGACCTTGTAAGGCAAAAAATACATTCCTTGAGGTGATGCAGAAACTTCAATTCTTTGGCACATACTCATTGCAAAACCCATGAAAATGACCCTGGAAATAGAGAGGGAACAAGAACCAGGAAGTGAAGTGTCTAAGGGTTTGGGACTTCATTTTGGGGGGCAGTGGTTTGTACATATTTCCAATGTGTTATAAACCTATTGTAAACTAGACAGCACAGCTTTTATTTGGTATTTCTGAAAATGAATCATCTCATTTACTTCTCACACTGTCATAGCACCTGCCATCCTGGGCCTGTTTGGTTTGATCCAGCTTCTTGTGGCCTTTCAGGGACAGGCTCTGACTCTCTTGATAGCTGGCATGATTTCCTCTTTGCTGGGCTCTAGGCATCCTGTTAGAACCCAACTAACTGCCTCTAACAGCTGTAGGTGTCAATTTTTGTAGTAGTTGCTCTTGATATCATATTATGATATGTAACTGAATGTTCATCACAGATGACTGATGTCAACATTTTACCACTTAGTGTTAAATATGGAAACCTTACTTCCATTCAGTTGTTTTTACCTTCTCTACTTTTAAATATTATCTTAAGTATCACTTTGATGCAGGCAGGCTAAGTCCAAGGACCCAGAGAAGGATCCTGCATGGACCAGTCAAGATGGTCCTTGGTTTTGCACAGGATAGAAATCAAACATGAGCTGAGAAGAGATGAGAACAGAGTTTATTGAAGACATAGAGAGCAGATAGAGTGTCTGCAAGACATTAGAAGGAGAGTGAATCTCCTCTTTGCTTGGAGTCTGGGGTTTTTACTGAGGACTGTAGTACTTGTCTTCCTCAGGCATCCAGGAACTGGTTAGATCAAAGAATGTGTAGATGTTCTCTGTAAGTCACTTATGCCCTGGGCCAGGAGTCTCCATGAGTCAGTGGTCTGGAAAACTACATGAGGACCTTGCCTAGTCACTCCTTAGATATTATCTACAGTGCTGGAAGTCTCCAAAGAAATTATTAACTCCTTGACCTTATAAGGAGGACATACATTGTCTATATAATAAGGCGTGATGTGTAGGGCAAAGATGCAGGTCCTAGCAAGAATAGAAGCAGCAGGAAAAGCAGCAAAAACCAGTCCTTCATGGGATCCTTTCAATTTCCCTGTCTCAACATGGTATTTTAATTTTTGTTTCAACCATGAAATATGAATTATAAAACTCATGCATAAAGTATAGTTTAGTCTTTAGCCATTCTTTAAAAAATTTTTTTAAATGTTTATTTTTGAGAGAGAGGTAGAGAGAGACAGAGTATAAGGAAGAGAGGGGCAGAGAGAGAGGAGACATAGAATCAGAAGCAGGCTCCAGGCTCTGAGCTGTCAGCACAGAGCCCAACGTAGGGCTCGAACTCACAAACCGTGAGATCATGACCTGAGCAGAAGTGGGAATGTTCAACCGACTGAGACACCCAAGTGCTCCTTCTTTAGCCATTCTTTAATGGCAGGTCTCCTTAAAACAAATTCTATTAGTTTTCTTTTGTGTGAGAGTATCTTTATTTCTTTTTTGTCCCTGAAGGAGAGTTTCAAACCAGATAAAGAATATACAATGTCTTTTCCTATCAGCTTTTGAATAATGTGACAATCCTGGCCTCCCCGATCTCAGATAAGAAATCCACTGTCATTCAAATTGGTGCTCTGTGAGTGAAGTATTGTTTCTGGCTGCTTTCAGGGTTCTTTAGCTTTCAGAAGTTTCATTGTGATGTGTCCAAGCATAGATTTTTGGGGGTGGGGGGTGGGGGTGTTGATCAGCATCTTCAATTTAGATTTGTCTTTTGTCAGTTTAGGGAAGGTTTTAGCCATTATTTTTTTAACCCTATAACTGAGAGCCCTAAGGCTTTATTCCCCCCTCCCCCCCCAAACCTATTTTCTCTCTGGTTCAGATGGGCAAATTCTGTTGCTCTGCCCTCAAGTGACTGATTCTTGTCATTCCAATTATTATGGGTTGAATAAAGTTACCCTAAAAAATATGATGAAGTCTTAACCTCTGGTTCCTATTTGTGATCTGGTTTAATTATTCAGTTTTGCCTGTAACAAAATTTTAAGTCTTCTCATAGAATTTCAAAGGTGGTACTTATCTTGAGACACTTTATGTATTTATAAAAACATGCTTTGAACTCCAGGCCTTCATGAATGCTAAATCTCTGTCCTCCACAACTGCTTTCTGCAGGAGTTTAAGCCTTATTTTCAACCTTTATTTGTGTCAGAATTAGTAAGTGGTCCTGGATTAAAAGTGAGTTTAGACCCGAAGAACAATTCACTGCCTTCTTTAGGGTTTTCATATCTTGCCTGTTTTCTTTTTAGGTAACCTCATCTGGAAAGTCTTTGTTTTCTAAGCACTGCAAGACTGAAATAAACTTCATTCTGTCTTTTTGGACTCAACGCATTAGCCTCTTAATAGAGACTCTTGAAGCTGTGATTCCAGGGATAGCATACCACTGCCAAAAGTGTTGTTGCTTTGCACCCCTTCCTGATTCTTTCTGTTCTGAAGTTTTGCTCTCCCTTATCCTTGTTGCTTCCACAACTGTTGGATACCTTTAAATATATTTTTGTCATTTATGTGGGTTTTACTAGATGATTTTAATTTTTTTAAATGTTTTATTTATTTTTGAGACAGAGACAGAGCATGAGTGGGGAGAGAGAGGGGGAGACACAGAATAGGAAGCAGGCTCTCGGCTCTGAGCTGTCAGCACAGAGCCCAATGCAGGGCTTGAACCCATGAACATGAGATCATGACCTGAGCTGAAGGTAGGAGGCCCAACTGACTGAGCTACTCAGGTGCCCCTAGTAGATGATTTTAGTAGGAATATTGGCCTACAGCAATGTAATACATCCTACTATAAAGGAGGTGTGTGTGTATGTTTATTTTTAAATAAATTTATAGCTGGTCAGGCTTGTAGGAAGTGCTGAACTTAAACCAGGTCTCCACTTCTCAGTTGCATAGATTGCTTGTTTTCACTGTGAAGTCTGGGGCGTCATGGTTTTTTTGGGGGGGGGGGTTTGTTTGTTTTTAGCTTCCCTAGAAAATGCTAGCTTGATTGCAATTGTGCTTGTTTTTGTTCAGTTTTGTGGACAAAGACTTACACCTGAGTGCAGAAAATAAATCCTCTTTTGCAACCCAGAACTCATGGCTCAGTACAAGTTTTGATACATGTAAGAAGGAACAAGATCCCTTAAAAAAAAAAAAAAAAAGAAGAGAAAATGCTAGCTTGAAATCCAGGTCAATGCAGATTCCCCCAAGGTTGCAGAGTTGTCTTGCTGACCCACTCCAAGCAGCCTGTCTCTTGCTGAAAAAGATGACTTTCCCATATGATTTTCCTTTTATGGAGAAAGTGAGTAGACAGCCCAATGGGCAAATAGTCCAGAGGAGACATCCTGCCTCATATCCATGGTATTTGAGGGAGTCCTGAATTTTATGAGCTCTGAGCCTGTTATCCTAAATTCTCTTTCCTCCAAAAGCTGCCCCCAAACCTAGGCATATAACCTTTCACTTTCACACTATGGTAAAACAATCTGTTGCTGCTACAAACTAATACCATATATGAAATATTATTAGTTTTTAATTTTACAGAGAATTAACACTATAATATTTGTTAAGAAAAAGCATTTTAAAATTATTTTTTTCAAGCCAGAAGATTTCATGTACATTTTGGGTTCTCTTTATTTTTTAAATTTTTATTATTTTTATTTTTAAAAGTTTATTTATTTATTTTGAGAGAGATGGGGGAGGGCCAGAGAATCCCAAGCAGGCTCCACACTGTCAGTGCAGACAACATGGGGCTTGAATTCACAAACCATGAGATTATGACCTGAGCCGAAGTCAACTGCTTAAATGACTGAACCACCCAGGCACCTTCCTGTTTATTGTTTAAAATTTACTTTCTTTTATTATTTTTTTAGGGAGCGAATGCACAGTGGAAGAGAGGGAAGAGGGAGAAAGAAAATCTTAAGCAGGTTCCACTCAGAACCCCATGTGTGACTGGATCCCTTGACCCTGGGACCATGACCAGAGATTAAATCAAGAGTTGGAGGCTCAGCCAACTGAGCCACCCAGGTGCCCTAAGGTGATAACTGTTTAGATCAAGGGTCAGCAAACTTTTTCTGTGAAAAGCCACACAGTAAATATTTTAGCTTCCTGGACCACATAATATTTCTATAACATGTATTTAAAAAATTTTTTTAGTGTTTATTTATTTTCTAGAGACAGAGCATGAATGGGGGAGGAGCAGAGAGAGAGGGAGACACAGAATCTGAAGCAAGCACCAGGCTCTGAGCTGTCAGCACAGAGACCGATGTGGGGCTCCAACCCAGGAACTGTGAGATCATGACCCAAGCAGAAGTTGGATGCTCAACTGACTGTGAGCCTGGAAGTCACCCCATTATTATTATTTTAAGTAAACTCTACCCCCAATATGGTGCTTGAACTCACAACCCCAAGATCCAGACTCATGTGCTCTACTGACTAAGCCAGCCAGGTGCCCCTGGTTTAATTATTTTTTTTAACTTACTGATTATACTGCATTTCTCTTGGGAACTTCTTTCATTTTTTAGAACAAATTTATTGAGATATAATTAATACAAAATGCACCACTTTGAAGTGTGCAAACTAGTGATTTTTAGTATATTCACAGAGTTATGCAAATATTACCACTATAGGCATACCTCGGAGATATTGCAGGTTTAGTTCTAGAACACCATGGTAAAGTAAATATCACAATAAAGCAATAAATGCTTGTATATTCCTCATTTGTGGTAACCTTGAGTCAGACACTTAGTGTTATATATTTCCTTTACCTGGTATCTCACAATTTTTGATATGTTTTATTTTCACTTTCATTTGGTTTAATGTATTTTTAAAAATTTCCACTGAGACTCCATTTGACCCATAGATTTTTCTACAGATGTATTGTTGAGTTTACAAGGGTGAGAAAATTTTTTGTTCTCTCTTACTAATTTAGTTTGGTTATTGTGGTTGGAGAACGAACTATATATGACTTTAGTTCTTTTATACATGCTGAAGTTTGTATTATGGTACATATTCCCTGGGTACTTGAAAAGAATGTGTATTTGTTGTTGTTGGGTGAAGTGTTCTATAAATGTCAATTAGATCTTATTGTTTGATGTTGCTATTGAGTTCTTTTATATTTTTCCTGATTTCCTGTCTAGCTATTGTATCAGTTATTGAGAAAGGCATGTTGATGTCACTAGCTATAAGTGGATTTGTGTATCCTTTTAGTTGTCAGTTTTTGTTTCACATATTATGTGGCTCTGTTGTCTGGTACATATGCATTTAGGACTGCTGTGTTTTCTTGGAGTAACCCTTTTCTCATTATATGATGTCTTTCTCTTTGTTGGCAATTTTCAGTGTTTTGAAGTCTACCTAATTTGATATTTTTATAGCCATTCTTGATTTTTTTTACATTAATTTTTAAAAAATTAATGTTGGCTTGATATATTTTTTTCTATTCTATTACTTTCACCCTGCCAATAGGACTGTATTTGAATTAAGTTTCTTCTAGACAGTATATTGTTGGGTTATACTTTAAAAATCCACTTTGCCAGGGTGCCTGGGTGACTCAGTTGGCTAAGTCTCTGGTTCTTGGTTTCACCTCAAGTCATGGATTTGTGAGTTTGACCCCCACATTGGGCTCTGCACTGACAGTGTGGAGACTGCTTGGGATTCTCTCTCTCCCCTCTCTCTGCCTCTCTCAAAATAAACAAATAAATCTGAAAGAAAAAACCATTTTGCCAACCTCTGAGTTTTAATTGTCATTATTAGACCACTTAGATTTAGTGTAATTATTGATATGTTAGGATTTAAGTCTTTCTTTTTGGTTTGTGTCTTATATTTGTTTATTTTGTTTCTTGTTTCTTTTTATTGTCTCCCTTTCTGTGGATTACTTGAACATTTTTTAGAATTCCATTTTGATATATTGTTTTTTTTTGAAAGTTCATTTATTTATTTTGAGAGGGATGTGAGGCAGGGAGAGAGGGAGAAAGAGAATCCCAAGCAAGGTCTGCACTGTTAGTGCAGTGCCAGAGCCGCTCAAACTGCCTGCAGTTTGAAGAACTGACGACACCAAGATTCGTTGCAGAGGCTTTTATTGGCCACTTCTTTCTTTCTTCTT